>NC_071497.1:80268475-80595833 GCF_028500815.1 Rissa tridactyla
ACCTAGTTGATCTAGTTTACTTGTTTCAAAACCTAGTTGATCTAGTTTACTTTAAAGTAGGTTTTTTTTTTTGTTTAATTGTTTGTTTTTTAATAACTCCTTGTAGGTTGCATGGTTAATTCAAATAATGTTCATGTAGCAGCAAATAGTATTACACACACGAATATGGTGCTTTGCTTCTTGCTGTCCCTCACACAAACATATGATAAATACGATTATTTTTACAATGCACACATATTCTGAATCCTGCACTTAGGTATCAAAATCAAGAGCTGAATACACAGAATGTGAGATACAGCTTCTTATTGATTTTGCTTAGCACTGTTTTCCTTAGTAATCTGCTTGCACAATGCTCTTATTTAAACAAGTGATACAATTCATGGTTTGAGATACTATTCAGTATAAATTTTCTTTTAACTCTAAAAAATAACCTTGCTGCCATTTTTTTCAAAAGTGATCTGTATCTCAATTGAGAAAAGTCCAGTGGAAGCCAGTGGATTCATATTTAAACCAGGGCATTCATCTTCGTATAGTTTTTTAACCAATAGTCTAGAGTCTGTCACAGAGGAACAGGCATCTCCCATACAATTAGAAGAGAAAGTACATGTCTTCTGAACATGATTCAGAGGAACTAAGTGCCAGTGACTATATAGATAACTTAGGTATCTCCATGGGATTAACAGATGAGACAGGAGGACACTTAAAGACACAATATGGGAGAAAGACACATAAATCCAAGCTGAACAGAGAATATCTCTCTCCACTTGAAGCCAACAGTCTTCTCAGAGCAGATTGTTTGATAGAGGATGAAATCTCCTTTCCAGTTCATCCTGGTGGTCAGAATACTTCCTTGAGAAATGGGGAGAAACATCCTCAAAAACCTCCGTCAGACTGGATTTGAGACAAGTTTGAGCTTCCGCATCCCAAACTTCATTATCCCTTGCCTGAACAGAAACAGTTCTCTAGCCTGTGTGCTGCACCTAGTTTACTTAATCTACCAGAAAAGCATATATTTCATGTTGGACTAAAATACAAATGAGCAGGAGTGAGTTAATCTTATGGAGTTTTCTTCCTGGATTTTATAGTCTTTCTTAGTTATGTTTACATGTTTTATCTTGGGGAGAGTATCCCTTACTAGTGGGCAATTAAATCCAAATTCTGCTTGATTATTCTGCCTCTGGCTTACACATTTTATGTTGCTTTACTACACCATGACCCAGATTTAGCAGCATTGATGGAATATGTACTGGCCTCTGGCTGTTCCATAATATGGTTGGTAAAGCACAATTTTGGAAGTGAAAGCCATGGCCTCCTTCACCCACATCTGAAGACACAGCTGAAACCAGTTTTAGCATATCCTAGGACAACATACAATTTATGGGCCAGTGGTATAAAATCATGGCTTTGAACAAACACCAAAGGTTATTCCGTGTCAGGACAGCTATCTATCACAGAATCATAGACCAAGCAATCGAGAAGAGGGAGTCAAAGACAGCACAATGGGCTGGTGAGTATATCTGATGTGACTGGCCACAACAAGGCATGTTGGCCCATGCCTTGACCACAGGAACACCACCAATTCCTCATGCCTTTGATCTTGACAGTTATAACAAGCTATGTGGAGTTCGTTCTTTGGTGCACTATTTAGACCCTCTTTCTTCTGTCAATATATTACCAACTTGAATTGTTTCAAAAGAAATTTTCTATTCTGTTTAACAAACTAACTTAAAAGGAGAAAAGTAAAAGATTCACTGAAGGCAGAAAATGAGTAAGTGTAGCATACAAAGAGTAGTTTGTTAGAGCAGATATATCTCTATTTGCACTTCTGTTATTAGTAACATGTGCACTTAGAAACATGAAACAAACCTTAAAGCCATATTTTTGCAGAGCCCTAAAGCTGATTAAATCAAATGCAGATGTGGAATTGGTGCAAAACAGATGCTGAAAAGCCATGTCAATATCCTAAAGGAATCCATTCCTATCAGAAAGAAACTTAATTTCTACTATAAAGAATTTGATTATGTATTGTTATACCAAATGTGATTAATGTTTTGTGGTGATTAATCAACTGCAAAATATATAATTATGCCATCTGTATTTTTCCAGCTTCTTGTCACTTAAGAATTCCACTGGGGAGTGGGAGGTGGGATAATGAGTACTGGTGGCATTTAGAGTGCTTAAAACCGTAGTCTGAAAGCCTGGGGAATCTAGTAACAAAAAGAACTGGAATTTATTCTAATAGCAAAACCTCTAAGAATATTAAGTAAGAACCCAGAAGACCCATTGGCTTGATAGCTACTTATGTGGAAGACCCGGTTATGGGGTTCAAACAGCCTGGGACCCATGAGGGCTTGCTCCAATTCAAAGGTAACCCATTAAGACCCCAGGGGAGCACTCAGAATTTGGCTTTCGGACCACCTCCTGCTGGCTGATTTATGAAACAGCCCTGACACTGACGCAAGGATCATCGACTGTTTTGTGGTTGCAGGCAAAGTGAAGCATATTTGCAGTGGCAAATGAGGGCAAAGAATAACACTAACTACTTACATATTAAAACAAGGTGGTTTTTTTTTACTTTTTTTTTTTTCTTTCCTCTCCTGGGTAAAGCACTGGGTTAGGTTTAGACCTGAAGTAAGACACTTGGCCCACAAAGTCGCCTTTCAAACTGAAGACATGCCTTTTCAAAATGTCATGCAGAATTATGGTGAAAAGTAAAAGGGGTAAAAGTAAAGTTCCTTAAGCAAGTTGGTCCCATCCACACCACTTATGACTGATTTGTATGTATCAGCCTTTAATCTACTCTCAAACTAAAATACATCTGTTGGGAGATTCATTCTTCAGCTGCTTGGTGTTTGCAAAGGGAAGAAAATGTGGATCACAGAATCATAGAATTTCCTAGATTGGAAGGGACCTTTCAGGTCATCTAGTCCAACCATTAACCCACATGTTTTTAGGACAGTATTCTGGTAATGTTTTGCACTCTATTTTGTTTTAAGCAATTCCCTATTTTGTGTTTTGGCAGTGGGTTTGTCTTTTTTTTGGTTGGCTGGTTGGTTGTTTTTTTTTTTCTTTTTCTTTTTTTTTTTTTTTAATGATATACAGACTATGTAAAACATGCTCTAATTCTTCTCCTTCTCTGCCTCATTTGACATTGTTGTAAATTAATATGTTGGAACACCTCAAGTTCTTTACTGTGAGAGTGATTTTGATTGTGGAAATCAATTTTCAACTCTCCCAGAGTTTCACTGTGGCTTTGGGCAAATACATTATATACAGTGAAGTTCAGAGTCACCTAGCTGGCAGAGGTACTTCCAAGCCCAGTACACGAAGAGGTGTACATCCCAGAGGTGGGTACATAGGCTTTCTGTAGATTCAACAAAGAATTAAACATCTCCAAAGAAAGAGAAGCAGGCCCCCATATGTACCTTGGATCTTGATCACGGTGTAGCTTTGAATAAAAGATTCGTGGGGTCTGATGGAAGCTAAATGCAAAAAGCTTGAAATTGTAAACCAGTTAGTGTGCTTGTTTTGCATTACTTGGACATAATTCTGGGAAGAAAAAGATGGGTTTAATAAGCTTCACAAATAGACAAAAGTCTGTTTAAAAGTCTGAAAAAGGAGCAATACATGTGCCCACCTACAGGAACATACTTGAGATTTTAGACACGCACCTGTTAGTGTTCAGCTGTAACTCCAGAAGACCGTGGATAACCCAGAGATGTTGCGTCATATTTACCAGCTCCTTTGCCAGACTCTGTGGATAACTTGGATATCAGGGATATCACGGGCTCTGACACTGCATGCTTGTTCAGCTATTTGGCCCACCCTATGTCTTTTAGTATGTGGATCTCCATATTAGCCTTTGGATTCTCCCTGTAAAAAGTTGCTTTTTGGCCACCTTCTTATGTTCTGTCTCTCCCTTGCCTTTTTAATTTGTGATGCATTTATACGAGGTCTATCCTTCCCGATCTGCTGGGGGATTGGCCTTAGTTGCTTCAGGCCTCTTGCACCTCCCATGATAAAAAAGCATAGTGATATTACTAAAATTAGTCTCTGGCATAACTCATGAATCAGGGGAGAATAACAGGCTGATAAAAGAAAAGAAAGATTCTGCTTACGTGAACACTGGTGGACGGCCAGCTTAACATGAGCCAGCAGTGTGCCCAGGTGGCCAAGAAGGCCAACAGCATTCTGGCTTGTATCAGGAATAGCGTGGCCAGCAGGAGTAGGGAAGTGATCGTGCCTCTGTACTCAGCACTGGTGAGACCTCACCTCGAGTACTGTGTTCAGTTCTGGGCTCCTCTGTACAAGAGGGACATTGAGGTGCTGGAGCGTGTCCAGAGGAGAGCTACCAGGCTGGTGAGGGGTCTGGAGACCAGGTCATATGAGGAGAGGCTGAGGGAGCTGGGCATGTTTAGTTTGGAGAAGAGGAGGCTGAGGGGAGACCTCATTGCCCTCTACAACTACCTGAAAGGATGTTGGAGAGAGGTGGGTGTTGGCCTCTTCTCCCTGGCGAGGACCAGAGGAAATGGTCTGAAGTTGTGGCAGGGGAGGTTTAGATTAGATATTAGGAAGAATTACTTTACTGAAAGAGTGGTCAGGCACTGGAACTGCCTGCCCAGGGAGGTGGTTGAGTCACCATCCCTAGAGGTATTTAAGAAATGTCTAGATGTGGCACTTCAGGGCATGCTCTGAAGGGCAGAGATTGTTGGTTGTGTGTTTTTTTGTTTTTTTGGGTTTTTTGTGGTTTTTTTTTGTCTGTGTATGATCGGACTCGATGATCTCAAAGGTCCTTTCCAACCATGAAGATTCTATGATTCTATGATTCTGTTTTGGTAATGAGCAATAACGGGGAAAAAATAAGCTACAATAAAAGGTGCATGACAGTTTGAGTTTGCGTGATATATACATGGTTTTAAAGTTGCCTCAGTGTGTCAGTTTTTTATTCATGGCTCGCAGCCAGTGTGAATGCAGCAGAAGCTAGTGTAATGGTTTGAAATATCAGTGCAATTATGTTTTGGGGTCAAGTGTCTTTTTAACATCCTTCCTGTTTTGTTTTTGTTTTTTTTTTTTAAAAGAAGATAAAAAAAAGAAAAAAAAGAAAAAAAAGAAAAAAGAGAAAAGAGAAAGGAGATGGGGAGAAATACAAAAGCAAACAAATTATGCTTCTAAGAAAATAACATAAAAAGATAATGAAAAGGCAAAATTATTTGGAATCATACTACTCCGTCCAACGTGAGACAAGTGGGTAGCCACAATACCCAACTTTGTGTCTCCCTGCCATTTCTTCCCTTTCAAGAAGACTTCAAATTGCAGAACATCCTGAGCAACCACCATATCACCTTCATCACCTTGTGTTCATTCCTTCTTAAGTACTTAAAACTTATTAGTCACAACTATTGCTTTTCTTGGTACAGTTTAGATGAAACATATTCATTACACGTGTGTGTGTGTGTGTGTGTGACTGAAGTATTAACGAGTGCATGTGTATGAATGATCAGCAGAAGTATTTGTGAATTAACATAAGAACAGTAAATCTAAGTTAGGAAAGTAGTTACTGGATGCTTCCTTTATCATCAAAGAAAACAGACACCACAAAAGGATGATTCAGACCACTGGTGATGTTGCCTGGAATTTGCACCCTAATTTTCACCTTAATAGAAAGAGGGAACAATTGCATTGATTTCAGCGGTAATGAGGTTTTTAATTTACAGCAGTGGAAGTGAGAAGAAAACTTGGTTCCAGCATGATTTCTGTATTCCAGCCATTTTTTCAACATGAAATGCTCAAATTTTAAAACATGGAAAAAGCACTACAAAAAGTACTGTGGGGAAACCACCTACACTCTTCTATGACTGGAAAAGAAAGAAGAAAAGCCTGATGACCCAAAAGGTCATTCCCATTGCTAATTTTTATGATTTCCTGCCAGTCCTTTTTTCCAAGTCTTGATTAAATATTCAGAAAAATCATTACTTATACATAAGCTTAATCATTTAAAGGTGCTTCAAATAGAGCAGACTACAAACACTTTGTTAAAGGAAGGCGACATTCAAAAGATACCATATCTTTGAGTCCCAATTAGGCCAGATCATTAAGGAAATATATTGCAATTAAGTTTACATCCACCGGATGGAACTTGTTGCCAGATAACAGGAATGTCTCAAATGTTTTTTCTTTTCATTCTGTCATGATTATTATCACAGTATGAGTTCATTATTTCAGATAAAATATAGTCAAACATTATTGAATTTTGAAAAAAAAAAAAGTCAATTTACCTAATTAAACAATTATAAGTTCAAACTTAAAATTACAAATGAAAACAAATACGAAAACTATGTTGTGCAAAGGGATTCTTTTCTTTCAAATGGATACACACATGTCTGAGCACTGTTAACTCCTAGAGTACTGTGGGGAGGTGGATATACTTCTCTTAATCACATTATACTGAGGACCTAAATGATTTCAGGTCACCTCATTCTTCCTCAAGGATGATCCAAATACTGTTCCACTACACATTTTCTCTGTCTTCTTCAGAGAGCCAAATTCAAATAATTTCTTCAGTCCATGATTGCAATGCATCTAGTCTAGCTCCAGTTACGAGATATGTACTAGATCTCAAATGCTTTCCTGAAGCTTATACTTCCTAGCCTACCATTGACTACTTCTAGAACCAGCTCTTGCCCCATTCACAAGCTCCCAGCTCTCAGCATAAGAAGCTGCTGCTCTAATTGAATCTGTTTTCCAAATTGCACAATTGCCAGTAAGGTGTACCAGCGATGGATGTATTCCAAGTTCAAGAACACCCTTTCCATAAAAAAGTGTGCTGTAGTCAACTTTTCAGCCAATTTTCTTTTCTTCCATGATGAATCATATGTCCCGCCGTCCTCTCCAGCCTGCTTGTACAGTGTGCGTTATGGAAATCACAAATTCTCTTAGGTCTCTGTTGCCTTTGAGTTCTGATTGTTTTTCTTTCAGGGAACCCGTTCTGAGCTTGAATATGACAGCATTAAACAGGCCTTTTTTTTGGCTGAAGTTCTGCCTCCTGCCTTTGCTAAGCACTAGTTCCCACCATGTGGTTTTTAGCAGAAAACTCAATAGACTGTGAATTAATTAGTTTGGGTTTTCCTGTAGGCCAGAATGAGACATGCACAAAGTTATTCTTAAATTGCTGGCTTTTGCTGGTTCTTTGTGTGATGGTAATTCACACCAACTTGCCTTACCTGAACATTTTGGTTGCAGGTGGTTGTGTTTGCACTAGTTTATTTATAAATCCTGTCAGGAACCTCAGTGTTCCCCCACAAACTCCCAGCCAAAAGAATTAAATAAAATTAAAAAAAAAAATATTAAGTCTGATTAGTACTGGAAACTCAAAAAACAATGGTTCATTATCTTAGGTACAAAGTACATTTAAGTACACAGGGAAGCATCTCCAATACTAGAGCTTTCTTTATGAGGTTCCATATCTCTCTTGTGGGTCATTCAGGAAAAGCCATGTAATATTGGTTGACTATTCAACGGTTTTGGTGGCATAGGTCAGCTTTGGCTTTTTCTGAGGATCTTGGAATGGACTCTGATATTTCAAAACAATGAAAACAAGTAAACATTTTGAAGGGCACAGCAACTGGAGTGAGACATGATATACCTTGTGAGTGGGTGAGAATTGCCCACTGATCATTTCATGAAAGGAATGAAAGAATCAGGCAAGTACAGCAAGTATCTGCTCTGTAAGGTATGAAATCCAGCAAGCTTCATAAACAATCACCACTCTCAAAAAAAGAGCAAGTGAACTGATTCTCCCTGACATTGCAAATAAAGGCCTGTTCCAAAGAGATGGCACAATGAGAAAACTGGTCGAAGTGTGAATATATTTTCAGGAGCTAAATTTACCCTGAACTGTAAATTACAGAACCTTACTCTGATGACGACATCTGACTTTACCACAGATCCCAGATCTTCTCATCATGCTTGGTGCCATAATGTGCTGAAGATAGGCAAACACATAAGAACATAAGGTAGAATTTCATCATGAAAGATGATTTACTCAGGAGTTCCAGTACTGCACCCTAAATTGACATTTAAATCTTTTTGTCTCCCTTTCACTTTGTCTTCCTTTTCCCATTTTTCTTCCATTTTTTTTTTTTTAAAGAACTTGTTTATTTCCATTACTTAACCTGTGAGTTTTATGGGTTTTGTTATCATATAACTACACTAAAAAGCTGAGGATTAAGAAATCAAATCATAAGTTATGACTTTGGGGGAAAGGTACCTTTGTATTAAAAGACACAAAATTGTCATAAAATAGTACATAAGATATTTTAAATAACTTATTAATAAGTAGTACTTTCCAGCTGATAATCCCTTCGGCAATAGAGTATAAAATATATATTTAGTGAAGAACTTAAAAAAACACCCAACACTTTGCAAACATAAAATTCTCTATGTCAGTTCTTCTCAACTATCTTTAAAAACAAAAGAGTAGACAATATACTTCTTGATAAAGGGGAAGTTCATCAACTCTTTAGACAAAGAACACTTCCTTCTGTTTTTAAAGGATTTGTTTAGGGCCAGTGAAAGGCAGAAGTTAAAGTATAAAAACCTTGAAATCTAGTTCCTCACTTATCCATTGAGAACAGATAGCACCAAAGCAACAATTAAGCTTTCCTTCAGTTACACTCAGTAATAGTGTATTCTTCGGTCTTTATATAGAATTTCTATGAGAGAAAGAATAATTAAATCCTGCCCTCTTTGTTTCTCCTTTCTTTCATTCTCTTCCCTCCACCATCAGTGATCTAGAGCAGGGTGTCTATACTGCTTCCTTTGTGGCTGCTGTCAGATGTGAGTTTTTTATTTGCAGTGAGCAGAACATTTTACAAACCTGCTAACCACTTGTCATATGCTCATGTCCCTCTTTCACCACAAGAATGGGCTGAATATGAATCAGTTGTGAGAGACGGAAATAGAAAGATTCTTTGTAAGTCCAAGTGGTGGCCAGTGATGACTGGTGTTCCTCAGGGGTCATTACTGGGACCAATGCTGTTCAACATCTTTGTCAGTGTCGTGGACTGTGGGATTGAGTGCACCCTCAGCAAGTTTTCCAACACCAAGCTGTGTGGTGCGATCGATACACTGGAGGGAAGGGATGCCATCCAGAGGGTCCTGGACAGGCTTGAGAGGTGGGCCTGTGTGAACATCATGAAGTTCAACCAGGCCAAGTGCAAGGTAATGCATGTGGGTCGGCGCAACCCCAAGCACAAATCCGGGCTGGGTGGAGAATGTATTGAGTGCAGTCCTGAGAAGGACTTGAGGGTGTTGGTGAATAAGAAGCTCAATATGAGCTGGCAACATGTTCTCGCAGTTCAGAAAGCCAACTGTATGCTGGGCTGCATCAAAAGAAGCGTGGCCAGCAGGTCAACGGAGGTGATTCTGCCCCTTTACTCTGCTCCCGTGAGACCCCACCTGCGGTGATGTGTCCAGCATAAGAAGGACATGGACCTGCTGAAGCAAGTCCAGAGGGGGGACACAAAAATGATCAGAGGGTTGTAGCACCTCTCCTATGAAGACAGGCGGAGGGAGCTGGGGAGAAGAGAAGGCACCAGGGAGACCTTTAGAGCAGCCTTCCAGTACTTAAAGGCAGCCTACAGGAAAGATGTATAGGAATTCTTTATCAGGGAATGTAGTGATAGGATGAGGGGTGGCGGTTTTAAACTGAAAGAGACTAGATTTAAATTAGATATTAGGAAGAAGTTCTTTACTGTGAGGTTGGTGAGGCACTGGAACAGGTTGCCCAGAGAAGTTGTGAATGCCCCATGCCTGGAGGTGTTCAAGGCCAGGTTGGATGGGGCTTTGAGCAACTGAGTGGAAGGGCAGCTGGGACTAGGCGATTTTCAAGGTCCCTTCTAACTCTAACTATTCTATGATTCTATGATTCTATAAGTCTTCATTCAGGTACACACCACACACTTGTTTGGATAGTATATATAAGTATTTTTTTCTGTTCACAAAACAAGGTGTACATGTTTCTTCTAGGAAAGAGACAAAGCAAATACTTGTGTGAAAATGTATCCATACTCAATGGGTATCTGCAATTAATTCTCAATCACATGCATGTAGTTTGTCCCAGCTGTGAAGTAACTGTGCCCTTGAGGTAAAGACTCTAACTAGTTTGGGAATTATGTAAATCAAAGAAAACTTGATGTCAGTGATGACTGACTCATTTTCTTACCTTGTGACGCTTTTTTTACCATACACTTCACTTTTCATTTAGCTAGAGTTTTTGATAGTAAGGGATATCCCAGCAATTATGTAGTCAATGTTAACAGAAATCTGAATGGGATCTCACAGAATATTTGATTTTCCCCCCATGTTTATCATCCAAGAAGCAAAAAACAGTAATAAACAGTCTAAGTGGACAATTAGTGTTGCTATTAAGTTGCAAATAATGAGAACATTTACACAGTAACGGTTGGAATAATGCAGTGTATTTACTTAAACTACTTATCCAGTAACTCTGAGTATGATAGATTTAAAATTTCTTCTAATAATTTATAAATATTATGTTATGACACACTTATTTTGATATTTTGTGTGTTTATATGTATGCAGTGAATTAATTTAATACATAAAATGTCAGGAAAGCCACTCAGAAAAGTTGAGAAGGGATTTCTCATATACATATCTTGGTATACTCTCCACACCATACAGAGATCTTTTACAGAGATGTCCTCTATCAGACCTTCCCTGAGTTTTGCCCAAGTATTTTTCTAGAATATAGTTCAGTTCTTGAGGAGCTGAAAATAATGGCAGGGGGAGGGGGCAGAAGACAGAGAGTCAAGCCAGTGTTAAAGAAATAATTGGAAATGCTTTGTGAGACTCAGACCACAACACCACGCTGTAAGAATGCAGGATCAGGGCGGCCATCTTAGGGGTTTTTTTTAAGGGTACAATAAGACAAACTGAAAGAAGGTTTGTCTGTGCTTAGAGTACATCAGATTCAAGTAACTTCTAGTCTGATGGTCATAAAGCCATTTTACTATAATGTCCAACCTGAGGTATTGAATCTTTCTGAGAAATAGCTTATTTTATCTGTTGTTGAACCTTGCATAAATCAGGCCACCCATCCTGTGAACTGGAATTGCTTTGAGTCCAGCTACCTTAGCTGCTGAGGTTCTCCCATCAATCTGCCCTGGCTTTGAGACCTAACGTTAATAATGCACGTGTGTGCACAGTGTGAAATACTTCAATGATTTCCATATTAGGCTTTTGTCCTACTTTAAAGGTATATAGTACCTATCACAGGATGCTTTAGTTCATTCTATGAGTGCGAGTTCTTAAGAAAGAGAGTTGCATGGACCTTGATTCATTATGATAAGTCAGTAAATTATAGATGAGCCACATCTTATAGCCAAAAGCTCATCTGAAAGTGAGAACTTGGTGATTTGGTGATTCTTTTCTCAAACTGTGCATTCCTGAACAAATTACTATACGGCAATTTAGTATACAGTCTGATAATGTTACCTACAATTTGCATTTACTGCAGAGTATTAGTATGCACAAGGACAGCTATGAAAGAGTAATCCTATAAAGACCCATCGTCACTACCCCATGGCAATATCTCCATGTAACTCATATCCTCTGAAAGCCACATGCACAATGTAAGACTTGAAGACTGTGAAAAGAGAAAGTCCAAAGAAAGGATTAAAAGTACAGCTATTTCTGTAATTGTGACATTGACTAACAAATCTGTAGAAATCCAAATCTGTTTGAATATAAATTCATGAGCCCAAGAAGGGGCAACTTTTGAATAAATTAGTCACGGTGAATAGTTTACCCAATTTTATTACATCTGGAAGTGAGGAGCTCAGTATGATATCTTTTTTACCTGATTTTTAATGTCCTGAAGCATTTGCAGTGCTGTTTCTTTTGTAATCAACAGCTTTTTTACAGGCAAACAATCTCCCAATTTAAATAACACACAACAGAGTGTGTGAAGTGAAACTCTATAGCTTCAATGCCCTATTAATATCTCAGGTGAACCTTAAAGATGTTACACCAAAAACATGGAATTTTAGCCTGAATATGGTTTAAGATGACTCCCCAAATTTAATACATTTTCATAAACAAAGTTGTTCTGCAAGATTGTTCAATATTCTCATTTTGAGAGGGTAATCTCTAAAAATGAACAGATTCTTCACTTTACATTATTGTATCTATCCATACAGCCAAACACACAAAGTTAAGTATTTCAGAAGAAACTACACTGAATTAGCAGCAGTCCAGCTGAACTATGGATATGAGAAAGGTTTCAATCCTTTTAAAGTTGTATTTGTTAATATTTTTGCCAAAATGTGAATACACTTCAATAATATCAGAAAAAGCTGCTTGCATAAAGTCTCACAGTGACTTGTATTAAAACTGGGGGCATTGCAGAAGTTATTTAACCCGCTATCCAGTGACCAAAAGCATAACTCTTGCCTCACAAAATAATTAAATATCTTAGACAGATTTCCTGACCTACAAATCATAAACAACTTGGACAGGTTTGTATGTCAGAGTTCCGGATTTTTGAATAGGACCAAACTCTCTTACATCAGTATTCATCACTCATGCCTCAGATTGAAAGGGGAAGGGAAAACAAAGCATAACAAAACAAAACAAAACAAAAAAAACCCAGAAACATGAGAAGAGGAGATCAAAGGACCAGCCATGAAAGGGGGGGAAAAAAATGCTTTTCAAGTGCACTGTAGTTTTTCTCTTGGTAATGGATTCTCATCACAAACCCTAAGAGAGCAACATCACATTGTGTGAATATAGTATAATTTTATTTTTTTTTTTTACTTAAGAAATATATATAAGTGGATACATATGGGTTTGTTGCTTATTAGAAATTACTGACTTTTCTGAAAAGGCACTTGAAAGTCAAAGAAGAGAAAGAGAAAAATTGTAAAGTCAGATATATTAGAAAATGTGCATTTCTTGAAAGAATAGAGGAGGAGTGATCCATGGTTTCCGCCCCTCGAGGGTGTCCCTGCCCTGTTATGGGTCACCCATGGGCTGCAGTCCCCATCCCAGCATGTCTCTGCGAGTTGTGGGGTGGACTGTATGCTAGTCCAGAGTTTAACATGGAAGGAGAGAAAAAAGCCAAACCCTGGGTGTACAGCCTGTTAGTTAAAAGGTGAAGCGATGTCTACCCATCTGGTGTGAAATGTGTTGCAGGCACATGGTTGTTGAATTCAGCAATGCAGAGTTTGTAGGGAATGTGCTGCAGAGGAATCTGGGAGAAGGCTTAGGTGGAGTGTGGGAACAATCAAACAAGACAGCAGAGAAAACGCTGTTAGATTTGAAATGTTGCCTAGGGCAGTTTGGCTCTGTAAATAAGTTAACTTTTTGTGAGGGTAAGGAAGGGGAAAAAACCTGCTTGCAGGAGTTGCTTGCTTTGAGCCCACAGATGGATTCTCTTAATGCTTATTTGATATGAACAGTGTTAAACACAGAGCTGAGATTATGCTGAGAAATGAGTTATTGCACAACTCCAAGGGAGAGTTTTCTGCTTTGCACTTAACAGCTTGATCGGAACTGGAAACATCAGGGCTTCTTTGTCTATAGTCTCTTTTGGTCACTGCCTAGATGGTCTGATCCAACTGACTGAGGCAAGTTCCATGTTTTCTTATCAGAAGAATCTAGGTCTTGCTCACTGACTCTAGCAGTGATTACGAAAAGACACTGTCTAATAACTTCAGCCTTTCCTCCTGTCTACCAGTATTGATGCCTTTGGCTTTACAGTTAAGTCAAAAAGTGACCATTGACATCTGTGAATGGTAGTAATTGTACAAGATGATATTACTTGTATTCTTAGGATAAGAATAGGAAAAAACATAGTTTGCTATAGTCATTGGCTTTGGCGGAGTAAAAATTGCTCATTCATAATTTTATTTTTATGGTCTAAGAGCTGTAAAGACCATTTAAGGTCAACACTCCATACTGTATTAGGTAAACATTTAAGAGGTATACTTTTACCCAACTTTGCTGCAAGCAAAGAAAGAGACCATGAAAACTCAAGAGAATGGGCTTGATATTTTCATGCTATTATTTTTACTGAGCTAAAGCTTCAATATTGGAGGTGTTCAGAGCCTCATATTTAATGTGCAAGCTTTGAAACATCACCAAAAGAAAATTGCATTGACACAGCTGTAAAAGAACATTATTATATAGTCTAAGGATTACATGTTCTGTCATTGCGGTACCAGAACCGCTTTTGTTCTCACTAATGTTTATGTCAGGGACAACTGGGAATAACAATGGCTGAGGTTTAACCACAGCTCTGCCTCTGTCTTCCCATCTCCCTGTACCCAATTATTTAGGCTAAAACTTCCATAAACTGTTCCACTGTTTTACTATGGATATTTCAACCATAATAAACATTTCATATGTTTATCTGCTACAAAGAGGTGGTTCCAAACACCTAAGTCACCATACAGTGAATAAGAGACTGGGTGCTTACAATGTTGATTAATGCAATGAAAGAAAGTGATGTGAGTCACCCAGGGGATCCCCAAGCACTTGCATGCTGATTGGAGTGTTTCTTAGGATTAGATAATAGGAAACAATTATCATTATCTATGTGAATTTAAGCACTTCTGCCCATGCAGGAACCAATACTAAACTGAGTAGAGTTCTCTATTCCAAACAATACAGGAGAGTAGAGTTCAACTTTTGTAGCGTAGGTTGGTCATTAAAAGATCTATTGAAGTTCCACTCTTATACCACTGGCAATATTCCCCATGAAGCAATCTGTCTGTCTTGCTGAAAATGGGCTACTGTTCAGACAGGAAAGTAGAGACTGTGGCATGAAGAAGAATTGCAAGATGGAGCTTAGGGGTGGAGACTGATGGCTACAACACTATGCTGGGTAGGGTGCTTGAGCCCCAGTTTCTTTTACGGTTAAGGAATTTTATGTTAGATACACGTTGGAAACTGCCCGCACTTCCAGCACACAGGATTACATTTTTCTGCTTATTTATATTTAGACATACAGAGGGATATATTTGAGGAGCAGTTCCTAGAACATAGCTCTCTTTCCAAGTGTGTAATCAAACATTCAGGAATGGAAAACACATTCCCATCATCCTGAATTTGTTTTCTCATCTGAAAAGCAGCTCAATCTCAGGATGTTCTATCACCCTCCTATCTCACCGGCCACTGCACCCCGTAATTTGCTAGGTAGGTTATTTGCAAGGGAAACTGGAGATGAAGTTTTGAATCCTTTGAAATAAAAAGGGACATGAAGCCAGACTTCCTTTTTCTTTGGCAAGTACACCTTGCTCCGTACTCTTACTGAAAGCTGGAGCTGGACGATTCCAATACCAATTGTGTTGTATTTTGTATTTGTATCAGTTGATTGTATTTTGCTGTTAAAGAAGATACCATGGTTAACATGCAGAAATCAACAGAGGTGAGAATGCCCACACACCTCTCAGGATCAGGACTACGACGTGGACTCCGGGTAGATTGCTGGTACTTAAGAGAAATAATATTATTCTGAATCAGTGTTTCTGAGATTAGTCTTAGACAAGTTAATTGTATCCATTCCTGCTTTTGCCCTCACAATAGCTCATTCCTTTAAAACCTGAATGCCCATAACTGTAAAGCAAGTATGTATGTTCCCATCAGATTCACAGGGCTGTTTGCCTACTTAATAATTAACTGGATTAAGCACATGAAAATTCTCATATTTTTTTCATGCAAAATGTCTCCATTTCAGCTTCCACTGCCAGGATGCTTTAGATACCTACATGGCCTTTTGATGCAAATGTTATAAAGCAGCAACCAGAAAATACTCTTCATAGGGTGCAGGAGAAAATGAACATTAAAAGACTGAAAGTTTTGCTTTTGATGTTTAAATGATTTGTGGTAGCAACCTCAACTGTGCTTTAATGACTATTTTACCCAATTAATTTCCTTAGATATTTTTGCTATGCTTTAAAAATACATGCTTAAATTTTGATTGGTTTTTCATTTTCTTTTCTGAAGTCCCTGTTGTGTTTTCAACACAGTGAACTGCAGAAATGTTACTGCAGTAAATTCCTTTTGTTTTGCCTTGTACAAATCGTAAAAGGGTATATTATCTTCATTTGTCTTCCTTCTTCCCACTTAAATATGTACAAGATTTTTTCAGAGGATGAATAGGGAGAGTAAATATATATAACGATGTTTTGTGTTACTGATGAGAAATTGTCATGCCTTTACATTAGACAGGGTAAGAATAGAGTAAACTGATAAAACAACAGATAACATAAGCAATATTTAAACGACAAGATCTTGATTCTCAGTTCCTTCTTTCTTGCACTATACATAGTAATGGACTCCGATGGGGTCAAGGAACTTATTATCTCCAAAAATCTTTGATGTCACTTTCCGAAATGCTAACTGGAAATGAAAAATCTGTTTCCGGAAGAAGGGTATGCACACTTCTTCCACTGATTATATGGTCTTCACAAAAAGGGGGAATAAATACCTTTGTTCTCCAACATGGTCTTCAGATCATCTCTGAGACACCTTCACACCGCATTGTTAATGGATTCCTCAGCAGCAATGCTAGAAGTTTTTCTTGTTAAAAGACCTCAAGAGTCCAGAGAATTCAGGGAAAAGAAATAGACAAAATCCCTGTGGGGACTTTAAGGCTTGATTTATGAAGTCAGTAGATTAAAATAATGAAATCTGTTTAAATCAATTAAACAGGGCCTAGAAGAAAGCAGGGTAACGTTCTGAAAATATCCAAAAAAGTGTAAAGTATGTTGGGTGAGAGGGATTACTCAGGGGTCACAAAAACAATAACAAGTGATGGGATGAGATTAGGGAAGGGGACATTTCCACTTGATAAAGTCTATTTATCCTGTACAAAAATCTTCCAATGAACGAAGTGAATGCAGCTATTCTGATGCATTTATAGATGGACTGAAAAATACATTAATAAATGAGCTGTAAATATCTCCATTTCCTGAGTTAGAAGGAAAACTGTCAGGATTTCCTAGTGGAACAGGTATTTTACCTCTCCAACGCATATGATTCTATCACACATGGTCCCTTTCAATTATCAAAGCATCACGTGCTCATTTCAGCAACATGACTCCCATTAATGTCAAAGGGAGACTCAAGATTAAAAACCCCAGGCATCACTTTAAAAATGCAGGAATTAAAATGATGTATCCGTTCTCCACTAGAGAAAGCAATTCCCCAAATATGAGACCCCTTTACGTTTTCCTTCAGCAGGGCTACACTTGCTTATCCCCAGCACCCAAAAATAAATATTAAGGCCAGGTCGCAATTAACCAAGAGCTTCTGAAGGTGAAAAAGAGAAAAGCAGAGACATGTTTTTAACCATTAAAGAAATTAAAGACTTTACTTTTCCAGGGAGAGTGTGATTTAAGGGCTAATCAGCACCATGGTCCTACACGCTATCTAAGAAATTGGAAATTACTGGCTACTAAACCCAGCTCTCAGAAACTCCAGGGGGAATCTCTGCAAGGCCTCTGATAACTTTTGAGTCTAGGCTTGAATGTTGTTCTCATCTTAATTATAAATTCATCATGTGTGCATTCATATACATGTTTGCATTTGTATATATGTTTATTGCTGTATGTGCACACACTCACATACTTAGTCTCCATATGGATGCACACACATTACAGAAAATATAACTTCACTCTAATTGCCTGCTTTTTTCCTTGTCATGTTTAGCAGATTATGCTCTCTATGCTCTGCTTTCCTTTCGCTGTATTGGCAAAGATTAAAATGCCCTATTTGCTTTCTTTTATCTCATTACATTATTTAGTGGGTTTCAGTACACACACATTCAGAAACATCAGCATATAACTTCTTTTCAAAGAGATTTAAGAAAAGCAGATGTATTTATTAAAGAAAGAAGCATAAGACTGACTCAAAGCATAAGCAAAATAGTTGCTTAGGGCACAAGATTACCAAAGATACTAAAATGGCTACTGTCCCACTGTTTGACTAATGCCAGAAGACACCATGATCTCCATACCTACAGCTGTCAACAAAGAAAGTTAGCTTAGCTGACAGCTAAGGTAGAAGGAGCATTTGAAGAACAATGCAGTGACAAGGCTGGTCATCAGCTTGCTGTTGCCTGCCTGAGCTCTGAATAATCCCCTGGAAACGTCCGATGCTCTCCTCTGAATATGGGAGATATTCAAGGGAATATATCAAGGGACTCTCAAGGGAAAATATGAGGTGAATCTACCTTCACAATTTGGTAAGCTACTGATATGAATGTGCTTCGTGTCAGTACTTGGATTCTTGATGTAGAAAGCTGAGAGCACTGCTGGTGCAATCTGAGCCGATTCCCTCCAGGGGAACCAAGGCAGAAGGTGCTCACCACTGCACTGTCTAGAGTTCACTTGCAATGCTCTTGCTTAGGTCCCCAGCAGTTAACTCTCTATGGTTTGTGCAGCACATAACCAGGACTGGCACCTGGCACAAATTTAATTGCTGGTAATTTCACAGTGTGGACTCAGAGCCATAATGGAATGGAAATTCTGATTAGATATGGGCCAAAATCTTTCTGCCATGAGGGTGGTCCAACACTGGAACAGGTTCCTAGAGGACTTGTGGGATCTCTGTCCTGGACGTATTCAAAGTTTGACCAAACAAGGTCCTGAACAGCTTCACCTGGCCCTTTTCTTAGTGAGAGGTTGGGCAAGATGATCTCCAGCAATCTCTTCCAGCCTAAACTGCTCCATGATTCTTTTATTTGTTAGCAATGGCAGAAAATAAATTTTTATGGATCTTTAAGCAGGTGAGTTGAAAATAAAAACAGAAATTGTCAGTTTAAGTGTGCCCCGCACTGTTTTCTGGCACTGAGGCGAAACAGCAAGGAAAAGGCTATGTCCATATTATTAAATGTTTTTCACCTTCCAAAGAAGGTGGATGTGTGAAAGCTGGTCCCTGGCTTGTGCTAAGCCCATAACACCTGTAAATTGGGATATCTCAAGTCAGGTGGTTCAAAAGTGTGTTACAGACCACTATTACAACTTAGTTTTACAGCCAACTGACTTCTAGTATCCAGAAATATTCCATGAAACTGTTTAATTTATTAGAATTGGTGTAGCCATGACACCAGAGATCTGCACATAGCCAAAGTAAATGCAGAAAAATATTTACATTCCTGAGAATATCACAGGTGAGGTATCTGGATTGCTAGTCTTTCTAGCATTGTTTTTGTTTCTTTTTTTTTCTCAAAAAAAAAAAAAATCCACTTTGACATGTAACCCACAGTTATGTGGTAGTACATGTTCCTAATGCTCTTAAAGACATATATAAGACAAAGTTTACATGTAGACTTGCTCTGGTTTATTAGTGCAATTGCTATATATGGGGGGATGGTGACTCTAGAACAAAAACCTTTTTGTCAGGGATGAAAGAGAAGTAGCAGAATTTAAGACTAGGCAAAGAGCTATGTGCAAGTACGTCATATTCAGAAAGCGTCGTTTTAAGCAGTGGATTGTTTTTTCTCCACACACTTAAAGGTGTTTTGATAGTTCCTTACTATTCTTTTCCCCCACTCTAAGTTTTGGGGTTTGGTTTTGGTGTTTTTTTTTTTCTTTTCTCCAGAAGAATCAATTTTTGTTTAATTTTGTTTTAAGTTCACCAACTCTCAAGCAGAAATATGCTCATGTCTGGGTAATTTGTTCTTGGCTTTTATGTCTTTATCTTTCAGTCTAACATTGAAGATCAGATTAAAAAAGAGCAGAAAATGAGCAACTGTGATGAAAGAAGTGTAAAATTATGAAAAATATAAAAATTACTCACCTTCAACTTTACATATTTCTTATCCTTCTGGAACAATCTTACTTTATTAGCCTCCCATATAAAGCAAAAAGCATTTATAAGCAGGGTGTACATAAGAATATGGACACAATCACCTGCCTGATACAAACGAGGGTGAACAGAGAATTCCTCACTGAATGTTATTTTAATTATGGTTAGTGATGGGAAAAAGTGCTGCACTGAACGTTCACAGCAGTGAATGATTTGGTTTATCTACAAAATAGAATGTTTCTTTCTCGTCATTGCCTATGAAATGTAGCCACAGCTATCAACAATTTACTTCAGCAATTTACTTCAGTGAAGGGCAAGTTCCGACTCCTTGACACTTCTCCAGAGGAATTTATCTCTTTTGCATGGATTGAAGTCCACTGAAGAGTTTTTATATCTGCCAAAGAGGCTTCATTGCTACTGATCTGTGCTGGATTTGAGCAAGTGACTTCGGGGTGACCGTCTCTGCAAGCCATCGCCCTACTGAGTCTTACTTTCAATACAGGTTTTTCATATTGAAATTAAAACAGGTTACCTCATGAATGAACATAATATGAAACAAAAAATATGCATAAGGAAAAAAAAAGTGGGTTTGTGTTTGGGGTTTTTTTGTTTTGGTGTTGTGTTTTGTTTTTTTAAAGGGACATCTTCAGTTACATTATACTAGTATAAGCAGGGTGTTGCTCCAATAGAAACAACAGAATTTCTTTTGATCCACATCCACTGCAACTGAGGTCAGAGTTCTGCTTGCAGATTGCTAAACTATCAGAATTCATGGAAAATCCAGGCACCGGCTGTTGCTTTTCCCAATGTTGACCCATAGATGCTAAAACATATAGAATATTAAACATGGAATGGATTTGCTAACTGACTATGCACAACACAGCTGAAACACTTCACTCATCCAGGCAGCACACATTCAAACAAACAAAAAAACCCAAACAAACAAAAACAACAAAAAAAGAAGAAAGAAGAAATCCTATACATCCCAATGTCAAGGCCATTAATGTGGGGAAACAATAAGTTAACTCCCTGACATTCTTCATTTGGAGAAGCAAAAGGTTTTTTTCCCAAAAGACAGAACTGAGAAGGATATATTCATTACACTGTCGAAGTAAAAATCATTCAGCAGAAAATATAGGTAGTATGGCTGATGAACAAACAACTAAGTAGATTCTTAATCTTCTTTTTTTCTCCTAACCAGTACATTATTTCTTTTTACCCTTTCCTTAAGGGCATAAAAATAACAATACAAATTCAAACAACCAAAAAGGCAGAAGCAGACAAACAAACAAACAAAAATTTCACTTTAACTATGTTATTGTATCACACTTTGACAATATTATACAGACTTTAGACAGACAACCCGATATAAGTTCATAACCTCCCCTTCAGAATCAATCTGAATAGCCACTAAAATAAAAAACATTACAGTGCCATAACAATGACTTTATGAAAGGGATTACATAGCATGAACAGTCATAACTCCATCTCATTGGGAATGACAGTTTCAATCTTTCAGAAGTAGTAGTAACACTGAAGTAGCGCTTGGGTATTGCAACATACAGAAATAATACTAAAAGAGAAACGTGTCTTGAGGATAGGTGGTAAGTTATCCATGATCTGAAGCTTATAAAAATAGTTCTCAAGTACACTGCATGGATTGCCTTTACCTGTTCTGGAGCTGCTTTAAAAAAGCAGGTAAAAGCAGCTGATAGTTCACTCTGTCCAGTTTCTTGTATCCATCTGAAATATGTGCTAGGTATGCGATGGTGAATTTACTTGCTGGATTTCTTTATGGAATTTTACACAGCTGCTCACAAAGACTGTTGTTTTATGTTAAAGGAGCTGCAGGTGCATATGTACACATTGGACGGTAATAAATTCTTTCATACTCAACCCCAAACTTTTCTTTAGTGTCTTTTTAGTGTAAAGTGCCCATCAAGGCTAAATCCAGTCTCCCGTTTTTTTCAACAGCAACTGTGACAAGCAGCTGTCGTGCATGGTAAGCTGAAGATACTCTCAGCAATAGTTATCAAGACTAATAACAATCAAGAATACACTTATTTTGCAGAACTAAACTCATCTTTTGACTGTTCCAGGGCTTGGCAAAACCAACTCTCTAGATGAAAAAAGTAAATAACTAGACTACAGAAGATTATGCCAGGGAGCATTTGTCATACTAAAGTAAAATTTGAGCTCAGGTTTATCCACGTTTGGGGTCCTTGATGGATGCCAGACAAATGCTCTTAATAACACTTCATGCCTCCAATAGTAATAACAATAAATGGATGAAAATATGTTAAATTAACTTCCCTGGGTGCAAAATAAAACAGTCTTCTGAAGGAGCAATGAGTTACAGCAAACAGTACATCATTCCTGCATCCAAATCAATGAATCCAAGGTTAAGGTCAAGAGTTTGGTCCTAATTTCCACAACTTTTCATAGAATTGGTCTGATCTAGTACAGATACCCTCTTGACCTCTGGAAGCATAACATGATAGAAACAGAGGAGATGGAGCCATCTTGGTTAGACAAGAGTTTGAGACCAAAATGTCTTGACAGTTGCCAAAGGGATCTGAAAAAAGCATGAAATTTCATCCTTCTGGGACACAAAATGAAAGCTCCTTCTAAATTCAGCATTTTAGCCTTCCCTACTGAAACAAAAGTAAATCAAAAACATACAATCAAACAAAGTAAATGTTGATTGTGCTGATTAACATTAATAGTTTGGGAGAGAGTAGAAAATAGCTTATTTACAAGAAAGTATCTGAAACTCTCAGTGGTGAGAGTGTTACACAGGTTCCATAGTTTGTTCTACGAATGCAAATAGCACACCTCATTTTTTTGTCTGGGCATCCATCTCCCTGTCTAACGAGACATTTGCGTGAGATTCCCACAACCTGTCTGTATTGGAAAACAGACACAAAACGACAGGTGTGTAACTAAGTTTTCCTTCTTCACCATACCCCCATTCACTTCAAGGCTTGCTCTGTTGGATGAAGATATGGCAGGAGAAAAAGGAACTACGAATCTCTAAACAAGCAATCTCTAACGATAGAAGTAAAATGAAGCAGCAGAGGAAAATCAGACAGTCACATGAATAAGGTAATGAGAATAATTCAAGGATATTATTTCTTCTCCTTTTCTAAAAACTCCCATCAAATATTAGAGTGATTATTTATAATTTTCATTATACTGATGGTATAGAATATGACTAAAATCAAAGTCTTTTTGTGCTGAGTACTTTTGAGCATATAGGTCAGATTCATCTCTCTCAGTTTTGGAAGCATGAAGTCATCTGACCTATTTTAACAAGTCATATTAGGATGAAATGAACAGCCCTGAGGAATAAGCAAAAGTGCTTATATCTCTCCTTTACTTATAAAAGGAGTTTAAAATGACTAGTTCATACTGAAATGCCTAACTTAGATGTCTTAACCTAAGTGAGATGAATTCTTCCCATTCTTTTCAACTAAGTTTATCACTCTGAAAAATAGGCACCTCATCTGAGCTAGTTGCCTAGACTCCCTCTATAGTCTATGGAGAAAAATAAGTGCCTCCTGAGGGAAATTCTTTTCACATTACTCGGACATCTTTCTTTTGAGTGGATGAGCCCTGCTCCAGAAGTGTTTCTAGCCACAGAAGAAGCCAAGATGACTGGCTTAGGGTCTTCTAACTTTTAGATGAAGTGGGTGGCATAGATCAGAATCTCACTGAAAGCACAGTGTCTTTTCCAAAGATATTACAATTATATATATATAATAACAAAGTCGGGGACATTTACTGTTGACTTCAAGAGAGGATGAATTCTGCTCTAATGGCTAGTTATAAGCCAGCTAGGGAAACATTAAGTAAGAGTGAAAGAACAATAAAAGTGAGTGAGAGAGAAAACATAAGAAATAACTTCTCCAAACCCTATGAGAAATAAACACATTTACAACTATTTTATCCACAGTTAAATTGAGATACAACTAAATTTAGTTCCAAAAAATAAGCCCAAGTGAGAGACACAGTAGTAGGCCCCAGAAATTCTTAAGCAATTGCACATTGGCTGCTACGTGGAGAGAACTCCATCTTGTGAGAGTTACAGCCCAAAGGAATGAATACTGGAAAATGCCTGAATCTGAAAATGTTCAGGGAAAAAAAATAATCATGCATGATTAGACTCCTGGCTGACAGAAATCAGCAAATAGATGCTCTTAGTTAAGCTATTCAAATATACATTAATTCTAGCCTCCACTTTGATTCAGCTTGTATTTAATTCACTATTAAATTCTAATATTAAATTGATAAAAGTTGTTAGTCTTTTTTTTTTTTTTTTTTAATGCGGGTAGATGGGAATTGGATTATTTTCCTTTTTAATCTTTAATTTTTCCTTTATTTCCCCTCCGTTGAATCACTCTACCAAGCTGCTTACTGAAATCCAAACAAAATAGCTGCTGCTCCATTCCCATGATGAGATAGTGTATGTAGGAGTTAAAAATTTAACAAGGCGGGTAAGCATGGTACTGTCTTTGCTACTGCTAGAGCATGAAAGTGAAAGGTGTGCTGCATTTTCCCCCACACATACGTATTAGCTATCCCTTTCTTCTCTCTTTTATTTAAAATTCAAACGAGTACAGGTTTGAGAGGAAGACAGGATTTGAAGCCAGCAAGACTCACCCCTCAGGAATTTTCAATACTGTAATATGAATGAAAAGCTTGTCTGATGAATGACAGTCACACACAGGAATCATGCATCCAACATCTATAGGCATGCATGTGAACACACACACATAATGCCAGTCACTGCCAAAGAGGAGGCATGATTCTGTTGCAGTTCATCTTCTCAAAATAAAAACTCTTGACACAGCTTTACTTCTTGTGTCTTCCACATCATCTCTATAAATCTGCTGAAATGAATGACACTGTAACACTGTGGAGTATCTGACATTCCTACCATTAAATTTTGGTAATCACTTGATAAATCTCCTATAAAATATATCTATGTCGCTAAAAATGATGTTGGCTTAAAAAGATCTCTAATGTTTCTTCCCTTCATCTTTCTTTCTCTATTACTGGAATATATATTCAAGGATGTGGATTTTTTTTTTTTCTTCTGGTTTGGGGAATTTAAGTAATGGCTTGCTCATTATGATCACAGAACCCTTCTCTGTACTATGAGGCTTCAGTCAATAAATAAACCAGATTTTTTTTTTCTGTAATCACTTTACTTCAAGTGTTGGAGCTTAGAAATACAACC
The DNA here is from genome assembly GCF_028500815.1 of Rissa tridactyla. Lineage (NCBI taxonomy): Eukaryota > Metazoa > Chordata > Aves > Charadriiformes > Laridae > Rissa > Rissa tridactyla. Next base: position 80,293,551 of record NC_071497.1, read on the forward strand.
AAACGGGGGGGGGGGGAAATCCAACCCCCCAAAAAAACCAAACCACCACCCTCCAAGTATTGCAAACTTGAATAAAATGCAGAAAGATGGAAACAGATTCTTAGCAAAGTCAATGCAATGCTTGCCTAGAGAAGAAGGTAAGGTCAGCTCTGCAGAGTTCTTGGAATAGATCTTCCATCAGTGTACGCTGACATGACTCCACCAAAGTCATTTTACAACAAATGAAATCTTCTTCCTTTATTTTGCTTTATCTGTCTTTACATTGCAGTGTAGCTGCCTACAGACCCCAGTGGTGAAAAACAGCAGGAGTCACCTTATAGAGGCTTTTATATATTTGCAGCCCAAAGCCAAGTGCCTTTGGAGGTCTGAAGGAACAGACCACTGCTACAGGTCATTTGTACTTCCTTCTGTATCAGCAATAAATTCCAACACACAATTCACTGCTCTGAAAACAAATAATAATAAAAAAGAGAGAGCGCAATTTTCATTTCTCTGCTGTGTAGGTAATATTCCTAGGACCAGGCCACTAAAGTTAGTTGGAAAAAGACAGGAAAGGTCTTTCAAGTCTTTCCAAAGCTGGTCATTATGCTAGGACATAGTGCAGGCAGATAAAGCTGAACACTTACTTGAAGCACTTTACAATGTAAGTAGTTGTATGTTTAAAGCAATTTGCAGCTAATAATAAACAGGGTTGTTTTTTTTTTTTTTACTTAGCAATAAATGTTATAACCTGCTTCCTCTTCTCCTTTCCTTTCACTTTCCCCTTCTGATTTCTCTTTCCAGTTCTGCTTTCCCTTTCCCATTCCCCTTTTTTCTCCTTCCCCATTTTTCTCCTTCCCCTGTTAAAATCAAAATCTTGTTTTATGGATAAAGGAGAATCACCTCTTATATATGAAGACACAAACTTAGTACAGTTGAAATTTTAACAGTCTAATCCAAGAATCATCATTAGTCAACACCATATTACTACAGAAAATAAACAATAATAATAATAGGATTAAAACTGTAATATGCATACTTTTTAGTTTCTACCCCTTGCCCTGCTATTATGCTCACCCTTCCCTTACTCCTCTGTGCCCCAAAGTTTTTTTCTGGTGGTGGTGGCAGGGGATTACTGTAACTTGTTAGCATCTGGAGCCCTTGGCCAGTAAGAACATCATGCTGATGTTGATGGTTTCTTCCTCCTCTCGCTAGGATCCACTTGGGGTCATTTTTACATGTTTCCAAACACGCTTTTGCACCTTGTTCTGTCTTCATTGGTCGGCACATCCACATTACACCCGAATGTACTACAGATGCTCCCTTTTTTGAATGTTAGATACTATTTCTTTGTTCTCTTTGTTACCCCTAAAAGCAGCTTCATCCAGCTCCAAGTCTGTGTTTCTGTAACCGACCATGGATGAGTTGTTCATAGCTCCGGGCCCAGGCTGCAACTCACCTATTGTCACCCTGCACCTACACAGCATCCCATGTTCCGACTTCTCAAGGCTCCTGCTATGATATCAGGTCTGTATTTCCCTACACTGTCATTGTGTTAGAGTCACAAATATTTTCTTCTATGCAGAATAACCGCTTATTATTGCCATCTCTATATAGTTGTGGTTGTATCACACAAAGATAAACAAAAGTGAAGCAAACCAGTCATAGTCACCTTGTAATTAGAAAAATTGCAGTTACAGCTAAACCACATGAAACAAAGCTGAAGGCAGGCCAAGAAAAGTTCAGCCAGTGCAAGACCTGAGGCCTTGTAAACTCATATCAAATCCTGTGGCCTTCTAATAGCAATGGCAATAGGGTATTACAGGATTAAAGAGTAACAACCCTTCTTCTAATTCCTTATTCTTCTTATTCCTCCTTCATACCCCCCTTTTTTTCTCTTCACCTTTCAATTTGTTTTCCTTCCTTCTTGTTTACCTTCTCCCTTTCTTCTTTGTTTCCCTCTTTCCAATTTTCATTGTCTTTCCTCTTTCCCTCTAAATCTGGCTCTTAAAAATAATTACTGTATTGCAACATTTATATTCCAGCAAGCTCTCCCCATGTCTCCTATCCTGTTCTCAAACCCCTGCATCACTCTCTAGCTTCCCAAAAGCAGCCTGCTAAAACGGCAATGGTTTTAAAATACAGGATACACATTCACAAGGAATCAACATGTGCTATGTTGGCATTTCCTTTCTTTTTTATCTCAAAGAAGAAATAAAGGTGAGTAGATTTGTTAAATAACTCTCTACTTTTTTAAAGGCCTGCAGTGAAAAATGCCATTTCTTTAAGAAAAATACAGGATAGTTTCTCAAATACCTCATCTCTAGTCAACAGAGAATGGATTATATGGGTGATTAAGAACATGGGCAGGAAAGCTGATTAGTCTATCATGGATTTTTTTAGCAATGTTACTTTGAGTAGCCTAAAAATTGCTGTATATAGAGCAGACATGGTCCCTGCCAAGACCAGAGAACAAGAAAGGAATTACTTAAGGCCCTCTGAATGCTGAACACAGCCTAGGCAGATTAGAAGATGAGATCATAAACCTGTTAAAATTTATGTAAGTAGAAATGAGGGATACGGAATAAAATGAAGTTACATTTCATAAGATACTGCAAAGTAGAAAAGATCAAATTTGGCTGTACACACACGGTTACATATACAGAAAGATCTTTGTGACAAAAATGTCAGACAATTTTTTAATACTGCTTGAGGGCCACCTGAAGTTGGAGGATAAAAGCCATGACCTAATCATAATTTTGTCCAGTTCTAACTTACATGCAAACTTGTCTCCTGGACTCAGAGCTGTTCATCCACTTTTCAGATCAGCGGACAATTTCCCAGTAAGTATACTTGTTGATGACTTCAGGATAGCTTTATGAGTATTTAAATTTTTAAATCTTTGAGTATTATGAGTACTAAATATTTGATTAGGGTCTATTTAACAGATTGGGAGTTTTGCATACATAAATTAACACACATAGATATATGGGCACTGTTTTGCAGGATACTGATAATCAGCTCTGAATTTCTGTGTTTCACCTGCAGGTAAATCCACTAGGTGCCTGCAAATTAACAGAATGGAAGTTCATTTGACATAATACAGTGTTTGACATTTTGCAAGAAATAAGGGAAGCTAAGATTCTGGAAGGGAACTGAAAAGTAGAGAGTAATACCAAAATATATTGAGTAAAGTTGCAAGTTACTTGTCAGCTTTAATCTATATAAGCTATTTCAATTCTATGTTTAAAGTCAAGCATATAAGTTTTCCTTATTTTACACCCAGCTATACTAACATTAGAGATTGCCTTCAGGGTGATCATGCTATGGAATATGATCAGCTGAAACTTATTTGTGGTGGGAAAAGTCCTGTATTTGTTCATCACTGTGTTCTTCCTGTGATTTCTACATCCTCAATCTAAATTTTGGAGTTCCACTATTCAACTCAAAGTACCATGAGAAACAAATTCTACCTTTCTTAAAAACTGAAGTAAGGAATGCTACCAAATACTGTCCTTTAAACAAAATGAGATTTATTTACACTTCTGAAAAATTTTGGTGGTTGTCCATTGATCTTTCCAGCAATTTTTTCATTTCTGTTAAATATACATGTAAATTCAACAATATAATAAGCCATAGGGCCAGTAGTCAATCTTTGCCTTCCTGGTATTACCAGATTAAGGTCTATTGCTTGGTGCCAAGAAAGTCTTTTTTACGGGACACAACATAGATCTTAATGTCAGAAAACGCATGTTATAGTATCATTCTTCAACTGTATATTCTACATGTCGTTCCTACTAATTATAGAAGCATGTTACCTTCTATTGTGGCCACAGAGCAAATATGAAGCAGTGACAGTCATGTTAATCCACCCTCAAAATTGGACTTCTGCACACACTTCTGTGTAGACCCAATGCCTCATAATAGGCTTGTTTTCAATGGAGCTATCTGCTAGTCTGACTCAGAGAATTCTTCACCACATGTAGTTTTAAAGAAGCTGTTCATAAATTTTTCAGAGCAGGAGAATCACTGTGCCTGATGTCCCTGGACAGGCTGTAGATTATTATCATCTCACCTTTTTATCCCAATATCAACTGCCTTTTCTATTTAGATTTCCAAATTACCATTTCTATGTCCAATTTCGGGGGGGGGGGGGGGGGGGGGAACAAAAAAAGTTTCCATCATCAAAAAAGTGTAGTTTTCTTCCAACTGTATTAGAAAGTTTGTTAAGAAATATTGCTTGTCCCTACAAAAAATCACCAATTTACATCAACAGACTATCACTGATATACCAGTATCACTATGACTGCCACATCCTCCTATGCTATTTAAGCTCAATATTTTTCTTCTCACCCCATCTGCAGCATTCTTGCATGGTCTTAAACATACACTTCATTTCCCCTCAGGGATTACAGGTTGAAGTGATCCCTGTTTACTTTACTGCTCATACACGCTAGTTATGAACACATTCCTTTTCTGTTTTTGATTTAGGGATGAGAGAAAGTGAAATAGTGAGAGTTGTGAATACGTATGAAATAGGAAAGAAGGGGGGGGGGTGGTCACAGAGGACCACAGACACAACTGCCCCACACCTTGCAAATTCTACACTGCAGTAAATTCTGAGTGTTTGACACATCCATTTACTCTTTATCAGACTGAAAAAATCCAAATGTTGCATTTGGAAATTATGAGACATCCTGATTCCTCAAACCTCTTTACTGGCTTAGTTCAGGCCACACTAGTAACAGATTTGGTCCTGAGTCTCTCAAAGCTTTGTAGGAACGTATTTGAAAGATGACGTTTTTTGCAGCTGCACACCCCCAGTCACCACCCAGGATTTATCATGCCCTACTCTCATGCCTCTCGCTGCCATCAAGAAAGGAATGGGTGGAGAAAGAGATTTCATTATTGTTAGTTTATCTCTACAGGCAGGATGCTTCTGAGAACAGAAGAGAAAGTGTGCTCCCTCTCAGCAGTGGCCTGATAAAATCCTTGTCATCTGCAGTTTTCTTTTCAGATCTTTTTTTCTTTTTTGGGAGCATTTAATCTAAATCATCACTCTTTGGGAAGTCTTGTGTGAATAATAATCTGCTCTGATGCCACTATCAGTGGAAATGGTGCTGTCAACATTTATGTCAATGTTGAGGTTGTAGTTTCTTGACAGTAATGTTCCTCACTTGATATAACACCCTCTTCAGCCTGGCTGAAGCTCCTAGTTGGTGCTGTCTCACTGAGAATCCTATGCTATCCAAGCATGTGGGAGGTTGAGAAGTCATAGTGTCGTCTGTGCCACACTTATTGGATCTGGCAACAGGTCTTATGCTTATTTGGAAGAACAGCAATACACTCAACAACACTTCCAAATAAGAGGATAAAATTCCCTGGCACTAGAGGTGGTTTGGGAGGAGGGAAGAGGAATGGGGTTGCTCTGTCATCAAAGTTCCATTCCGAATTCATAGGCAAATATGCACTTGAAGTTTATTCTGTAGAGGTCAACTCTGTGTGTCTCATAACCAGCATATAATTTCCCTACATTTTAAAGCAAATTAAAATAGTTCCATAACAAAAAAACCCAAAACAACTCAGTCCCCAAAATTACAGCTTGTCACAAGCAGAGATCAGAAACATCAAGAGCACTACCAATGGTCTATTTTCTAACCTTCAACATGGTTCTTCCCTTTAAGTGCAGAAAAAAGATATTCCTATGTATATTTGCCAATTCCATGTAAAGTTTTAATATAAATGACCATGAAATCCCAGATATAAAACACAAAGTGAAACAAATGCTGAAAAGGGCTACTTAGCAGGTCAAGGGAATGGACAAGCTTTCTTATCAGTCTAGAAAGCTTGGTTTGTTGAGCCTTTCAAAATGAAAGTGATAGGAGAGAACATTTGATTGCTGTCTAAAATAACATTAGGGAAGTTTTAATGGCAACATGAGAGAAGGAAAGGGCCTATTTAAGTGAATGGGCAATGTTTGCACAAGAGAAAATGGGTATAAAGTGCTGAAAATAAATTTAAACTAGAAAGTGGAACAATATTCTCATTCATTAGAGAAACTACAAACCTACCAACCAGAGACCTGGAAGCAAAAAATCCTGATCAATTGTAATATGGAAAGTGAAAGAGTTCATACTACATGCTATTTGCTATAACAGAGCACTTTAGGATGTCACGTTTCCTCCCATTTCTACCATTATTTGAAAAGGAGGGGAAAATTCCCCAGCCTGTTTATTCATCTGTGTTTTGAAAATTATATTTGCTGTAGCAAGTAAATTGAATATACAGTTAAGTAACATAACACTTCTCAAAGGTTTAGTACTCCTGTGGGTGGCATGGACTTCTGGCCTACTACAAGAACAAATAAAAGACAGATATAAAGGCAAAAGAGATGTGCTTGCAAAGGCAGAATATATCCTGTAGCAGTTCAAATCCAGTAATTTTCATTGATTGGTTCCAGCTTTGAAGTTTGGGTGTTCTTTTTGGAAATTAGGCAAGCTCAGAGTAAAGGGAAGGAACATTATATCTTTTACAACATGCTGAGTAATAAAATGATGTAATTCCCTGTTTATTAAAGTAGAGCGGATCTTTGTTGTAAGGACTATTTGAAGAAAATGATACAAATTATGAAACAGACTACATAATAGCTAAAAGACAAACTTCTTGACTACATCTGAACTTATCCTTTCCTCAACCAAATAGCATCTCTCTACTAGCTAGCTGTACACAAATTCTAAAAAGACAGCTGGTAAACTCTGCAAATAATTAGTAGACTGCCTTCACAACCCAGAATCTTTGTATTACTTTAATAATCTCCATTTTTCTGGGTCAAACTGGAGTCCTTACTTGAAGACTAGAACAATCAACTTGGCAGACATATATTCAATATAGTAAGTGTTACTAGTCCTCAATTTTAGGAGGTGCTGCTCTTGTGACATATCAGTAAATCCTGAAACACTTCTTAACCAGAATTCTAAAATTGTAGCTAAATTTGCCAGGTGGTTTTATGGATTATGTATGGCTCCTTTGCACACAAATATCTCAAGTATTGCACTCTTTTGGAAAAAAGAAGTGCCATGTTGTAAACATTAATGAGCAAATAATGTATTTCATGGTCTTAATTGGTTTGGGATAATTACAGATTCTCATTTACTTCCTTGACACCACCACACACACACACACACACACACACACACCCCTTTTAAAATGCTGCTGCATGTTTAACCTGGATAAAATGTTGGCCCATTTGGTCTTGGGTCATCAGTTGATGTCAGGTCATCAATTTATTCCATAGTGGTCCTGCAGGATTATGGAGCTCTCTGTTATAAGAATCTTATAAGCAGCACACGCAAACCTATTTCAAACTTTGGCTTTGCTTATAAATGTCTCTCTCTCTGAAAAGCTGTCCATGTATTCTCCAACAATACTGCGCAGAGCCTATGGTGACTGCATTCCTCACACAAGATATGGTATGATGTGCTACAGGCTTCAGTTCTCTGGCTTGGCTTGCCTTGCCCTGCCCGGTATCTCAGGAGAATCAGTACACTGGTTTACCTGTGTAAACTGATAACTGCAAGTTATATCTTAGACATTATTTTTAACAGCTATCTGCATTTTAATCTTGCCTCAGAATGATGTTAGTATTTGTAACATTTGGCCATATTGTTCCAGTCTAATGAACACATTCATCCATATTACTGGGACTACACAGCAGGCGGCTACATAGTCTATGAAGAAACAAATTCAAATTGTTGCAAATATGTCTGACAGTTTTTTTTCTTTGTAAATTGTGAAAGACTTTGGATGTGATAATGTTAGAACTCCAGGTACCTTCCTCTTCTATGGTGCTGTTGACACGCCATGTTCTGTTTTTCTTGTTTTTCTTTCTTCTTTTTTTAAAATATATATATAATGGTTTCCTTAAGAAAGAAGGTATTTGCAATTATGATTCCTATATTTATATGATTTTCCCCCCATATCCCTCCAAAAAAGCTTTTGATATGCTTGCCACTTTCAAGTAAAGTTGACAAGGAAAGCTAGGCCTAAAAATTAATTCCTAGAATTTCACTGAAAATAAATGTTTGGGTAGGAAACACAAAAGCCCTACAGAAGTGCCACTGAATATCACCTCACATCTTTGTAGACAGCAGAGAACCCGTAGAGAAGAAAGCTGTATAAATCCCACAGTTCTGGGAAAGTTGTCTCTCTGGTAAATTGCCTCTTAATAAAGGCGAGTGTTCATAGGGGATGCATGGCAGTACTGGATGGCACTGCAGTCTCCGTCCTCTCTCCTGCTTCGCGACCTCAGGAGTAAAACATGGGCATCACCACATCCCAGGTGAGACTGCTGCTGTTCAACCACCTCAGGCATGTGGTGGTCAAGAACTAAAAAGAAGGTTCTGACGCTGTGCTGAAAATGAGTGAAATGCGCGCCTCTCTAGGAGGGAAAGAGAGTGAGACAGAAGGCAATTAGATGAGTCTCACTTCTCTGCAGGTGAGACTTGACGTATCTGCCTTGTGGTGTACATATCTGCCTTTTCTCATCTGCAGGTCTTTCACCAAGATTAGAACTATTTCTTTCCATGCACCATCTTTGAAATGGCTAAATTATACTGAAGTAATAACATAGTTTTTAATGCAGCAATCTTAAATGCTTCTTCAGTTACTTGTGGATTCCTGAATTCTAAGCTCTGTATGATAAATATTTGTTTCATCTTCATATTTGTTAGTTCAAGTTAAAAATAGTAACAGCAATAAGTTAGTGCTATGGCCTTACTTGGATAGGGGAAATAATATTCATCAAAATCTGTCAGCAAGTGTTGTATGTTTTTTACCAGTGTTAAGAGTGTACTTAATTTCCGAAATTTCCTCCCTCCAGACAAGGTCATATGGTCAGCTCTGTACCTACCCTCAAATCTCATTTCCATGTTTGTGCATAACTTCACTGAGATGAAATAGTGGAGGTAAAGATCCTGAGGGAAATGAGGAAAGCAACCAGCAGAATAATGAACGACTCTTGCCTTCAGGAGAGCAGACCCACTTGTTTAGGGAGCTGGTTGTGAGATCTCATGGGATGTTGCCCTGAAGGGCAGAAAGGTGTGGGATAGCTCATCAAGGACAAAATCAGAGCAAAAGAAAGATCTGTTCCAATGTGAAGGATGTTGAGGAGCTCTGGCAAGAGGATGACTTGGTTGACTGCGTTCAAACACAAATAATTAGTGGGTAGAAGGTGAAAAACCCCATGGTCCACTAGAAGGAATATAAAAATTTTGCCTGAGCTTGCAGTGACAAAATTAGGTAATTAAAAGTTCACTTGGATTTGAAACTGGTAATGGATATGAAAAGCAACATAAAGGACTTTTATTTGCGTATTTGCAGCAAAAGAAGGACTAAAGAAAATTTGTGTTCACTGATGAATGAGATCAGTGACTTAGTGACAAATGACACGGAAGAAGGTCAGTACCTTCCTTTGCTCAGTCCTGAGTGGCAGAGTCTGCTCTCCAGCTTTCCAGATCCCATGCCTAGCAGCAGAATTTAAAGGATTGTAATACCATACACTACACAGAAAAATCAAGCTGGGAATCACTTAGGCAAATTTGACAAACACACATCCATGGAAGCAGATGGGACACACCTGGAGGTCCTGAGAAAGGTGGAAAAAGCCATTTTACGGCATTTTCAAAAGGTTACGGTGTTCATGGAAGGTGTCTGAGGCCTGAAAAGGGGCAAACATCAAAAACACTTTGAAGAAAGGCAAAAGCTTAGATTGATCTAGGAAACTGCAGCCTAGTGAGTCTTACCTCACTGTTCAGGAAGATTATGGAACAAATAAACCTGGAAGCCCTGTCCAGGCACAGGAAGGACAAGAGGCAACTGGGAATAGCAAGCACCAAGGTCAAATCATGTCTGATTAAACTGATCACCTATGTAAGATGCTGGCATAATAGAGGAGGGGAGAGCACCGAGAGCATAGCAGAGGGACATTAAAATGTTTGGAGAAGACCATGATATATGAGGAGTGGATGAGAGATCAGAGGTTTTTCAGTCAGAAGAGGAACAGGCATCATGTTACTGTCTTCAACTGCCTAATGGATTTATAGAAAAGATGGACCAGAATCTTCTTGGAGGTACACAGAGAAAAGATAAGTCAATAGACAAAAGGGGCAGCAAGGAAAAAATTGAATAAAAGAATTATCTTTTTTCACAGACATGGTAGTTGCCATACTTGAAGGTAGTCATAAAAAACCCAAGGCCTTGAAAAACCTGTTCTAAAACAACAGCGGGGCATGTGCAAAGCAAGAGGTTATACTGAAGGATTTCAAGAGGTCCTTTACAACTAAGACTGTTCCAACACATTGCACTCAGAGAAGCACAGTCAACATCCCCCCTCATGCAGCACATGATACCACAAGCCCTCTTTGGATCAAGAGCACATTGCTGGTGTGATTGGGTGTCCACCAGGACCCCCATGCCTTTTTTGCAGGGTGCACGCACGCAGTCACCATCTCCAGGGCTGGGGTGGCGCTGGGGGGGAGGTTTGCACTTGAAGGATGCAGGGCAAGAGTCTTTGGAGGTGCCCAGACATTACAAGGGAATGCTGTTCGGAGGCTTGTGGGAATGTGTGAGGCTGATGAAGAGCCATCTTGGGGAAGGCCCAGAGGCAGGGGAGTGGAATTGGCTCCAGCTGCATGCAGGAAGAAGCAGGGGCCTCCATCAGACCTGCCATAGGGTCTCAGAGGGCTCATGGGGTGCTGTCCGCATTATGGACAGAACCACTTTCGTGCTTTAGAGAGCTGACATCCCTCGCAGTAAAATAGCCATAGAGGCCAGGGCTCCACTTCAACTGAAGCCAAGCTACAAGGAGGTGCCTAGTTGGTTGGAAAAGCATTTACCTCTTGGGGAAAGCTTAATCAAATATCTCATTTTTTTAATAAATTACTTTTTATCATGATTGGTACATCTTTTTTCACTTCAGAAACTGTTTTATTAACCTGTTTTTAAAACAAACTTTAAAGAAACTAAGAAAAAATGTGGAAGCTGGAAGGGTCCTCTGGGTGTCTTCTTGTCCCATGCCACTGCTCAAGATGGGTGACGTAGAGCAGGTTCCTCAGGACCATGTCAAGAAGCCATATGAGTATGCCAAAAGATGGAACCTCTGGAAGTTCTTCCCGGTCCTGTGCAGCTCGCTGTTCTAAGGATACTGGGGACACTCCTGCAAAGCTGCTTTGGCACATGCCCAACCTTGGGAAGGCGAGAAGCTGGGCCACTGATGGACCAGACACAGGGGGTGTGTGGAGGCACTTGCAGGAGGACCCAGCAGGGATACAGCTCTCATTCATTGCCTTTGAATAAGCAGGTCTTTAGCACCCACTGCCCGGCTGCTGGTCAAAGGGCTTGGACCAGAGTGCCCCGGTGCCGGGAAGGATCCTGACGTTTATTGGTGTCTCCTCTCAGGAAGCCAAGTAGGCTGAGATTGCGCCACCAGCACCAGGATGGTGCGGAGGGAGTGTCTAACGGGGGGGCTGTCTGGGCGTTCCCCTGCAGCCTGCTGGGCAGGGACATTGGGGAACCCTGGAGCTGTGTCCCCTCTCACCGCTTGGTTCCTCCTCTCAGGTTGCCTTCTCCCTGCTCCCTGGCCGCTGTTGGTGGGCCTTGGGCGCAGGTTGTAGCGTCGCTGTGGGGATCTGCTCCGCACCCTGTTCCTGGCTGCACTCCTCTGTCGGCAGGCAGACGTGCTAACCGCACGCTCCCGGTAGCCATCATCTAGTCTCACCACGTGCAGGACATGGTCGAAAGGCTGCCTGCAGACTGGGCATGTAGATCTCCTCCTGGCCCACTGATGGATGCAACCAAAGCAGAAGCAGTGGAAGCACCCGGGCACATGGGTTGCCTTGCGTATGGTGTTCATGCAGATGGGGCACAGGTCTTCTGCCGCTGCCTCCAACTGCCCTGCCTGCTGCACCTGGCTGGGGCCGGCCCTCACTGCAGAGCTGCTCTGCTCCGGACCCTCTTCGGCCCCCGACGCCATGACCTGCCAAGAAAGATGTAAAGATGTGCAAAGTGCCTGTGCTTTAGTCGCACTAGGAACATGAGAGCAAAGCAAGCAGAAGAAAGTGGTGGCAGAGGGGACATGAGGGCTTCCCAAAGGGCCATCCATAAGGGCTGGAAACCAGCAGCAGCAGCAGCTTCAAGGGCTCAAGCCTCAAGGGCTGCCCTCCACACCTGCCTCAGCTTACCCCAGGCATGCTGCCCTCCAGCCCAAGACAGGCCCGAGCTCTGTGGCTCTCCCAGACAACCACCACCAGTTGAGCTAGCACAGGGTACCCGCAGGAGGTGCTCAGGGAAAGCGCAGGAACCACCTGGGAGTCTTCAGTGGTGCCAATGGCCCTGGCACCCTCCTTATGCCGGCAGACCCGGGACAGTCGCTGTGCAGGATCCACAACACCCCCACCAGCTAAGATTCTCCTCAAAGGCACTCAAAGACCTGAGCCCTGTTGGAGCTATCATGCCACGCGCATGAACTCAGAGGAGCCCTGAACCGAATGCACCTGAATACATGCTAGGCGTCAGTGAAGTCAGGAAAGTCAGAATCACTGCCCAGTGTCACCACAGGAGTCTCTGGGGCTGCCCCCCAACTGCCACCCAGGCAGGGAAGCAGACACACCAAAGTGGGAAAAGCCTGCTTTGTGTTCGTCATCTTCTCATGGTCTCGTGGGGGCAGTTTAACCTCAGGGTGGACAGGTGCTCTTATGAGAGGCTAGTGGTCCTGAGCCCAAAGACCCGGCAATGGGCAATGCAGCAATGCCGGCGGAGGAACACAGATGACCTCCTTGGTGTAAAAAGAGGGCCCTTACTTGGCTCCTCTGAGGGCTGTCACAGGAGAAGGATTTGCCCCAGAGATCCCAGAATAGGAGGTCCCCTAATGCAAGCCCCTGCTCAAGGAAGACCAGTGCTCAATCACTCTCACAGTAAAGACGCGTTTCCTGACTGCCAGGAGGAACCTCCTGTGTTCCAGTTGGTGCTCATTGCCTCTTGTTCTGTCACGGGGCACCACCGCAAAGAGCCTGACTCCATTTTCTTTGCTGTATGTTGTTTCTATCTCTGGATGATATTTTTTGTGTGTTAATTACTTTCCTGTCCTTTCTGTGGGTCTCACTAGACAGAACTCTACCCTCTGGAATTTTATGATTTTGTCATGAAATGAGACCACAATAATTTTTTTTTATTGTTTTTTATTTTTTTCATTGCTGCAGAATAGTGCATTGAGATTGTCTTCATAGCATTACAAACACACGTTTACTTACTTATTGAGCATGTAGTTCTCCCTCTGGCTTCCATGATGGGCTTTTCTGGGGATGTAGGGATTTTCTGGTTTGGAGGTATTTTCAGACCATCCCATATCAGAGAAATCTGGACATTTACTTTCAGTCACACATACACCAATGTCTCCACAGTGAGAGGCAAGCAGAGGCATGGAGACCAATTTCATTTAATGAAGACCATATCAGATATTTTCATGTAGGGAGAGTAATTATATATGCTGGAATTTGGGCTGGTATCTCATGTAGTCTCTTCCCCTTTAACAAAAAAGTACCATGGAATTTTAAGTCCCTAAATTGTCAAAAAAATGCAGTAATATTCTTGTCAATGAGTTTACTGCTATAAGCATTTGGAGAGAAAGTCCATTTTAAAAGAATATTCATGAAAAACATTCTGAATACATAATTGGGAGAAATGTCACAGCAATTGTTAGAGTTACATTCACTAATTAGAGAAAATACAAAATACCATGTGATTTATGTGTTCCATCAACACTGAACTAGGATTTCTGATATTGTATATTCACAATGAATTTTTGCTTATGTTCAGTATACAGACCAAGTTTCAATTGCAGAAATCACTCACTGAATCATCAGGATGGAACAGATGCAAGAAAATTGTGATCTTCTTGATGAGAAACAGTAAAAAAAAAAATAATAAAAAAAAAAGATAAAGGCACTGGATCAATTATTCACTGCAAATTACACACTTGGCTACCATGATCATTATAACCCCTTCACATCCCGTTACTCTACACTCCATTATTTCTGCTTACCCCTATGGAGCCTGCCCTTTTACCTTCCTGACACTCCCCCCTTTTCTAGCTGTCAAACAGTGTGTTTCATTCCCCGTTTAAAGGATTTCTTATTTCTCCTTTGTGTGCTGCCTGTATCCTCCCATCCCTATCTCTCCTTCTTGCAGCTCCATCAGAGTAGTGGCTTTCATGGCTAAAATGGTGGGGGAAATGCTGGTTTAAAGACCATCTGGGTTCTATTCACAGGAACACTATTGAAAACCAAACTGGCTTCTTAAAGCTCCTACTAAAGTGCAGAAAAATGTTCTTCCCCCGCCACCCCCAATCCCTTCCTTTTAATAAAGTGAGAGATTTTTTATATTTTTTTCCGAAGTCTTCAGACTGGTTCTTGAAACCTCTGCTGACAAGCAGGAGCCCTGTATGTCTTCCATAATGAATAGGGCTAAATAATTTTTAAAAATCCTTCCTTTATCAGCAGAGCTCAGTGCAAGAAAGGATTATGCACGGTGAATTTGATATAGAGGACACAAAGGTACTGGCTTATGGGCTAGTTGTTAATTTGTTGGGGCTTATTAGCGATATTTCTTCAATTTACCATTCAGCTGTCTAGCGTGCCTTTGCCACTCTTATAGTAAAGAACCTAAATATCATCCCCTCTATCGCTGTGAGGTGGGGCAGTGTCACTCTTTCCTTTTTAAATTTAACCCACAAATTCAAGTGAACTTGGCCAAGATTGGGCGGGAAGGAAATCTAGTAGCAAAGAAAGGGAAAAAAAAAAAAAAACAACAAAAAACCCCAACAAAGTACCTTGCAATCTATGCCAGCACTTTAAGCGTTGCATCCCTTGTCTTCACAAAGCACAAAAGAGCTTACCCTACTGCAATACTCTAGATTTCATAATATCTCAAGCTGCTTCATGCTCTTAAGGCATAAATTTACTTTTTAAGGATTACTGTCACTGGAGAGGAAGGTGGAGGCAAAGGCATATAAAAAAATTGTGTTGAACCAAGATTAAATGTTAACATCCTGATTGATAATTCCAACAGCTTCCTGCCTATTTGCCAGTGAACTGAGTGTACACATATTTAATCTGTAACTTAAAACCAGATTTGGGCCTTTTTCATTAAAAGGCATTATACATAAAGGCTTTCATATGGTATGTCGTAGAGCCTGAACCAGGCATTTTGGGGCATTTCAGTGGCCAGTCTGGCCCAAATCACAACACGTACAAAATCCAGTTCTACTTCCTAAACCACGCAGGTTCCTTTGGTGTACAGATCAGATAGACCTGGTTTAGGACAGGATCTGCAGCAGCCTCAGCTCAGGACAAGGTCCTGTGCGATGATGTTCAGGATGGCTTATGCTGGGAATGTGACCAAAGAACTGCTTTGAATGTTATTCCATTCTTCCTTGGCCCAGTGATCACCTCAGGACACACTGAAAGTATTTAAGCCTGAAAGGATGCATTTTATGGTACTGTGAGATTGTATAACCAGCTTGAAGATGACAAGATGCAAGCATTTGTGCCCTTTATTTATCCAGTCTTCTCAATTTGGGTGCTTAGACTGCTTCATCGCTGTAAAGAAAACAAGTCTGAAGTCAGAGTATGGAAACACAGACCTGCATGGAAAGAGTGGGAGAAGTAGTAGGGTAATGACATCCTTGCAGTAGAAGAACAGCAGAACCTTACATTGGATTTTTCCTTTACTTGAAGTTCAGCTCATTGTATCTGGGACTTTTTCTGCTTTCATTGGCTGCAGATAGACAAAAATGTTATGGTCTGTTCATTGTGTCTAACCTATGCTGTCATGTGAATGTAAGCAAATATATCTTGCTACCTGAAAGCAGTAGAGTTACTAGGAATTTGGAGTTTACTTGCATTAAATAGGCATTTTGCACGTTCCCTGCTTTTAACAGAAAATATAAAGCCAAAAAAAAAAGCAGCTATGAACTTCGTAATTTGATTTGTTAAAATCTGTGAAAGTATGTCTAATTTAAGCCTGAGAACAGTTGTATTAAAATCAGTGGAGGATGGCTGACTAGAATGACGGCCTTGTAAACTTCCAGATTTGTTTTTATTTTTCTTAAAGAATTCTACAGAAATAATGAATTTTGTATCAAGCATTTTGGGAGAATTAAGAAGTTCTATAATCTTTTCTAATTTGTAATTTTCTTGTATAAGAGAATTTAATTATGGAACATCCCTATCTGCAGACGACTCAAATGTTTTGAGAAACACTTCTCCAAGCTTTCTCCTACAGATTAACCCACTTGATCGCACAAACAAGAATATAGAAAACCTCCATTGACAGAAGATAACTAATTTTAAAATGAACTGAGCCCACTTCTAAAATTTGCTGAATTGGAGGCCCTGCTGTCTGAGCAATGTGATGAATCTGGAAAGTACTCCACCTAAGACACCCTTCAGAAAAAAATTCAGGATAAACCCAATAGGACTATCTAGGAAAATCCTTCTGAAGCTGTCATCCCACATGGCAAAAAGGTAAACGCCAAATACAACATTTTGTGGGAGTGCAACCTACAGCCATGAAGCTCACCAAACACAGAGACAGAAGAGGAGCTTCCTCATTGGCTCAGTCCAAAGGCAAAAGTACTCAGCTCTTTCAAAGGGCAAAACAGCCGGACCCCTGGAGAGAAGGAAAAAAAATAAAATTGGATGAGCTTCTCCTTGATCCCCAACTCCTACTGCACTGCAAACACCAAAGGAAAAATAAGAAAGAAAGGGAATAGTTGGCTTCACTTAAAGTACAGCCAGTTCTGAGCACTGGAACAGTGAGTCAAATATCACTCCAACAACGAAATATTCCTGGCCAGCTGTATGAGGTAAATCCAAATCCATGGTAGCAATTTTAGAGAAGCTATTTCTTAGGACCCAAGAAGATAAAATTTAAGACTCATAGTAAACATTTTTAATCTCCATGGATACCTTGTTTATTAAATAGGTAGCTAGACACTAACACCTCATTTGCAAAATCCTCTCCTTATGCTCTGACAGTCATAGAAAGACATAAGTAAGTCAGTTCTTTAAGGGACTACTCTGCCCGTTTTACTGTCTGGAAAAAACAAAGAGCCACTCAAGGGGTTAAATGGCTGTGCTGAAGGTCACACAAGGTGAAATCCAAAGGGCAGAAGGCTTTCTTCATCCTGCATGTAGCACTCAATCCCTGTGTTGACTGTTTAAAGGGATCTTCAGGGAGATGAAGTTAGCCACTGCGTCTAGGGATGAATACGTCAATGACAGCAGGAGGACTGAATGTTTTCATCTCCTCTCTAATCACCAGGGCACAGCCACCAGTTTGCACACACAGGAGTACCTGCATCACTTCCTTATCAATGTTCCAATCACGTGAGTCTTAAATCTGCTGGAATGACAGCTCAAGGCTGATGTACAAAATCATAGTTAAAAAGCCAGCAGATGGGAGAGAGAATGTCTGTTCTTTAAGTGTACATATATTCCTTCTTCCATTTAATACATTTGTAAAAAATCCTGCATTTGCTGTGCTAACTTTTGTCAGCTGAGCAGCATGAGTGTTGCGGCGAATCATGGTTTTGCATAAAAAACAGGTCAGCCCACTCCCCCATTGGCTCTAATTAGAGATTTATTTTCTTAAAATACATATATATAGAGTGGTGGAGGAGGAAAGTGTCTGGACACGTACTTTGTATCAGTTGTCTGGTGATGGCGACAGGTGCATTTGTCAGGCCCCAGGGAGCAACTCCATTAGATTCACTTTATTAATTGAGCAGATTACATGTTTTAGGAGATCCGTCCCTCCTCCTCCTGTCCCCCCTCCCGTTCTTTCACATTCTATGGTTAAGGCAGAGAAGGAGAAAATAAACTTCCTTTTGGCTTTATCAAGTTATAATTAAGCATGAGGGGAGTGGAAGGATCTTAAAGTAATGCAGAGGGTGCATAACACTGACAAGGTCAATTATCTCCTGATAAGTCCCACAATGGCAAGCATTAATAATATGAATAATACTAAATGAATGTGAGTTTGTTGAGTTTTAATTCCTATTTTCAAGTTTTCATCCACATGATGATGGGAGGTGTCCCTGCCCACAGAAGGGGAGTTGGAACTAGATGATCTTTAAGGTCCCTTCCAACCCAAACCGTTATATGATACTATGATTCTGTGATGCAGACAGGATGGCAGATGCAAGTGAGAGGTTGGCTAAAGGGCCTCCAGCCCTATAGGATTTCTGACTAGTGTGTAGTCTGGGGGTCCTTATAATATTTGCTGCCTATCAAGATATCTAGAATGAAGAATGCAGCAAGCAGGAAAGGGAAGCTGGTGAAACCCTGTTTCCCTAGGATTTTGGAAGCTTTCTGTGTTAAAATGATTTCAGCATATCCTAGTTATACAAGCTCTTTAGGAAGGACAGGGAGGGTAGGAGAGGAGGAGGTGCTGCCCTCTACATCAGTGACCGGCTAGATTCGATGGAGCTCCATATGGGGAAGGACGAGGAGCTCGCTGAGAGTGTATGGGTTAAGAATAAAGGGATGACAGGGGAAGGTGATGTTATAGTAGGGGTCTGCTACAGGCCACCTGACCAGCAGAGCCACGCAGATGAGGCCCTCCATAGGCAGATAGAAGTGGCTTCACGTTCACAAGCCCTGGTCCTCATGGGGGATTTCAACCACCCTGACATCTGCTGGAAGGACAACACAGCAAGGCACCAGCAATCCAGGGTGCTCCTGGAATGCATTGATGACAACTTCTTCCTCCAAATGGTAGAGGAACCAACAAGAAAAGGTGCTATGCTGGACCTCGTTCTCACCAACAGGGAAGGGCTGGTGACCAATGTGAGGCTCAGGGATAACCTTGGCTGCAGTGACCATGAAGCGATAGAATTTAAGATCCTCAGGGCAACTAGGAGGATGTATTCCAAGCTTACGACCATGGACTTTAGGCATGCAGACTTTGATCGCTTCAGGGATCTGCTGGCCAAAGTGCCGTGGGACAAAACTCTAGAGGGAAGGGGGCCCAGGACAGCTCGTCAGTATTCAAGGATCACCTTCTCCATGTCCAGGAGAAAACTATACTTACAAAGAGGAAGGCAGGAAAGAATGCTAGGAGACCTGCCTGGATGAACAGGGAGCTCCTGGACACACTGTCACACAAACAGAAACTTTATAAGGAGTGGAAGAAAGGACAGCTAGGATGGGCAACATATGAGGAAGCTGTCCAAACAGCAACAGACCTGGTGAGAGAAGCTAAAGTTCAGTTAAAATTAAATCTAGCCAAGGAGATCAGGGAAACAGCAAAAATTTCTATAGGTTCATTAATGGTAAAAAGAAGACTAGGGAGGGTGTGGGGCCCCACAGAAAGGAAACAGTGGGAGCTGGTGACAAGTGATATGGAGAAGGCCAAGGTTCTCAACAACTTCTTTTCCTCAGTCTTCACTGGCAAGGGCTCCAGCCACACTCCCGGAGTCACAGAATACAATGGCTGGGGTTGGACAGAACTGCCCATCGCAAGTGAAGATCAGGTTCGTGACCATCTGATGAACCTGAAAGTGAAAAAGTCCATGGGACCTGATGGGATACACCCACAGGTACCGAAGGGAATGGCAGATGAGGTTGCTAAACCACTCTCTATTATATTCGAAAAGTCATGGCAGTCTGGTGAAGTCCCCACTGACTGGAAAAGGGGAAAAATAATCCCCATTTTCAAAAAGGGAAAGAAGGAGGAATCAGGGAACTAGAGTCCAGTCAGTCTCACCTCCGTGCCTGGTAAGATTATGGAGCAGATCCTCCTGGAGGCACTGCTGAGGCAGAAGAATAACAAAGAGGTGATTAAATACAATCAACACGGCTTCACCAAGGGCAACTCATGCCTGACAAACCTGGTGGCCTTCTATGAGAAGGTCGCAACATCGATAGAGAAGGGGAGAGCAACTGACATTTATCTCGACCTGAACAAAGCCTTTGACACTGTCCTGCATGACATCCTGGTCTCCAAGCTGATAAAATACGGGTTTGAGGGACTGACAATTCAGTGGAAAAAGAACTGGCTTGACGGCTGCACCCAAAGAGTGGCTGTCAATGGGTCCATGTCCAAGTGGAGGCCAGTGACAAGTGGAGTCCCTCAAGGATCGGTACTGGGACCAGTCTTGTTTAACATCTTCGTCAGCGACATGGACAGTGGCATAGAGTGCACCCTCAGCAAGTTTGCTGACGACACCAAGCTGTGTGGGGCGGCTGACACGCTGGAGGGAAGGGATGCCATCCAGAGGGACCTTGACAGGCTGGAGAGGCGGGCCCGTGCCAACCTCATGAAGTTCAACAAGACCAAGTGCAAGGTCCTCCATCTGGGTTGGGGCAATCCCAAGCACTAATATAGGCTGGGCAGTGACTGGCTTGAGAGCAGCCCTGAAGAAAAGGACTTGGGGGTGCTGGGGGACGAGAGGCTCAACGTGAGCCGTCAGTGTGCACTAGCAGCCCAGAAAGCCAATCGTATCCTGGGCCACATCAGCAGAAGCGTGGCCAGCAGGTCGAGGGAGGTGATTCTCCCCCTCCACTCTCATGAGACCCCACCTGGAGTACTGCGTCCAATTCTGAAGCCCCTACTACAAGAAAGATATGGACACGCTGGAATGTGTCCAGAGAAGGGCCACGAGGATGATCAGAGGGCTGGAGCACCTCTCCTATGAGGACAGACTGAGAGAGTTGGGGTTGTTCAGTCTGGAGAAAAGAAGGCTCCGAGGAGACCTTATAGTGGCCTACCAGTATCTTAAGGGGGCCTACAAGAAAGCTGGTGAGGGACTTTTTAGGATGTCAGGCAATGGTAGGACTAGAGGGAATGGATTAAAACTACAGATGGGACGATTCAGACTGGATGTTAGGAAGCAGCTCTTCATCATGAGGGTGGTTGCCCAGAGAGGTGGTGGAAGCCCCATCCCTGGAAGTTTTTAAGGCCAGGCTGGATGGGGCTCTGAGCAACCTGATCTAGTGGGAGATGTCCCTGCCCATGGCAGGGGGGTTGGAACTAGAGGATCTTTAAGGTCCCTTCCAACCCTAACAATTCTATGATTCTAGTTCCTTGAATAGTCAGCAACAGAGCTGCAGAACAATCTTAGGTTCAAATATTCCAAGATTTGGCAGAACTGTAGAGGTATCATATGTTGGCAAGTGAGGTTGTGAGGCATGACCGAAGTCACTTAGTCAGAATTCCTGGCTGGTGCAATCATTAGGGCCTTCCTAGGAAACTGCAGCTCATCCAACAGTTAAGGATACTGCTAAAGCATTTTTCATTTTTTGCAAGAAGAATTCTGGTAATGAATAATACAATGTACACCTTCCATTTCAACTGTGATTCAAATACAATTTCAAATCTTCTAGCCTGAAATTTTCTGAACTCATGGTTTCTTTCAGGGGGTTTGACTCTGCTGATCAAAGTCCAATTCTCGTTTGAGGTACATTGTAATAAACCAAGAACAGCTCCACTGCAACCAGACATCTCAGTGCAGCTCAACAGACCAGTTCTGGCACCTCTCTGAAAACTCCACCGCAGGAATGGGCATAGACAGAAGTGGTGGCTCTCACTTATGGCAATTTTATTTAGCTCATAAGACCTTCCTGTAACTAATTATAACTTATATTCCAGGTTATATGCTTGGGAAAAAAATGTTTGTTTATTTCCTTAGGGCATTGCCAAGATATTATTCTATTTAGTTTTACCTGGTTATCCTATTTAGCAACAAATATAAATTAAGAGACTTATTGTGTCTGTACCATGCTCCCACACTCACGGAGTACTAATATAGCTAATTAGTGCTTCACTTAACCCATTTCATTCGTTTTTTTACAGTGCAGCCCAGTGGGTGTACTAAGTGATATCAAATTTGAGTTTTTCCTGGAAAAGCTCATGCTTTCCAAATCACCTAACTATGTGTTTTATTCTAGGTAGAATCACAGGTACTGAGCACGCCTAACCAGTCAAAAGCCAATATATTTAGCTTTTGCTCCAGAGAGACTGAATAAATAATATAGATAGTTAGATTGCCCACTGCCACAAGCATGCATTTATCATTGAAAATTTATGATCTAAGTACAAAAAATGTTGCGGATATACAAAAAAAAGGCCAGTAATCCTGAGTCTCTGGAAGACAACAAAAAAACTATTCAGATTCATAAAATGTGCTCACTAGCAGGGGCAAGATTCATAGGGCGTTGTGTGCACAATGCAGCACAAATATTGACTAGTAAAAAGACTGTTTACTGCTGAAGAGATGGGAGACTCATTAGTGGCATAACAGTACCATAAGCTGGCCTCCTCCAGAGGCACAGAAGTTAGTAGCAATGAAAATGACGTCTGAGAAGGACGCTGCCATCTGTAGGTTTACACACTGGATGGCTTAGGGGGGAAAGAAAGGCATGAAATTATTCTGAAACCCTGATGAAATAGTTCTTAAGAAGGAGAAGCACTTGGGAAATAGATGGAATATAATCAGAAAATACTTCGTATTTTTGATAGAGCATGGCAGTTAGTGAAAAAAAAAAAAACCAGATTCTTTTATGTTTTTGCTTTTAAATGCTATCTTTTTATTTCCCATGGAAATTACAAAATATAAATTTACGTTTTGACAATATAGTCCTATGATAAACAAAGTGTCCTAATGACTATGTCTGGGCTGTTTTCCCCCAAACCCTAACCCCTGTGAATTGAGAAGTGTGATATGGTGAGTGACAGCAGTCTAGGGACAGAATATTAAAATTTGAAGCCTGCAAGTCGTGTTCAATAAAAATACATCAAGGGGGATGAAACCTTTACAATTCACCAGCACATTTTACTCTGCAATTTTCAAAAGGGAAGTAGCAGGGGTCTCAATTGAAGCACGTTGAAATGTTCCATCAAACACATCTCTTCTAAATGTAGCCTGACAGTGCCTGCTTCCATTTCCTATCTTCTCACTTAAATGGGTAACACATGTGTAAATGATGTTTATTTTATTGTAAATAGAGTGTTGTCTCTGCCCTTTAATATCATGGCTCTGTGCTTGCACCCTTGGTGTCTCCTTTAAGTGCTAATGCAGTCTTCTGCTATACACATTTATTAAGGCTGGAATGGAAGCCTCTGGCCAGCTACCCCATCCTCCTGCATAGTGGCAGGATTGATTTCATAGACTTTTTCCATCCCTAATAATTGGGTATCACATCCTGCCTTGAATATCATTTCCCCATTTACACAAGCTCTTCTGTCATTTTATTCCATTGCCTGAACTGTTCCTCTGAGGCTGTATAAGCTTTTCTTCATATTTAACCTATAGGTTTTCTGCTGAAGTGTAGTGGACAATGTCCCTTTCTGTCCTTGTTGAGAAACACAGAAAAAGTTGTTCTATCTTTTCATACATCCCTTAAGAAAGGTGCAGTTTGCTCTCTGCTCCCCATCACCTAGCTGTGAAACAGGGACCTATAGATGAAGGCAAGATGGGGCTGCCTAATTACACGAGACAGCTTCACCAATGACAACCACATCAAGAAAGGTACCATGATCACACGTGGGGTTGGGCTGACATTTGGGAGCACAGAAACTCTGGATTTCTTCAGAGAGATCAGACCAGTGGTCCCTCTAGTGGTAATTTCTGTCCAAGATTACCCGTTGCTTCAGAAGAAGCAGTGGACAATTATATCCCTAGAGAGGCAGTTTCGTCTGGAGCTGGTTTAGTCTCACCCAGAGCCGAACCGTGATGTCTGATTTCAGACTATTTGTTAGGCCATGTTGTCAAACCCTCGGTCGTTGTGTACCGATGGCTTGCTTCCACCTTAAACACCTACCATGAAGCAAAAGTGTATTTTTTGGTGTGTGTCTGTGATGGTATTCTTTCACTGTCTTTTGCTTTGTGGTAGGAGACGTGCACTGGTCAGTGCCCGCGGAGCGCCCCTCACAGCAGTGTGGAGGCAGCCTGGTACAACCACATTTCCCGCGTGAACGTTTCCTAACGTGCTTACCCTTGGTGCTGTCCCGATTCGGATTTCTGTGGCATTTCCTCCCAATTTCAGCAAAAGCAAGCATTCACAAATGCACCAGGCAGCCGTGCCCGGCTGCTGGCAGGCGGGGAGGGCTGCAGGGATGGTGTCTGTGAGGAGAGGCCGGGGCTGCCCCGTACTGCACACCGCCGGTTCCAGCCGGTTCCAGGCGGTTCCAGCCGGCTCTGCAACGGCTGCACCACACGGCACAGCTGAGCCTGTCAGCGAGGCTGGCGGTGCCTCTGTGGAAACATGCTTAAGAAATGGCAAAAAAAGACACCAGTTGGAGAGGAGGAGGGAAGAACTAGAGTGAGCAACAGCCCCGCGAACACCGGAGGAGGAGGAGGAGGGGGAGGAGGAGGAGGTGCACCAGGCAGAGACCCCCCCTGCAGCCTGGGGAGAAGATGGCTCTGGAGCAGGTACCCACACGGCAGCCCACAGGGGATCCTGTGCCAGAGCTGGTCGATATTCCTGAAGGAGCTGAGGCCTCTGGAGAGCCCACGTTGGAGCAGGGGGAAAGTACGAGAGGGAAAGAGCAGCAGAGAGAAACAGCTAGGTACTGACCATACTCACTGCCTCCCTGGGCAGCGCACGGTGGGTAGAGGAGTCTGGAGACTCTGGGAAAGCGAGGGGAAAGATACTGCTTTAAGGTTTGTCTTTTTTTTTGTTTTGTTTTGTTTGTTTCGTTTCTCACTACCCATATCTGTTTTAATTGGCAATAAATTTGGTTCATTTTCCCATCTGTTTTGACCATGACAGTAATTGGTAAGTGATCTCCCTGTTTTTATCTCAGCCCACAAGCTTTCTTGTTTTCCTGTTTCCTGCTCCTGTCTTTCTGATGGGTGTGGGGGGAAGCGAGTGAGCAGCTGAGTGGGAGTTTGCCTGTTAGCCGACGTGAACTCAAGACAAGGGGGAGAAAAAAAAAGCCAGCAATGAGCCAGATAGGGTTCTCAGCGGTAAGGTTTTCTGCATGGGGTTATTTTTTCTTTGTAGGCTGTAAAGAAATAATTTAGGTCACTACAAAGAAGTTACGCTGGAGCATAACCTGATCAGCTCTGTACACCCATTTTAACCTGTTAATTCATTCCTCATTGGTTTAGTATCTGGTTCTATGAATATTTCTGTTAATAACTTTACACACATGAATAGACCCATTAATCACAACTAAGGAGACTGGAAAGCTCTCAGATGTTTGCAAGAGAAGGCTGTTTGACTGTAGAAGTCAGCTTCACAGAGGTTTTCTAGGCAGTGTTTTCCTCCATGATGTTAACCAAAAGGCATAAAAGGTCAGGAATGTGAGTGTGCTTATTTTGGATCTGAGATGGCACCTAGATACCTTTACAAATATAAACCTAAATCATTTATACTGGCAAGTTTGGACAGGTTAAAGACTGTAGTAGGTTGGGATTTGTAAGGTAGCTCCTAATTTGGCACCTATGGAAAACTAAGATGCTTGAAATTAAAATGTCAGTCCTCTAAACCTAGATAGAGGTGCTCTCTAGGAAATTTGGCTACTATTCACTGAACCTATTTTTGACAGTAAATCAAACCTTTGTATTTTTGCATCCCTTCACCAAGGTGTAGGTGGCCATAAAGCAATTGATATGACACAGGAGGGCAGAACTAAGCTGTAACTGTAGCTGGGGTCCTCGAACAGAGTTCCCTTTAGGACTGTCTTAGATATCCGTGCTGAGATGTCATCTAGTGCCAGAACCTCTCTCCAACTCCATTTGGGCTAAACAAAAAATATTCAGAGGGTTGTAGTTTAGTCTGACCTATTTGCACTGGTCCTGTGAAGTCACAGAACAGGTTAAAAACCACAGTAAATTAAGATGCTGTAGGCATAGCTGCAAAAGAGATCAGTGTGAGAATGACAAGGTCTATCCATGTTTGCCTGCCATGCCAAATTATGTTTCCATGCTTATCCTGGGATCTAAACCTTTCTGCAATCTAACCCCAATATCCTACAGACAATGACCTGGAAGGGTTCAGAAGCAGATTGCATGCACAGATTAATACTTTCCCATTATTCCTCATCTTCAGTCCATGCACAGCTGTGAGACCTAGAGTGTTTACATCTTTGTCTATCCTTTAGAAAGAACTTTCCTTTCATTAATTTGTCTAATCGTCTTTTGAATCTGCTTGATGCAGTTGGCATCCACAAGTTACTGTGGCAACAAGTTACACAATTAATTGTTTTATGTAGTACTTTCCTTTGTTTGCTTTTAGAACTTTCCATCTGATAATTCTGTTTGACTACCTATAATTTTTGTGCATGAGAAACAATAAATACTCATTTGCTATTCTTCTTCAAAATTTAGAGACCTCTCTCAATCCTTTCAGACCTTTTTTGTCTGAGGTAAAGATCTTTGGTCTATTTAATCTCTTCTTGTCTGGAAGCAGTTTTGTATGTTCAGTCTTGCCTGCATCTTTCTGATGGTTGTTTTATTCGTTCTGAGAAGCAAAAGGAAGACATGACAGAACGCGCTCCATGTTTGGTGTGGATGTTCCATATAGGAGAAGAAGGATTTTTTTGTTGTTGTTATTTATTTATTTCTCATCAGTTCCTGATGTGCTGTTACAGAAATACCAGCAAAAGTGCCTATTGTAGATGCAGTTATGCCAGCATAAACTGCTTTGTGATACATGGGAATGGGAACAAGCCACACTAGGATCAAGGAAAAACATTAAAGAAGTCAAAGTGCACCCACTATAAGGGCTGCAAAGTATCAGTAATAACAATAATAGCAATGATTCCTCGCTGTCTGAAATAAATTGTACCAGTAGTTATGTGTGTGTAGAGTCCATGCTCATACCAGCCATAAACCAGAGTCACCCAGGAAAATGTTTCAGTGTGTGCTTGATTTCAACCTGTGAATAATTCTACAGATACTCCTTTCATTTTGCTGAGTGTACTCATCTGCTTTTCATCTGTACACATGCTTTGCTGGGTCAGGGACCAAAGCATTTGAACAAATATTTATCAGATATTTCACAGAATTCTCCAGCTCTACTGGGAACCAGATTTGTTACACCCCTGCATATTCTTATGCCAGGGGTAAAAATGAGCCTATTCTCTTATACTTTGAAATAGAACTGATGTATCTGATTGGAATCAGGAGCCTGAATTTTAAGCACATTAGTAGCTTGGTTCTGTGTCTAGCCTGTGCACACAATAACCAGATTTATATTCGAATAGTGGAAAGCTTTTCATCCTCATGGCTTAGTACACAGGTGTAATCCCCTACAGAATGGATTACTTTTACAAGCTGGATTCTCTAAATAAGGCAGTGGGTAGCATTTATGGCTATCTACATTGACTTTACCATTTGGGGCCAAGAATTATACTTAGGCTTGATGTGATCCCAGACCCATGCATCCTTTATTTATCTGTTGGTTCCCCAAGATCAAGCTCATTAAAAAACCCATCTTTTCTTCCACCACAGGATATTTTTGTCTTGAAGGGGTACCCTGAACTCATGTGATTCAGACACAGTCACCAATGCAAATGGCCAAGAGTGCAAATGGCCAAGACAGGCTCAATATGCATTGCAGGTAGGTTCTGTTTTTCAGTGGAGGTTTGAACCTGAAGATTCTCCATCACCATTTCCTAGATGTGTACTCAAAGCTACACCTAGGAGCAGGCTAACATAACATGGATGCAGAGTGATTTTTGGACACAACTTTGAGCATCAATTAGCATTTCAAATCTAGTGGAGAAGGTAACTTGGCCTAGTTAGTTATTTATCCTTCCATGGGAAGCTCTGGATGCAGTCCAAATGTGTCTTCAAACTCTTGGGCAGTTACAGAAGTGGGCAGATGTATGTGTACTTTTATAGACTCAAGCTTGCTTTTGGCATCCTGTGCTCATGTGGAGTGAAATGCTGGCTCCTATCTACCTATCCAAAATATAATGGGAGTAATGGCCTTGTATCTTTCATAATTCATTAATGACTTAGGACTGCATATACGTTAGCTCCAACTGTCAAGTATACAAGTTAGATTTTAGCATCCATCTGCCCATATCGTGTCACTTAGAAAGTCAATCATTCACCTCCCCTTTACATGTGTTTAATATCTCCTTCCTGTCCTACTTCGTTATTCCTCGTAATACCCAGAATTCCTCACGTCTGAGGTAATACTATTTACAGTTTGTCAAGTTTTTGCTGGAGTTTTCTCATTGTCTAGTAATATTAACAAGATTTTACTTTTATTTACTGATTTTTTTAAAAGATTTTGTTGAAGATGGGTTTCATTTGAACACAATGAATTGTGTTGAATTCAATGTTCCCATTACTTTCCAGCCATCATTAGCTTGTCCTTTTGCTCATTAAAACAGGACTAACTGCTCTCTAGCCAGTTTCCATGGATGTATTCATACAAGTCTTCTTATTCTCCCTAGCTTCTCTGGCTAGCAGTAATTTGCGATGCCTTATTTATTTGCTGTTATTATTATTTCCTATCAAACCTTAAATAGATTTTACACTTGTATGGTTGCTGGGCTATTAAAAGGAGAGCCACGAGACCCTGTTCCAGTAGAAAAGTTAACCATGTTGTTGATAAAAACTGGAAACAAAACTGTTGCTAGGATTCAGCTGAGTGAAAGGGGGTGACAAGACTGGGGGGATTTAAAAGCAGAGAGCTTGGGATATTGCCAGGGGATTTTAGCCAGCTTGATTGATTTCTGAAGAATGAAGTAATGGAGGGACACTAGACTAGAAGTAAAAATTTTTTGCTCTTATGTCTTAAATCCTGATTTTCAAACTGCAAAGTCTCAAAAGATTATATTGCAAACAGAATTACTTATTTTGGGCTGAGATATGATAGCCAAGGAGCTTTTCTTCATCCTCTGTTGTTAATAGAAATCATCTGATTTAGCTTCTGGTTATCTTTTCATTTGCTTAAATGTAAAGCATCATCTTCTTTCCCCTCAGAAGGCACAGATCTTCTACTCTTCCTAATTTCCTTTTAGACTGTGGGAATGTCCTGTGCAGGGGTCCACTTTTTTTGTTGTTGTTGTTGTTGTTTTTGTTTGGGGTTTTTTGTTTTGGTTTTGTTTTGGTTTTGTTTTGGTTTTGTTTTGGTTTTGTTTTGGTTTTGTTTTGGTTTTGTTTTGTTTTTGTTTTTGTTTGGTTTTACACCCCCTGATGTAATTGTGATGAGGCTGGAGTCAGGTGACAGCACTTCTGAGACTTAATGTCAGAGTTTGGGATTGCTAATTTTCCAGAGTCGGGGAAAAACTAGATAGATAGATAGATAGATAGATAGATAGGTAAGGTATGTAGGTAGATAGGTGGCACCTACACAGCTGCACACAGAATTTAATTTGGTAAACATAGAACTGGAAGTAATAAAAATATATGGCAGTTGGCTTCTTCAGACTTTCTTGACAGAAAAAGGTGATGGAGGCAGCTGGAGCAAGTCAGAAAGGAAGGTACCTTCCCTTTGAAAAATGATATTATCAACAGAATTTAATGGTTGTGACACAGAGTGGACTGACAGTCCAAGAAAAGAGAAATCTTCAGGTAACCCTGACAGTCCAACTGCATTACAAATGCAGAACTGCCAGAGGGACCAATTACAGTAGGGTTGTCTCCTGACCCACCTGTTTACAAACCTGCTTCAATCTGTAGTATAGACAGGAACTTCACTAGGATTAGATTCAGGCATTACTACAAATTGGACACGGCCAAGTTTTAAGCTCAGTGACAGAGCATGGCTAAAGTTGTATTTACCATCCTGATCTGTTATGCCAGAGGAGGACTTGATTGTTTTGGGCTTGTGGCCCCTGCAATGCTGATGGACCCACCAGCAGTCACACAAATCCTGCCTTAAAGCTTGTATTTGTTTTGAAAAAAAATCTGAAGACATGAAGGCTTTTCTGAGTGCATGTAGATTTCAAAGGATCAGCCAACCATACAAAAGAATTGTTCTAATACAAATTTTCACCAGACTTCTGCAACTTTTGCCTCAACTTTTTAGCTTTGCAATAGTCAAAGCCAGAGCTCAGCCTCTGAGGAATCATGTTTCATTATACATAGAGCCAACAACTGATTATTTTGCAACTATCCTCACTTATTCTTTGCAATCCCATGCTTACATCTGGGTGAGGGTTTTTTGTTTGGTTGATTTTTGTTTGTTTATTTGTTTTAAAGAGGTTGCTGTTTCTATCTGAGTTTTTTAGTTCATGTTTGGGGATGAGACATCAAACTTTCCCAATGTGCCTGTTTCTCTATTGGAGTCACTTACGGTATCTCACTTTGAAAGAGGTTTTGAATAGAGTCCGGTTCTTAAATAAGAACTTTTAGTTTTTACATATGTAACTGGACCAACTGTGATTTTTTACCTGGCAATGAATTTCAAATGATACTGAAAATACTCTATTTTGGAGTTACTGATTCTAGTGGCAAAAGTAAGAACTGTCTTTGATGCATCTGTACCCTGTAATTTTCATTAGCTGGATGAAAAGATGAAAGATCACATTCTGATGCCAGTTATCTCAATGAAACTCCATTGTTTTCTTCTTGCATAACTGAACACAGAAAGAAATTAAAAAAAAATTCTGACATTTGATTTTCTATCATACCTTTTGCTAAAGATTGTCTAAAATTCCAACAAGAAGTACATAACCATCTGGGCTTCATTGCCTGTATCGTATTTGTTCTCTGCATGGAGAGAGATTCAGATTTTATGTAAGTCATCCCCATAGGGGGAAGTCCTGCTACCTGTTAGCACAGTGCCTGATTCTTCAAAAAATTAAACAAAATGCTGTGTCTTTAATGTCTCTTACTGAATTACAAATTGGGGAGCTGGCACATCTCTCATTTTATTCATCCTAATTACAATTGCCCTGTCAGTGAGATGCCAGCCTGACTAAGAGCAAATCAGGTAGTGACTCCCCAGGGTCTTCTTTGTAACTGGAAGGCTGTCTCTAGTGGTTTCAAAATGACAATTTCCTCTCTTTTACTTGAAAGTGGAGTGTTTCCCCTGGACAGTTTCACATTTGATTATTTTCACTAGCCTCTCTGTCTTGAGTTGCTTGATTAGCATCTCAGTCACCTAAGAAATTAGACTAAAGTTTATGCCTTGGAAAAAAAGAAAAAAAAGGCAGAGAGGGAAAAAAAAGGAAGCTAGTGAAAAATTATCTTTCCAATAGGTAAGGAGTTGAGGGTATGGGAGAAATGAAGCTCTGACGAAGTTTTGCTGCCTTAAACTGCATCTCTTCTGAAGGAAGTACTGACTCCTTGTTCAGGAAGTTTACTTTAAATATTTCCCTGCAGAATTTTTAATGGGATGGATCTTATTTGAAAAAAACTGTTCACCTATTCTTTTGACAAGTAACTTCAAAAATTATGTCATAAACTCTAGCCAAATAACTAGAAACAGAGTCTTTGGCTTCACTGTAGGTCTGTGACTATGGATTCAGTTGCAAAACAGAGAACCTCAAGCTTTAACTTGCTGGTTATAATCTTTCTATCGTAACATTTCTAACACAAGGAGAATATATACATATCAACCACAGAGACAGTTGTGTGCAAATAACATAGTGGTTTAGTATTTGAGATTAAAGCTCTGTGTGTGAAAAGACAGAGTTCAGCCTAGGTACCTGGGGCATGTGAGCCTTGCTGACGTTGAAACTCACGGTTCTGCCTCATCAAATTGCCTCATTTATCTGTCTTTCCAGTTTCTAACATAATTGTTACCTGGTTTCTAGGCATCAGATATAAGAATTAACATAGCATAAATGTTGTCCAAAGAGAGAGCAAGTGATCCTCTCTTTTGTCAATCGCTGGCACATCTGTGTTGCTCAGGGTTGTCCTTGTTGCTTCCCTTTCTCTTCTATAATGCAGCCAGGAAAGAAATTAATATTTTGAAAGGAACATATGAGTTTGCTCCTTATCTTAAAGTCCCTTCTACACACATTATGGAAGGAGCTTAATCTAAACTCCACAATAATGAACAGAATTTTTTTCCCTAGTTCTAATATTTATTGGATTAGGTTTGTATTCAATTACATGATGTTGTTGATACTTCTGTACATTTCTTATTCCCACCCAAAAGATTTACAAAATAAATCTGGAAGAAGTTAATATCACATGTGTATCTCTTCCTGAAGTGAAAGATGGAATAATTTAGTGTCCAGCTGCACTTGATCAAATGATTACCATCTTTCCATCTGCTTGTAAAACATTCCCACCTTTCACTAATGCACCTAAATTTCTGCTGTTCCAGTCAAACTGCAATTTATTACTGCCCACTTACCCTGATTTACTTGTGAAATGATTTGCATGGCTTCTGTCAATGCTATTTGCATATCTTTATTATAAATACTGCTTATTTGGGGGCAGATTTGATTTATGAGTGTTTGGCATGGTATGCCCAGTTATTTAGTTTTCATTTCTGATTTACACAAAGGGACGAGAGAGGCGGTAATTCTTTTTCTCTTGATGCAGAATATGTACAGGACCAGTAACACTTGAATAAGAAATTATTTTATTTTGTTTTATTTTGGTTTTAGGGTTAAGTTCTCAAATGTAAACAATTACATGTCTTGTCAGGCCTTTATAGCAAATCAAAATTTGTCTTTCCTGTGTTCAGCTCAGATAAAAATCAGTGTAGAAACTTCAAGGGAAAAATGTAATTACTGAAACAAATGCCAGGAAGACAGGAACACAGCACCAGCTGGAAAAAAAAAAAACAACTTTTTTTTTTTTTTTTCTGCTTGTAGCATCTTCATCCTTACAGTAAAGAAGGGGCATGTGTTCTCCAATAGAGACACCATGACTTGATGATGTGCCTTTTGATTTCTCTCATCCAGCCTTATTCATATGTTAAAACCCATAGCTCACCTTTGCCCACAGAAAAATGAGGCAATAATTCTTTGCACTTACGTGTTTATACAATTCTGTATTAATCATGTTTCTGTTTATTTTTTCCACGTATTATTGGGGTAGATAGGTGAAAGTTTTACATATTTTCCCTCCCCTCCTTGAAGTTAAATACATGATTTTTTTTCACTGAGCAGAAAACCATTTTGACATGTCTTGAATCAGAGCTGTCTTTACAGTCTGTCCTTTTGGTTCAGGAGCAGGTTTTGAGACCACAAACTTATAGGAATAGAGCTAGAAATGATGCAACAGAGCCTGGTTACTACTTTGGCTGCTTCCTACACAGTTTTCCATTACGCACAGGAAGGATTATCAGATGAGAGCTGCAGTCACACCTACTTGTCTCTAGTGATAGTAAGAGTCTGAATAGTTTGCAAATCAGGTAAACATGGGGGTAGAACTCATATAATTTAAACATAGCCATCTCGAAGTTAGGTCTCTGATGCAAAACATGGGATTATAAGGGATTCATTTTGAGTCAAAGGAGAGAGAAGCATTTTGGGAAAGTAAGTAATTTCGTCTGTTAGAGAGAAATACCTTAGGCTGATTGCAATTCTGGCTGTTCTTAAACAAGCACAGAGAAGTATTCCCAGATGAAAGATGTAATTCATAGTTCAGCCTCTACTAAATTAGGTAGAACAGAGAGTATTCTGTGTATGTTACTGTACTCACTTAATGTAAAAATATAGTTACGTCAGTAAGTTTTATTTAGGTTGAATTGCAGTAGCACTAATACTGCAAAACTTCGTGGAAAATACTAGGCTTTTAATTGTTGTGCAGTCAAAGAATGATCAGTTACCTGAAAATCTTTCTTCTTCATTGTCCTCCATAAAACCATTGTGGAAGACAGTCCCTGCAACACCTTGTTGCAGAAAATACTATTATTACCCTTTTACATATGAGGAGGGGGTATACAGATCTCTTGAATATTACTCAGTGAACTCGTACCTGAATAAGAATAAAATCCAGGCCCCTTAAATATCAGTATTATACTGCGTTCAGTAAAGTATCCTTCTTTAGAAGTTACATTTTCTGTGGTGTCTAGAGAACAACGCCATCCTGCAAGCAAGCCTGATATGACCCAGAATTAAAGGCAATTTGATAAAGAAGTGTTTGTTTTTGGACTCTTTCAGCCTTAGCTTTTTCTTCTCCCCTGTACCTGCTTTTATTTGCTGGTATGAAATAGATTTTTGGCCTAAGAGAATGGCTCCCAGAGAAACTGAGAACAGCACTGCTAATGCAGTAGCACAAGCTTTACTAAGCTATCTTTCCTCCTACTAAAGAAAGCCACTGCTAGGTTATGTATGAATCTTGTTTCTCTATCTTGTGTCTGAAGACTATATAAGGGTACTGGCAATGATGTTATTTGACACAACTTGTGCTTTTGTGCCGTTCATTTTAGAATGCCATTGTAAAAATTCCTCATTCTCATTAGCTGGTTGCTATGTCATTAACTCACTATAGAGCCCCCATAATGTCCCATTATACTGTACTTTCAAGCTTTTGGTTGTTAATTAAGCATGGAACATTCTCGTCTGTTACAGGGCTGAAATTAAAGGAAGGAAAACTTAAATTATGAATAATACTGTTAAATAATAATAATAATAATAGGATTAATGGACACCCAACTATGTACATAATTAGCCTAATTCCAATGAGAGGGTGATGGTGAATGTTTTATCAGTGTCACCAAGACCCCGTAGTATAATTACAGACCTATTTGTTCAATGCTTAGCGTGTGCTATTCATTATATTACGTGAAGAATTCAGCCTCGTGAAAAATTCAGCCTCTCTTTGGAAAAAAAACAACAAAACAAAACAGGACAAATAGTTTTCAAAGGGTACAGAGGGGTTCGTTTATGTTTTATTTGTTGAGAAAGTTTTTTGCTTCTTTTCATTGCCTTGTTCTTGTCCTCATTTTTGATTAGTAATTAAAATGTCAGCATAACTTCTACTGATTTCGGAAGAACAGGCTTCCAAAATGAAGAAATAAATAAATACATACATACATACATACATACATACATACATACATACACTCACTCCCAAAAGTATTCCCAAGTAAAGATTTCTACAGTTGAGGTGATTATGTTATTTCTGGATTATTCAGGTATACTTTAAGCAGGTCTTCCAACCTTCCGCCCCTTTCTAGATGCAGCATAGAATCATTCAGTGAAGGTGTTTTTTATGCAGGCCAGCTATATGTTAAAAAAGAATATATGACATTTGCACCTCTTGTTTCTATTTAAAGCTGTTTCCAACTCTGCTTATCTAATTTTCAAAGGTAAGCATGTTACTTTTATTCCTATAATCTCAATTATATTTATTTCATCTTTTCTGGGTTACCTACCTACTCCATTATGACTTTATAGCATTAAGCACTGAGTATATTTGCATGAGAATCTGACTGCATGTCACCAGACATGACTGTTTAAGTCTAGACATCGTGTTGTGTTTTTGCTTTCTTTTTTTTTTTTGGCCGCTTGTGAAAAGTGATACTGAACAGTAGCCTTAGGAAGACAATAACTTTGGTTGGAAAAGACCTTTGGAGGTCATCTGTTTCAGCTTCCAATTTAAAACAGAGCTAATTTAGATCAGGTTCTTAATTCTAGCCACAACACATAATTTTGCGTAGAATTGGAACTTGAGGATGAAAAGGGGAAACAATCCTAAAACATCAAGGATCTGTTTTAGCAGAAGCTGGATGAGAAAGGGTGTTTCCATGTACAAAACACTGTATCATTTCAAAAAGTATTTTTCTCCTGCAGCTCTTTCCATCCTTCACTGGAATAATACATGAAAGTAGTCGAACTGACTTATGTTGTGGAGGGTCCAAGTACAAGACCCTCTTCTACTGAATACTCATTGAAAAGGACTGAATAGCTCTAACTGTAAGAATGTAAGACACAACTGAAGATTAACAACATGTGAGTGGGTTTGACACTCTGTGAGGACAGAGCAATAATTTGAATTTAGATGAATAACCTAGTGAGGAGTCTCGTCTAACTTGAGCTGTGTGGTTGCTTTTTTATTTTAACTTTGACAAAAATTTAAGACTCACGAAGTTTTTGATAGTGTAAGTTGCAGAAAAAAACCCAACCAACCAAACAAACGAACCAGCTACTTCATTGAAGCATTTGGTCTGTGTGACTGCATTTTCATACCAAATCCAACTACTTCCACTATGTCCCCTCTTTCCTCTAAAATAAATAAAACATAACCATGTTGTTTCAAAATATTCCCAGCTTCTCATCCACAGTAGTATCTTGGATGAGGCTCAAATCTAGGCAGACCACATAGTACACAAACTGCATAGTTTAGTGTGGATAATCATATTTATTCCCTATTTCCCCTATGAACAGTTATCAGCTACTTGTCTGGATTTTATTCCCTTTTTTGTTTTACTTCCTTTAAACTAATTTTGGAAGTGCATGGCAGGGTGTCTAAAGACCCTTCTTAAGAAAGTCTTGACATTGGAAGGCAGTAACTTTTAGAACATGCCATTACTATGGTACTTCTGTGATAGCTGTTAGTCATATAAGCGACTGCTTTGGTTTGATATTTTACCTTACACATCTTGACATGGAATTTACGGGATACTGTTCAAAAATATTCCTCCTTTTTACCCTAGATTCTGGTAACCAGGAAGCCATTTAAATGTCTGTGTGTGACACAGAATGTCAGAGACTGTGAAATGGAGTACTGATCTTCTGGCCCCTGATTATGGTCTTTTTCCATTATGTTCAGTCCCTATTCCATTGCAGAATATGTCCAGTTTGCTTTCCATCATCCTCAGCGATCTGTCCAGAGATTTTCCCTCATTCTAAGTAACAATGCTTTATGTTACTTCCTTTCCTTGGTGTAGTCAGTATAATTTCTGAATTATTTCTTAAAATACTGTTTTCAGCCTGTGTTTTTAATTCTTCCCAAAATCTAAGCACTCTTTTGCAGATGAGTTTCTCTGATTCCTGGTTTTATCTCCAGGCCTTTGCAATTTTGTATCATTTGGAAAGTCAGAATTTTCAAGGTCTTCATCCTCACCCTAATCCAACAGCTCACTGAACAAGGATAAAAGAGCTTGATTAGGAAAAGATCTAAGTTCTGTGTTTTGCTTGTGTCTAGTAACAATTATTTATAGTGAGTGTTTATATTTTGGCATGATCATTATTATTAGCACTGCTGCATTTCCAAATACTGAAGAAATGATGCTGCAAAATGCAGTTTATTTGAATATTAAAATTCTGTACCCTTAATTCTTTGAAAAGAGTGGTCAAGGGAATAGATAACCGTGACAAAAACATCCATTTAAATTCATGCAATAGATCTAAAACTACCAAAATTTATAGTGCTGTTCAGATCTGTCCTTTATTTATCATGATAATAACAGTAACTTATTTTTATAGGACAATGTTCCATGAAACAGGGTGAAATGAATAGGACAATAATCCTTGTCCTAATTTTTTAGTAACAGACCAAAGCAAACAGGTTTTCAAAGGATAAAATGTCCTTTTAAAATATGTGCCTCTATCCTTCTCCTCCTCTCTACAACCTTTGCCTTCACAATGTTTTTGAAACCTTCTCTCTTCCCAGCATCCAGTGGCAGTTGTCCCCTCTGTGCCAGCTTTTCTGCTTTATGGCTTGCTTAAACTCCACAGCGGGTTGCGTTTAAATTCTGTTCAGCCACACGCTTCCCCTGTCCGCAGGGTCCCTGATCTAAAAAACAACACCCTCATCTGGAAGGAATGGTTTGTTTTGAGAGGGTTTTTCATTTTGTTTTCTTTATAAGCGTGTGCATCTGTGAGTGTGTTCTCAGATGATTTCCAACACACAAGTCGTGGTCAGGTCCCACATCTGAGGGTAGTGAGTAGTATCTAGTTAGCATGGAGGGGTCTAAAATCAAAATTACCTAGAAGAACTTCTGTCTGTCTGTCTGGTTTGGAGACAATAAATTTCAATTTAGACCATAAAGTCCGCACCTCCTAAAACAGAATATCACTTGCCAGGCTGGAAATTCACTTAGCATCCTCCGAAAATTGAGTCGTCATCCTGTGTTCAGCACATGGGTAACTGGTAACTTGGTAATTTGGGTAACTGAGTTAAGACCTTACTTTGAAACTTGATGATTTTTAGAAACGGTATGTTTCTTCAGCTTCAAATAGAGTCAAAAGAGACTGACAGCACTGCTGAGGTACTTCAGGTATCGTCACTCTTCAAATTTGTTTGTAATTCTAATAACGTAGACATCCTAGCCACTTTTTTTTTTTTTTTTTCCATTCTGGGATAAAATACCAATATAAGTCAGAGAAGCAGGTTTTGGTTTTGTTTTTAATAGTCATTCAATTCACTAGGAAGTGACTTGGGATGTGTTAAAGAAAAATGACTAGCACTTTAGACATTTAACACTAAACGTCCCTCCACACACACACCATCTACAGCGTGAAGAACATAGCTTCAAACCAGACATTTCTGACACTTGACTAGCAACTCTGTTATCTAACAGCAGTAGCAAGCAATTATCACCTTGAAGACATCACGAAAAAATGTCAAAAATTCCTTGTTTCTTATTGGAAAAATCAGCACAGACTATTTCATTTTAGTACAGAAACATTCATATCAGATCAGTTTGCATGATCAAACTGAAGTTAGAAACACTCATTTGTCACCACCTTACCTGATGGCGGGTATGGCTGACTACCTGCTACCCTCCTTTCCATCCTAATCAGGCTTTTCTGATGGACCCTATCTCAGAGTTTCCTCATTATCTGAGTTTACCACTGAAATGTGTGATGACAACTATGTTCTAATTAGGAGTTCAGTTACAAATGGAGATAAAAAATTCCATTGATTGTGAAATTACAATTAATGTCATGAATCATAGAATCATAGAATTGTCTAGGTTGGAAGCGACCTTTAAGATCGAGTCAAACCTTTAAGCTAACACTGCCAAAACTACTACTAAACAATGTCCCTCAGCACCATGTCTACCCTTTTCTTAATACCTCCAGGGATGGTGATTCAGCCACTTCCTGGGCAGCCTGTTACAATGTTTGATAATCCTTTCTGAGAAGAATTTTTTCCTAATATCCATCCTAAACCTCCCATAGCACAACTTGAGGCCGTTTCCTCTCGTCCTATTGCTTGTTACTTGGGAGAAGAGACCGACCCCCACCTCACTACACCCTCCTTTCAGGCAGTTCTAGAGAGCGAGAAGGTCTCCCCTCAGCCTCCTTTTCTCCAGGCTGAATACCCCCAGCTCCCTCAGCTGCTCCTCATAAGACTTGTGCTCCAGACCCCTCACCAGCTTCCTGCCCTGAAGGATAGGATAAGCTATCTAAATCGGAACTCGCAAACTACTTCAGTATCTGATCAAAAAAATATGAAGGATTTTGACTGCATATGACAAAATAAAAACCATTTTCCTGTTTGAGTCAACTGTATTTTACCATGTTGTTTTGCTATTTCCTTTTTTTTCCCAATTCTTAGAATTTTACAAATATATATACATACACACACACATATATACACAGAATGCCTTGTAATCTTTTTTGTGTCAGTTTGGGGTGAAATAAAAAATTCAGTGATAAAAAGCTCCCTTTGAGAAGTAAACCCAGTTTTTCTACCTATTCATTACTTTTGGACATGGGCTTTTAAATGTTTTGGGGCAGCTGTCCAAAATTTCCTAAGCATTGGGAATTTAGTAGTTCTAGGCCTAAGTCTGTAATCCTGTTTCAAGAGAGTAATCCAATCATCACTGAAACTTGAAATTTCTCTCCTCCGGAAGTTCACTTGTTTTGAAATGTCTTTTTCCTAAATTACAATTAACTGTCCAAGCACCTACATTATCCACAAAACTAAAGTTCTGACAAAAAGAAATAAACATGACCTTATTAATGCATTTAATACTGATAAAACAAAGTGCTTCATTTTGACCATATGCTGTAATTTCAATGATAGGAAACTTCATAGAAATCATCTCAACCAGGTTTTTGGTGAAAATAGCAGTGACGCTGTTGTTGGTATAGAGTTTCATTTGGAAAATCAGCATTTCTGACAGAAAATTGTTCCATCATAAAAAAGTTCTCTTTGATTTAATGTAATTACTGCTCAGAAGTTGATTTCTTTTGAACAAAATGGGATTGATTATGTGAATAACATTTCGTTATATTAATCAGATTTTCTAGGCGGATCCATTACCTCCCTGTTTGTATGCATCCTTTCACTTCCCTGTTCACTAGAGATTGGACTGTTTATGACAAACTTTTTAATGCCTAAATCATCTTTAATGCTTCAACCATCTTTGCAGACCCTCATCTGCAATGGCCAAATTCGAACATTCTGCTTTTTTCATATGGTCAAGGCAAGCAATTCTGGGACTAAGTGGCTCCCTGTGCTAAGTAGGAATAATGGGACAGCATCAGACAAGGAAGTAAGCCAGAAGCGATCATCCCATTGGAAAGCTGTGATCTACAGGCTGTTATTGGATCACTCTGCTTTTTAATATTAATTGACCATCAAGTAATAAGACGTCACAATCGCCTTGCTTCCAGTTACATTCTGAAGTGGCTTAAAAATACTTGAGAACTGTCAAGAGTTGGTAAGAATTTCCAAAGAACTTAGTGTTGCTAGAATTTCGTCTGAACAGACTTTTCTTTTCCTTTTTTTTTTTTTTTTCTAGGGGGGAGTGAGGATATGGATGATGGAAAAAAGCAGTCTTTTCATTTATATGATAATACATGTCTTTCATAGACAGTGACAGGCCTACAATAGAATGTTATTAGGTAACCTCCTGTCTATAGAGATGCTTTGAATACAATTCTTTTCCAGCATTATTAAGTTACTGCCTTTGTTAAACAACCAGTTTTGGTCAGTCCCACAAAACATGCCTCAAATAAGGTGCAACTGTACAATAGAACATTTCT
The DNA here is from genome assembly GCF_028500815.1 of Rissa tridactyla. Lineage (NCBI taxonomy): Eukaryota > Metazoa > Chordata > Aves > Charadriiformes > Laridae > Rissa > Rissa tridactyla. The sequence goes on from NC_071497.1 coordinate 80,334,405, forward strand.
TGTAAAGTTTAACCATGAAATAGTGCATTTTCATATTTAAAATAGGGATGATCATTAACAGCCTTAATGCTTTAACCAGGCATAGCGGAAAAAAAGGATAAAAAGGAAAGTTTTAAGGACATTTATAATAGTTCTTTTATTCTCCAAAGTAAAATCACAAGTTAGGATTATTTTTACTTGGCTCTAGCTACCTGAATGTTAACCTTTTAGTTTAAGCTGTCATCCAGAAACTTTGTGTGTCAACGGAAAGTGACACCTAGAGATGGTGATTCATCCTACCTATCTAGACAGCAATCTTAGGATGGGATGAATCACACACCTAGAGCTTCCAGTATTTCACCGCTGACTCTGGAGTGAGACTGAGCATCTAGTTCTGACTAGATACATAAGGCTGTTATAGGTACATGAGATAAATCCTACTTCTAGTGTGATGGAAAACAATAATGAATTCTCTGAGTTTCTTATTAATACTACTTATTTCCAATTTAAACCTTGGTCTTCTGATGGAAGAAAAGGTAACTTGAGTGAGATCTTACAACAAGGATCAGGGCATTGAATTTTGGCAACTCCTGTTATAACCAGAAATGACCACTGCAGGATGTTTGCTCAGAATTTTGCTTCATATTGACACCTACATGGGCAAGTTTTTTTGGTCACTACTTAATTAATGTTGCTGGAGATGGATGGCTTCTTCTTATAAAACTGAACTGTTGATGTTTGAAAATTAATCACTGGACCACAGTGTCATTCCTAGGGACTGTGACAGGCAGCTGTTTCTTAAATGCATAAAGAGTCGAGAGAAATTCAAAATAATGGGGAAACAGTTAGGCCCAGAAATATTGTGCATAGCTAACTCCTTGTGTGGCTAAAACCAAGTATCAATGAAGTTAGCTAGAATATGCTTCATCATTAAAGTCTTGCTTCAGAAACTGCACAATGACAGCTAAAACTTTTTTCTTTTTTTCTTTTTTTTTTTTTTTTTATTTGAATGCTCAGAAGAGATAAGAAAGCCAGAAGAAGAACAGATGTGTTAGAAGTGTGAAATGGATTAACATCAAAGCCCCCTGGGAAAATCTGAAACATGAAATGAAGGATCCTGAATGACAAGAGCTATTCAGAATGCATTAAAAGCTCTGCAGTGCATTTTGGTGCTGTCTGTGTGAGCAACGCAAGGCCCTGTGTGCTAGGGAGAGATGCTGATAACGAAAGCTCTGTGAACTTCAGGGAAATTCAGTTCATCGCTGAGAACTCACCTTGTGGTACAATTTGAATGAGATAGAAAAAGCACCCAAACTAGTGATTGCCAATATTTATTGTCCCCAGTGATATGAAGTGAATAGATAATTTAAGCCTTGGACTACACTGTAGGTGAACCAGTCATGATTTGAAAATCAGAGCCTATTTTAGTTATATATTCTTTGAGTGTTTAAAGCTGTCTGTTATTCATCAGTTGACAGATTAGCATGGACAGCATATTTTGATATGCTCAAAATCAGAGAAGGTAAACAAGAAAAAACAATGTAAGAGATATCTTTTCAATTTCTTGATTTTCACACAGATTATTTGGAAGCAGATTATTTATAGTTTAGGCAAATTTACATTCATAAATGGTTTCTGAACTGGCAGGCACTGGTATCTTTATAGGTATTGATAGAAAGAGGTCACCAATATTCAAAATGTGAAGAAGACTGTACAGGCTACTGCTGAGTTTTTACTTCATCTAAACTCAATAAAAGTCAAAGGAAGTTGGTCACATAATACAGAAATTATATCAAAATTTAGTCCCCACTTTATGGCAGACTGAATTTACTGCACTTTCAGAATATAAATCTCATACTAGACATTTTGGACAAGTCCAGCTAAAATTCACAGAAAAGGACAGTCTTTCAGTTGGCTACAATGGATTTCTGATGAGGACTCAGAAGAACTTACAGTGAAAAGCTTCCTGAAGACATTTCCAGCACTTCACACAATACGAATTGTATTCATTCCTGAATATCTCTCTTGTACAGACATCATCATGACTTGAGTGAAAATCTCAGGCCTTTAAGTTCCATTCCAAGTGGTGTTTTCATCCCACTGCTGATACAGACCACAGGGTGATTTAAGCTAGACGGCTTCCCTCGACAAGGTGCTGCTTTAGTCATCTGCAGGTGTCAGGCTAGGTAAGAAACGAAACAAAAACAACAAAAAAGCCCGACAAACAAAAGCAGGATTTCTCACAATCTGAAAAACAGGCCAGTCCTCAGAGATTAGCATCCTCTTGGTGCAAAGATTTCTGCCTCTATTGATCTCTGCCAATTTTGGACAGGTGCATCAGGGTCTGATACGAGCGAATTTATGAAGCAGACAGTTCCATAATTTTTCAGCCTTGTCTGGCAGTTAAGTTCATATATTGTCCAAAATATGTCATGACCTTTAGAGAGTTTCCAACTTACTTATGTATACTATTAAGAAAACCCATTACTCGTAGACTGAGGTACATCCACTGCAACTGCCATACATGCAGTTGACTGATTCTTATGAGCTTCTTTTCTGCTTCTTTTTTTTTAAATGGCAAGGGATTAAGTTGAAATGACATAACTTTCTTTTACTCTGTACTGGTAAAGTTTTTAAAAATATAACCAGAGGACAATTCATTTTGATGCTTTTAAAGTAAAATAACATTCTCCAGACTGAAAGTTTTATAGTTAGGAGAATCTATTCTAACAGAATCTATTAGTTTGTAAATCAATATCCCCTGTTGATTAATTTCCTAATAAAAAGTGCATATATCTTTATGCTCTGTTCTACTGAGTTCAGTTGTATTATTGGACTAAACAACACGATTCTTCAACCCTTATTTATGTTCGGACAAATAATCCCATTATATGTTCAACATAACAGCTGATAAAATGATTATTCTCAGAATGTGCATTCCAGCATAGAAAGTTTTTGGCACAGACTGAACTTAAAATTTTAAATAGCATGTGCAAGAGTTGGACGCGCAGGGAGAGGTTGATCTTACTTAATTTTAGAGTTATATAGCTGAACAAGTCATCTTTGCCTCCCTTTATAGTCAACAGAGAAAAATAAGCTGTATGAGAGAACCATTTGCCTGACATTTTAAGGATCTATTTAAAAGTGAAATAAATCACAGCCTAGGTTTTTTTATTTCTATCCAGCAACTATACAGGGAGTGGCTAATTTAGTTATTATAGGTTTTTGAAAACTTGTCCTTGTATCCATCACTTTTAATGGAATTAAGCATTACCATGTCTACAGTATAAAACAGATAGGCTATCTGTGTAAAAAAAAAAATCAAACCAAACCAAAACCTATGTTATTTTGAAATATAAGGCTCCCCCAAATGATGATTTTGAAGCATTGAGATACAAAGTTCAGTCTACTGAAATAGAAGTGGAAGGCTGACTTAAACTATAATAAGCAGTTCTCAGAATGATTCTCTATGTAAGTTTGCCATGTAGTTGACACATATTTTCTTCCAAATAGGAAGAGTTGTGCCTATGGGTATATCTGAGTGCCTCATCATGATGTTGTAGATGAAACTTTCTCTGTTGTCTTTATGAATCCATTCTCTGCAGCTGTACTTAGTTTTGTGATAGCCGAAATAAATACAGTAGAGACTTGAAATTTTTAGAGACTAGAACTTCATGTCATACTTCATGTAATACAACTTCAGTTGCACTTACATTCATGCCGGAGTATAAAAGACTTCTTCAGCTTACATATTGTGAGATACCTTATATGATGCTAAAGAATAATTCAAGTATCCATGACAGTTTGCAGGTACAGTCCAAAATTTTCAAATTAACTATTTAAACAAATGAGACCAGTTTGTAGCTGCTATTGTAAGAGCTGTTTCAGATTCAGCCCTTTCTAAAAATGTGGGTAGACAAAGAGGTCTCAACTTGGTTGTGCAAATATGGAGGCGTTAGCTGTTTTTGAAAATCTAAATCCAGTTTTTTCAATACAGCAGTGAAACAGAGAAAACATAACAGAACTAATGCATTTTTTGCACATCCTGGGTAAATTATAAAATAATTAGTCATGTTTCAGTTTAAATAACATGAAAAAACTCCTTTAATTAAGATTCTTAATTAATAGTTGAAAGATTAATCAATCAATAATTATAACTATCATTATAGGGTGTAATTGTGCTTAATTGGAGGGGCTGATTAATGATCAGAATAAACCTTTCAAATTCTCACACTTGAAAATGGTGGGAAGTGATGGATTCCAGCCCATAGAGTTAAAAACGGAATCCAAGGATCATAGAAGACATGCGTTCAGCTGCTTAGCCAAAAATGGAAAGCATATGATTGAAGGGCGTGAAAGATTTCCATTGTTAGACATGTACACTATTGTATTACTAATGTATGTATGCATAAGTACAGTTCTGCACATCTCTGCTAGTATCCTGCCTAGTCCTGTAGATCCCTAACATTTTTCTTACAATTCAAGAAGAAGTTGGAGTCATAACTTTGAGTAGGACAATAGCTGTCACATACGTAATAACTGTGTTAGAGGTACTGTACCATGCGTAATTGTGTAATGCATTCCAGCTGTCTCTTATGTCTGTGGAACTTCAGAGTTGAAGATGTCCTCAGCTCAAATATTCAATGGTCTTGTTCTGGCAGAAGATAGTAGCTTTCAGGAAAAAATAAATGGAATCAGGTAAGCTTTAAAACACATTTTAAAAGCTGCAACTTCTTGTTTCATACATTCAGTAGCCTACAGACTAGTGCAATCTCTGGGATGGCCATCTTCAGTACGGGGTGTCATGGATCCAGTCTTTGACAGAGACATTTCAATCTTACACCACTCCCAGGAACGTCTACAACAGTATATGATCTGCTCATTGTGATGAAGTGTGTGGGCAGTAGCACCGGTGGACTTTGGTTAATGCACCCTAGTGACTGAAGACTTATCAGCCATGGAAGAGACTTGCAGGCTGATTCCTGCTCTAGCAGCATTTTCTGATTTTTCTTTTTACTGAACAACGTTTAATGTCACTGCTTCTCCCAGTCTAGCACCACTGAGTTAATCTGCTTAGTCATTTGAGGATGAAGAAAAAAAGTGGAAACAGGAGAATTTGAACTATTAAATGAGGCTTTAACTATATCCCTTATAGCCCCTTTAGCTATAGGAAAAAAGCTCTAGAGAGAATATCATACTTAAACACACTGAAACACTGTGTTAAAGATAGTAATACATGTTCTTTGGAACAGAAAAACAAAAAAACATCCTTAAGAAGTTAGCTGAGAAGGGCCAGGACTGCTGTTGTTGCTAATTTTCTTCCTTTCAGGGAAAGCAAGGCAAATGTGTAAAGCAGGGGAGTGAGAAAAAAATCAAAAAAAAAAAAAAAAAGGCATAAGCAGGAAAATACAGCAATCCTACAAATTCAGCTTCTCTTTTTGATGGTGACTCAATTTTCCAACCTGGACAAAGACAATGACAGCACACATTCCTATTAGCTCTCCAAGACCTTGTACTCATGTTAGGTTGTTCAAGATGTTGCTTTAGCTGCCTTTTTGGTCACCAGATCACAGCAGTTTTGTGAACTAAATTATCTTGTCTGGCTAACACACACTGTTATTAAGCAGAAGACTAAAGCTCTCTCTCATAGCAGAGAGGGAAAAGTAAGGGAGGAAAGGAGCAAGGGAGTGAAAGCAGAAAATCGCTTGTGTATTGTACACGTTTGGGACTCAGTGGAGACTGCTGATGGACAATTCTCCGAGCCTTTTTTCCTGAACCAGTTTGAAGAGATTTTCTCTAAAGGAAAACAGCGATGTCATAACAAATCCCTGAGTCCCACAAATGGGGTTGCCGATTTTGTGCAGCTTTGAGAAAGCGTGTGTTGCAGCTGCTTGCTCTTTGTCTGTTGTGGGGCGAGATGAAACACTTCAACCTTCAGGACCATTACTCTGACACCTCTCAGGAGTGCAACATTTATCAAATGTCTTTTTGAAAGTTCTCAGCATAATTGCAGTACAAGGTGGGTTTCGTTATAATGACGCTGAAATCATGATACACAGTTACTCATCCTGCAACACATAGTCAAAGTCAACCTTCCTTTGGCAATGATAATTGGATTAGACCCTTACAGCTTGATCTTGCAAAGCACTAAGAACCTGGGTGATAACTGAGCAAAAGATTTAATCGGTAGTTCAAATTTAATCATGGTCCTGTGGATTTCAGTGAAAGCACGCACATTTACTGTAGCTCAGAGATTGGTATTCTTTATACAAGAAAACAATATAAATCTTGTTCTCCATTACAATGCACAGTTATGCAAAACCAAGAACTTCTTAGAAATAGAGGAAAATAGAAGTCTCACTCACAGTCTGACTCATGGAGCCACGTCATTAGTCAATACTAATATAGTAATATTAGTATTGGAACTATTTGCTGGCACTGAGGCCAAATGGCACAAAATAGCATGTCTCCATGGTGTTGAATTATTTTAGCCTCCAAGAATCGGTGACAACAACTAACCTGTTAACTGGAAATGTCTCTAGTACTTAAATAGTCCTGAATAGGCCCAGGAATTCTGGGAAAAAGTAATTTTTCCCTGAGTTAACCATATCAGAGACTCTTTCATAGTATTTGAGCTTTGATACTTCGGAACATTCCTGAACACTGATTAATTTATTATCAAAGGTAACACCATAGACTGTTCTTTACACTGGAGAAGACAACAGTCAGATAATTGCTGAGAAGAGGAACTCATAAAATAAAGAAAATAATCTTCACTGGTATGAGCTGTAGAATTGCTGGGAACTATTGTTTTACCCGTCATCCCTTTGTAAATCTCAGGGACAGTGTCCTCATGGTGTATTGCAAAACAAGAGACTGAGAGCTGCAGCCAGGGTCAGAGTGAAATTTAGGAACTTTCTAAAGGTGGCAGAGTTTGTAAACCCAGCTACATGGGACAAAAACGAGAAAAGCAAATGGAGATGCAGCAGTCTCCTACAGCTATCTACTTCCACTGTCGCTTCCAAGAATTTCTGTCTGAAGCTGGTAGAATTCATTTCTAATGGTCTTGCTGAAGTAGTATTTCTACTAGCATGTGTGTCCTGTTTCAGGTAAGCTTAGACCATGATGCTGGATCAGCAGTGCTAAATGAGACAGACTGTGTTTAAATCAATACCATATCTGTCTGATTCCAACCCCATTTCTGAGGTGTATTTCTCAAGGTAGTGTTTGAATAAAAATAGGCCTTTGGACCATGGGAATTGTGTCCAACTGCTATATTCAGGGATGTAAGCAAAGATCCATCATTTCAATTCCTCATGGCTTGTCTGGACAACAATAGACTTAAAATCAGTCCTTTATACCTTTCCCTTAAGTGGTGAAACTGCACACAAGCCTACATCCAGATTCTCGATTTAATGTGAAATCATGGAACAAAAAAAGGAATACAGAGCATCACCCTGAATTAGTCATCCAGGTTCCTGTTCTTGTGTAGAAGAGGTCTACCATCATTATTTTATGAGAGGCTCAATCCAGTAGGCACACTGATGAGCTAAGCAAAGAAAACTAGGTTTTGAATCCCATTGGGAATTTTGGCTTGAAATAGTTGCTGGGCAGGTACAGACTTAGGTTATATTATGGCAGAAATACATGTATCAAGGTAAATTTAGTCAAAAATTTAAGAACCCATGAAATATATATAGATCATTCCAAAAGCAGATGGCCACAAGACAGGGTAATGGGTTGTAGGCTCAGTGGCAGTCAGTATATCGTCTAAATCCTTTCCTGCATCTGCCTTTCATCTCTTTGGTTTTCAGTTCTCCATCTGTAAAATGGGAATAACTACTTACAATCTTTCATCCTTTCTTTATTAAGCAAAAAAGTCAGCACTGGGACAGTGCTGGGTTTTGCTGCATCTTATAAATGAAATGCTGATCCCTACTGGGCCCCCTGGGCACTGCTGCTGTATAAGTAAATTCATAGCTATGGTTGTCACAGAGGGAGAATATTGACTGCAGGTGAGAAATAGGTAGCCAAAGCAGATTAACTCTTAAGCAGCGAGGATCCTGTTTTCCAGTCTTTTGTAAGAAGGAAAAAGTACAGAGAAAAAGAGAAAATATATGACACATAAGATGAATCATTTCTAAAGGGAATGGTTTTGAAAATTTCTCCACAATGCATCAGCAGCCTGTCTGCAAGCATCAATTTTTTTGCCTCCTTTACACATTTTTTAGCAAATTTCATGCCAGTGAAAGATGCAGGATTGACATTCTTAAATCTCCCTTTTATCCGTAGAAAACATAAAGCATAGTCAGAAAATATGCAGGTTTCCTCAGATTTTCAGGCCAACATGCCTTCATTTGACCTGAAGGGACACCTCTGCGGGAGGGAAAAGCAGTTTAGGCACCATTCTCATTTTATCCTTGGCCTTGATGCTGAAATTATTATCCTGAGAGTTGAGTGGGATACTTTGGTTTAAGTATGATGTGGGCACCTGTTCTCTCTGCTGATGCTATCCAACTCGTTTCACATGGGCCAATGTACAGTCTTTCGAAAACCTCTTTCAGTCACTTCCAACCAGAGCACAGTTGCAAGTTCATTACAGCCTGAAACAGTAAACCCTGATTTAGGGGGCTACACGGACCAGTGCCAGTCTCCCAAAGCCATCCAGCCATCCATAGCACTGGGCCTTGCCCCAACATGTCTCTGTGAGATATTTTCTAAGGGGCACAGATGAAATTTGTTTTTTTGCAAAGGCCACCAGCTCTCACGGCTGTCAGTGTAATATGGTCACTAAATTCCCAAAGACAATATTACTGCAAATCACCTCAAATGTGCTGCAGGCGGTAGAATGATCCCATAATCAAAGAGCTAGGTCTTTGAGGACAAGTTTAATTACTTTAATCTATACAGCCTGGAAAACATAATGGTTAATGGGGTAATCTACTGAAGTATGTGGAATTTTAAACAGTATAGACTATGCCACTGTATGACACTACTCTCAGCACAGCAGAGATGATAAAACCAGGAGCATAAATGGTGACTGAAGAAAGCCTTAGATGTTCATAAATCAATAATTGATAAAACGTACTCTTGTGTAACTAAGTAGAATTTTATGTTGCAGGTAGAATAAACTGATTACATGATACTATAGTGCTCAGTGGAATTATGGAATGAGCTTCATTCATTCACTCTAATTGCTGCATATTTGTATACAAATGGCTGAAATGGTTCTATCAGTTTTTTAGTCTATAAAACTGCAAGAAAATCCTGCCCTTTGAGTCCACAGATGAAAGCCATGATATTTTCCCAGCATGGGGCTCTGTGCTCCTGGAAAAGCTGAACATCAGCAGATACATAGAGGTTGATGTTCTCGATGCATCTGGCCATTAAAGATTTCAAAGCACTTTTCTCATGGGTAGAGGTGTTAACCCCTCTGTCCTGGCTAGATTCCAACCTGGGTAACAAGCCACCTGGACCAGATGCTGAGGGAACTTAAGGACGAAGTGGTTGGGCTGCTAACAGAAATGTACAATATCTCATTAACATCATCCACTGGAGATGTTTTATCTGTCTTTTAAAAAGACATTAGGGATGATCCTGGGAATTACACACCAGTGAGCCTTACTTCAGCAAATGGACTGCAATGATAATTAAAAGTAGGATTATAAAAAATCCTAGATAAGCATGATATGTTACAGACAAAGAAATGTGTGTTGTGTAAAGGAAATTCAAGCTTCTTTAATTTACTAGAATTCTTTGAAAGTGTCAAATAAATACTGGATAAAGGAGAACTGGCTGACATAATCTATTAGGACTTTCAAGAAGCTTTTGAGAAATTCTCTCACAAAAGGCTGTTAAGGAAACTAAGCCGTCATGGAATACGAAGGAAAACACATTATAATGGGGCAAAGACTGGCTAAGAAACTGAATGCAAAGAAGGGGAATAAAAGCTTCGTTTTAAGCAGGACTTGGAAGGAACACTTGATACGTGCTCAGTTTTCACTGTTTTGGTATGCTTTTACTTTGTTTTTTGGTGGTTTTTTTTTTTCCTTGTTATTATCAGTTGCTAATTGAGAAAATACTTTCTTGAATTTTTTTGTGCCATGAAATTAAAATTATCCATTAATGTTATATTTGAAAGATGGAAAAAATACTTATATTTCCACAAAGTAAAGGTAGATTTTAAAAAGGAAGTTAGACAAGTGTTGATTTCTAGAACGAAACTATGGGAACATGTGCAGTAGCCACAAATTTCTAGGTCTTTTACCAGTTAGAGGCTACCTGTTGTTAGCAGTAGGCAATGTTAGATGACTCAGATGGTGCTGTTTCTGCAAGTTTCTGGTTTGATGAAGTGAGAGACAGTCTAGGTTTGGTTGCCAGGTTGGGAGACGTAAGACCCTTGGCAGAGCTGTGGCATGCCTGTAAACCATTAACTCTTCACCAGCTTATATTTATAGGTTATGTCATCCACACCCCACCTCTTCAGTTTCAACAACTGATATAACGACTGAATTTTTAAAAATGTGGCTTAATCTTGTAAGAGATTTCATTGATATTTAAATTCAGACTGTGTTGTTTCTTCCAAGACCCTTTCCAGCACTTTGCAGAGCAGGACTCTGTTATGTGAGGCTGCAGCTACCTTTATTTTTTCTTGCTGTGTGCCTACCCTGTGTGTTCCCTATCTGTTCGTTTGTAAGGCAGTTCTTGCAAAATGAAAGTCTACAGAGAAAAGGAGTAGAAGGGTGACATAGTCTCTGTCACTCCAAACAGAAAATGTTCCAGTGATCTTTTTTTTTTCACACCTTGTAGAATTTCAATTTTCCCTTTAAAACAACGATTAAACAACGTTGCCAAAAACATATGCTTCTGTGTCAAACATTTCACTTATTCAGGAATCTAGAGGCAGCTGGAGAGTTCTCACTGCCAAAGTGACTTCAACAATTGTCTCTTTCACTTTTAATTGGAAACATGTTCGTTTCAGGAGTAGGTGTGGATAACCAATATGTGGCAGTGTTAATTTCCCTCGCCATTCAGTGTACATATGTCCTAAGTGACCATTCTTAAATAGCTTGAGGAAAATTATCTGAATCCATTGCCAAAGTGTCCTGTGCTCCTGTAAGTCTATGATTTGCCATGGCACAGATTTCACTTGCTGATTAAAGATGAGAGTGGTCAGCATGAGATAAAACATCACCAGTCTCTTGTTTCTTGTAAGACTTGAAATGAGCTACACCAGAGCGTTACGGATGAGTTACTGAAGCTGAGGGCCTTCTTATTACATTAGCTTTAAACGTTACAAAAGCACAGTTCCAGTATTTCTTGCACTGTGCATATTTCCTCTGGGTTTTATCTGTCATGTAGATGGTCTTCCTCACACTACAGCGCTCCAGCCAATCTAGCTACAAACATTTCTGTACCAGGTACACTCTAGTTCACCGTATTTAAGGAACCTCCTCTCATTCCCCAACTTCCCATGTCTGTTTTGGCAGGTGGGGATGTCATTCTGTCTAGTAGGTCCCTACTTGAAAGCATAAGCCAACAGGTCAAATCTCATAGTTCCTCACATCTTTTTCATTCCCAGCCTCAGTTTCTGTAGAGATGGTTGCAGTACTTCTTCCCCAAGCTTCCTTCCTTTGTCCCTTTTTAAACAGACGGGTTTGGTTTGAACGTCATATTTGCTTATGTTGCAGGAAACAAATAGGAAAGTTCTATAACTGTAATATCAAAAGCACCATGTATTTCAAATGAAAAGGAAACAGAAACAAGCAAGCCAAATTCAACACATACCAATAAGCTAATTTTCTCATGAGAGACACATCTGCCCTGCCTTTGAAACTAAGAAGGTGGATAAAACCTGAAGACTGAAGGTTATCAGTTTGTGAAGCAAGGCCCGCGCTGGGGGTGTCATAGCGTTGAGTGCTTGGTTCTCTGCATTGAATCACGGGTGCCTCATCACCCAGGACATCACTACCAGATACCTGTGTCAGGGCTAGGGTAATATCTCTGAGAAACTTGCCATATATTGACCTACACGGGAGACTCAAAACTTGATCTTTTCTACTTCATGATGAGCTGTCACATCAGATGGTGATATTATTGCACTGTCCCCTTTAATGCTGAATAACTATAGCACTCTGTGGAAATGCATATCCACTTTTTGTTTCTTCTTTTAAGTTCCATCCCATCCTGTCTTCTGTCTTCTGCAACAAGTTTTATTTCCCTCCATGTTTTTAGGTGCATGTCTAGTGCTTCCAAGTATGTGTATGCATGCATGAGAATATATGTACGTAGATTTGAGACTGAGAGACTGAATATATTCTGTACACAAGGAAGCCTGGATAGTTAACTGTCATTCTGTATGTTATACTCAAAGTTTGACGAGCACTTTACAGATATGTAAACAGACAAATACACAAAATGCTTCTAATCAAAACTAGTTTAAGACAATGCTTGTGAGAAAGACAAGGCAGCAGAAAAAGTCTGGGAGAACAGAGGGCAAGGAGTATGGGGATGAAATTGTGTTGGAGACTATGGTTCTTTGTATCTTTAATGGAGGTGTTTATTTCAGTTACAAGGCCTGAAATTGCTTCTGGACAGGTGCTCAGAAATACCCCTCTATGTCCTCAACAGATACAGGTAATGCAGATTTTGTTGTTGACAGTTAATTTTCTTTTTAAAACTAGGATAAGTTTGCTAATGAATATTCTGATGATCTGTTTTTCTTTGTGCTTCGGAAATTCTCAGCGCACGATAGCATCCCAGATCCCCGTGTCTTATCTGCCGCCCCCCATACACACACCCCTGCGCCAAGAGAGATCCGGCCCTTGCAGTGCTGGGTGAGGGAACGAGGGATGTTGCCATCTAGTGGGTATTTATCAGGCAGAGAAACAGACTTCCCACCCTCGGCTGCTGAGAAAATTTAGCCTCAGATCAGCAAGTGTGGAGACGCACATTTGAGGGCAATGAAAAAGGAAAAACTGCCCCCCAGGCAAGCTTTCTGGGGGAGCACATGCAGCGGTTACCTGCTCGCTGGGCCTCACTCAGATCCTGTGTCTGTGCGGCAGGATGCTTCGGGAGGCAGGGCTACTCTGCGTGCAAAAAATCCCTGAAGCCTTCTTTGCCCCTGTGTTAGGGGCCAGGACCCCTGACATGTTTCCCCTCGGGTACGCCCGGGTGGGAGTGCACATGCACGGCTACACAAGTGATGACGGGTGACATTCACCCCTTGTCCCCCCTTCGAAACTCCTGCTCCTTTCTCGGCAGTAGGGCCAGGCAGGCGCCTTTTCTATTGTTCCAGCTGATCACCAAAGCCTTCGTCATGAGGGGACTTTGGCAGTTAGCATTAAAATAAAGAAGGGTTATTCATACGCAGCTGGCGTGATTTTATCCGTCAGCCCCACGGAAATGAGGAATTAAATAGTAATAATAATCATCATAATAAAATTAGCCCTTTCTTTCTTTAGAAGCCTCCATTTGCAGCCGTCACGCTGGAAGCAGCGGTGTGGCTGCGAGGTACCAGGCCCTGGGAGCTCTTGGCGGGGCGACACCCTCCTGCTCCAATCTGCCTCGTATTAACGAGCTGCTTGACTGGGATGTGATGCTGGCCGAGCAGCAGCTGCTTGGAGCGCGCTGTTACGGAGAATTAGCCGAAAGTTTATTCTTAGCTCTTCCTCTCAGCTCCGGCAACATGTTCAACAGCTTGTGCATTTTGTAATGCCTCCTTTCATCGCCATAGCAACCGTTAAAACTTAAGGTGTGTACGACTTGCACGCTCTTAATGCTGCAGGCTGCTGGCAAAATGAAACCCTCGGTCTGCGCTGCTGCTCGCTGCTGTTGATTCTAAGGGCCACGGTGTGCTAGGAAGGCAACTGGGAACATGTGTTTGCAAAGTACTTTAGGCACAAGAGTGGGATTCAGTGTTTAAGAGAGATGGTGAATCTGTTTTTTTCTATCTAGCTAGTCATCTGAGCTAGGGTGGGGGAACTATTGCTTCTGGCAGAGTTGCTTCTCTTCTGCACTTTGTCCTGAACCGGTGTTTAGGGAGACTGTGTGTATTGCTGCCTCATAAAATGCAGCCTCAAATGGTTTGCAAGCAGTCGGGTAATGGGGAGGGCAATAAGAGCTGCACACGATCACAGCTAGACCGATAGAGTGTAACTTGGTGCTGAGAAACTACCAGCATCTACCAAATGGCAGATTAAGGAGCCATTTCCCCTGTGAAAGAACTTGCTTTTATACCTGAGTTACTCACTATGAGCAGTATGATTTCCCATTCAGCTGGTAGCTCTACAAGTTTCCCTCAAAAATAAAGAAAAAGGTGTGGGGGGGAGTGACCTGCCTGGGGGCTGAACCCTCAAAATGTCACTTGGGTGAAGTGTCCCTGACCCCCTATATAGCTTTATATCACTACCATGGATGTATCCAGCCTGACTCCAGCTGCAGGAGTTGCATCAGCCCAGGGCAGTTGCCTGCAAAAGCAGACCCTCCTTTACACTGAGATCTTTCATAGTGAAGCCGTTTTTCCTTTCCACAAAACAACTTTGCTGTGAATCAAATCCTGCAGCCACTAATAACTGTCCCTATGGAGAAATCCTACAGAATGGAAAAGGTTTGAAACCTATAGGGGTTTATAGAAATTAAATTGGATTCTATAGAAATTGCTCTAAATAGCCATTTAATTTAATAATGGATGCTACCCCTTCTGTAGAATTTTCACATCATATGATAAATCTGAAGGGAGAATAATATCCCTGCAAATAGAATTGTTCAGATTGGTTTAAAAATCCTATAGAAAACTTATTCCTCTATCTTAATTTTGCTAAGACTTTTTGTTTGCACCAGTGGCTTGAAATTGGAAATCTCAAAGCATTTCACAAAGAAAGAGCACAACTGCCAGGAGATCACGCAGCCCACCTAGTGCCACTTTCCATGTCTGGGAAAATAAATCCAGGTAGTCCTGCACTCTGAAGTCACCTTTTCAAACAGGATGCTTGTAGCATTTGGAGCTGTTCCTTTCTGTTTTGGGGAAAGAATGACAAAAAATCCTAAGCACCTGCCCTTTCTCCCTCTCCCTCCAAATACCTAATCTTCCCAGAAACAGGGGACTGTGAGTCATTTTAAGCTGTTTCTTCAACACGACTTCAGCTCAGTGGTGTGTCCTACAACCTGCAGAGATTTGGAACCGATTAGGTTACAATTGCAAAATGAATCCTTTTATTTTTATGCATTCATCAGATTTATTTTTTTAAATATCCTTAAATGATCAAAACACATGAAAGCAGACAGCATGGATAGAACAAGTGCATTGCTGTCTATATACAGTTTCTTAATTTTTTTGGTTGTGGACTAGAACCTGTTAAAAATGTTTGTGTTTTGATCTGTGTGTTGCATTCAAACTGGCATCTCCAGCTGCTGTATATTTGGTGGTTAGTAATCTTTTCCATTATATTTTGAAAGGAACAGATTTCTTCCTGTCTAAAATAAGCAACCAGTGACAAGGAAGCAATGGCTACACTGTGGTTTGCTGTTTTGTTGCATGCTTAAAATACTGGTACTCTGAGAAAGCTGCAGGTAATGCTGAAACACGGCTGCTTCTACGGCTAGAAATTTTAAGCTGAACCCTCATCTAGTGAACATCAGCATAGCTGTATTGACTTGAGTAGAATTACTTTGATTTACACTATATGTAAGTCTAATTTTATTTTTTTTTTATGTACTTATATTTTTTCTTTAGTTCTTATTTTCTGCTCCAGTGCATGAATGAGTTCAGGGCAAAATGAATCTCTGGGTAGGGAACAGTCGTGTGGTAGTACAATGTGTACCCTACTGTCCTGGGAGGGGGGGGAATCTGCTCTGTGCATCATACCCCGAGGGATTGTCTGGTGGTGAGACGCTATAGAAAGCACACTGGCCTGAAATTCAGCCCTGGGATTGTTTAAGACAATAGTATAAAGGTAAAGAGGTGGTAACAGTGATCACAAATGTCAACCTCGCCTGTTTGGGGGATGTCACAAAGGGAGACATAGAAGAAAAACTGGACTGGCACAGAAAAGCTCTAAAAGAACTGTATTTTAGTAAATTTCTTTAAGAATTCCCACTAATGCCTGTAATTAAAAATAAATTGCAAGGTAATATCAGCAAGTAAGACTGCCCTGAACTCTCAGTCTAAATTGATCAGGGCAGCATTTTCTTACCTTCAGAAAAGGAATCTCAAACCTTCTGTGCCCGAATACATGTATACATATATACACACATTTCACTGTCAGGTTATTTTCTAGATGCCTATGTGGTTTCAGGAAATTTCCTCTGAATAATCTGAGTTGAGCAATTGGTCAGTTGCAAAACGCAGTCTTAGCACAGAGTACTGCTACACACCAGTTTATCTGGGCACCGGAGGGAGCTGAACTACGGTTCTGGCAAGGCTTAAGGTCTTTGCCTGTTTCCTCAGACGTGCGTGGAGAGAGGAAAAGAATGTATTGAGTGCCGAGGACAGACAGTTGCTCCCCGTGCCTTGAACAGCTGACTGGGGCCCTATCTCTAGGTTCATTCTACAAAAACAAGATTGTCACAATCAGGACAGCAGTCAACAGGGATAAGAAAGGAAATAAATCCAACATCCATTAGAAACAAAACTACAGAAGCCCCTTTTTTAACAACTGTCCCATCACCCTACAAGTCCCCATACTGTCCCATAATATTCCTGCTGCCTTCTATGCGCCGTGTCTCTACAGGACAGTGCAAGGTCACTGCATGTAGAAGTGGGTCCTGAGCTATGTGCTTGGTAACTGCTGGGCTGTAACAGCTGATGACAACTGACCCGGCATCCTTCCAGGCAGAACGTCCTTTCATGGACATGCTGTTTTGGGAATGGATCCCCTA
Organism: Rissa tridactyla; assembly: GCF_028500815.1. Classification (NCBI taxonomy): domain Eukaryota; kingdom Metazoa; phylum Chordata; class Aves; order Charadriiformes; family Laridae; genus Rissa; species Rissa tridactyla. The sequence goes on from NC_071497.1 coordinate 80,351,262, forward strand.
AAAAATTGTCACTTTCCCTAAACATGCTTGAGACCTTAAATATAAATTTTCATGTCCCACAGTTAGCTGAATCTGGCAGAGAGCTCCAAAAGTTTGGCAGGGAGAGGGGAATTAGACAGAATGATCATGATCACAAAAGTTTTGTTTCTGTATGAAGTCAGGAACAAGGATTAAAAAAAAAAAAAAGGCGCTTGAACTTATATTGGCAAACATAAGAATCATAGATCTGGATCTTCACCTCTTAAGAAGTCCAAAAGCAGTAACAGCACAGGACAAAGGCTGTAATACTCTCTGAAGTGTTGTGGGGTCCTAATATCTGCTCAGCTTTCATGCTTCTTAGCAGAGAAGAGTCTCAGTTGTTCAGGTTACAAAACAAGCACTATAGCCAGCACTGAAATCGATAAGGCTATGCCTGAGAGCAAGTCCTCACTGTAGAGATAAATAACCACCGCAGTGGCTTCTTGCAGGCTGGCAGGCAGCGTGGAAGGGAGAGCAGCCAGCAAGGAGACACTGGGACCAGCTCCTGGCTCTCCTGCTCACTGGTTGAGTGGTCACCTTCTCATTTGTCATAGGTTTCTGTCCACATTAGGGGGACAGATTCTTCCCATGTAAGTCGAAGAAGCATCAGGACCATTCTCAAGGGAGACCTTGCAGGGAATGACAGGAAGTATGTGCTGGGAAGCCAGTTTTATTCCTAGGACTTTCTGCATTGTCTCAGAGTTCCCTATTGATTCTAATTTTTATTCAAAAGCTAATTTAATGTCTACTTTGGTGGTCCCATGGCCATATATTTTTTTCTGTGGTCAGCAAAGTGAGAGAGACCCCTTCAAAGGCCCGTCCAGAGCAAGTCCATAGGTGCAGTTGCACCGTCAGTTTCAGCTAATCTAAGTCTACACAGGTGTCAAGAAGGCATGAACACGTATTTTACTCTTATTCCCAACCATGCATTACCACCTCCTCCCCATGCCAGTGCTAACACTATTCCTAATAATTTTTTCTGGATTTTTTGCAGTAAGGCCTGGCTGACCACAAGGCCATCCGACTGCTGGTGCTTTGCCACAGAGGGTAGCTGCCCCCTTTCGTTAATAGTGTAGTCTTAGATTGGCTTGAAGGTGACTACACCCCTATGTAAGTTAAACACCTAGCCTAATTAGCATCCTGAAACTAAGGTGTGGTAACTGAATGCTCGCTTATGTGACGGTCCTCACTGTTCTGTTGTTGTCTCAAGGTATTTTCTTCTCAAGCTGTTCCCCAGGTTCTGCTGGCCCCAAGCATTTGTATATGGCCACTCAGTAAACTGGATCAAAGAAATGAGCCAGCTAAAAACCAGCCTGTCCACAAGAAAAATGGTAATTTTCCAGTTCACTCTTATGGTTCACACAGACAAAGGTGTGCAGGAACTGTTTAAACTGGAGAAACGCTGAACTGCCATCTTCACCTCAGGAGTGGCTGCTGTGGCTGTGAAGTATTGCTTTACCATAGCAGTTCTCAGCCATACTGCTTCCATGTGCCCTGTGCTAGAACAGACATGAGAAAAAAGATCCCTACAGAAAGTTCATCACCGGGAGAATTTTTTAATGGTGATTTTTCAACCGGTTTATGACACTTTTATGCCACCCAAATGTTTCCAAGGATCCCAGAACTGAGCTTCAGAATCACAACCATTGCATGGCTTTAATTAACTGGTGCATGTACAATACACTGAACATAAACAGTGTATCTCTAAATGCTAATTGTTGTTATTGAACCCCCATGCTTCCTAGTGCAGTAATAACCTGTACAAAGCCTAACTTACTAGTATACAAGATCCAATTGTGTATCTTCCTCAAGGGATATTTATCTTCACAGCGTGATTGCTAAGATAAATGCTAAAGTTTAAAATTCAGAAGTGCTTACTTCAGGGCATTATGACAAGACAACAAAAATATAAACTTGACAGAAGAAAAGCTTATGCATATAAATTATGTAGCCTTTTAATTGAAATATATTCCATAATAGATTTCGTAGCCAGCAGATTATTTTTCAAGGCATTTTTTTTTTCTTAAATAATAATAATTTGTAAAAGGCACTTTTTTGCTCCCTGTAGCTTTACAGAAATATAGACAAAAATTCTTGAACAGCAGAGCGTTGCAATTTTAGCCATAATAGTCAACATAACAATTAGAACAGTTTGTTACGAGGACAGGGAATAGGACAGTCTTCAAGAAATGCGCTACAGCGAGCGCTGTTGACTCACTGGCATTGAACACTGCTGCTTTTCATCTGAAGGGGAGCAATGCCACACAGCAGCTGTTGTAGGAATAGCAACCACAGGAGACAATGTCTTCAGCAATGAGGCTTAGCTTTATTTTATTTTCAGTTTTCGGTTTGTGGGGTTTTTTTGTGTGTTGTTTGTTTTCTTCCTTAGGAATGATGTGAATTTTTTAAATTCTTAGTGACTCACGTAACCCGAAAGAAAAGTGTCATGCATGTTTAGTGGCAGTGCAATTCTCTTGCAAGCCATCTAGCCGGGTCCTTTGGAAATAGGGCTGATTTTGCCTAAGAGATTAAAAGCACTGCCAAGAGCTGGCTTTAGCATGCATAGCCTTGACCCATGTATTTTCCATCTGCATTGCTGACTGTTGTCTTGTCTGTAACTTAGGCTTTCCATACTCACTCTGCAACTAAAAAGTGCTAAAAACGAGCTGCTCTGGTAGCCTTAGTCCCACATGTGCCCTGTCTGCTCTGTTTTCACCCGAATAGAATGAAATAGGAGTGCTTAAGAGATCTCTCTAAATATCCACCTGATCTCCTGGGTAAATTGTACAGAGAAGAAGTCAAACTACTGTTTGGGAGTAGGTATGGGTCAGCATTTAACTGACAGACGTCACTCAGAAAGAGAGGGCTATCAGTTCTGCTTCTTGGAATTAGGAGAAATTAGATCAGCAACAGCCCATCGAGCAATTTAATTGAGGAGCTTTCTGCTTTCATATCTGGCAGCTCCCCCTCTTTCCAGAGGTGTTATTTAATCTAGCCACCAAGTCACATCTGCAGTTTTAATTAGCATGTGTGTGTCTCTGTTGTTTTTCTTTCTCTGTGTAGCACACTGAGCACCAACCCGTATTAGGTCCTTTAGAGTGAGCACGTTTACTTTAAGTACCGCTGGGCCAAATTCTGATTTTCAGTAATTTCCCTATAGTCCTGCAGACCTCAGCAGGACCCCTCAGATTTACACTCATCTGGCTGAGAACAGAATCCAGCTCAGGGTATTTGAAAGCCTTGTTATCAGTGAAGCAGGCTATCGAGTTGCTTGGTGCTCTCATTTTTACCTTGTTAGTGGCAAGGTTATCTTTCAGGCTAGTTTTTCTATTGCAAGTTGTAGATCCCAGCACAGTGGTATATGCTTTAAACTGTTCTCATCACTGCAGAAGCATAATAATAACAATAATAATAGTAATAAGTATTAACAATAATGAGGACAATAATAACAGCCAAACAGCTGATTCACAATAAATCTTAATAGCAATAACTCTTACAAAGATGCTCAGGATCACTTATTATTTTGGAGATGGAGAAACTGAAAGATAGGGAAGTTAGTTGCCTGAAGCCATCCAGGCAACGACTATGAAAGATGGGAAGATAAACTTAATCTCCTGTCCTGTGCCTGTCCACAGGACAACAGCTCTGTCTCCTCAATGTTGGGTGCAGTTCTGTTATTGTCTGCATTTTCTTGATTTAAAAGGCAAAAACAAACAAACAAACAAACAAAAGGACGATCAGAAGGCCGAACATCTTTAGAAATTATTTTTAACTGCCTCAGTGACGAATAGTACCAAATGCCTCAGGTTCTGTAGATAGGTGTACTTCCATACCAGGTGATGTCTGTTGAGGGTATGGCTCTTCTTATTCTCAGCTCCAACGTCTGGAGCCTCCAAACTCCAGATTCTTATTTCAGCTGGAGGTAAAGCTAGAGGTAAATTGAGTGGTGAATCCTTTGCTGGGGAGTGAAACCAGTCTTCATCAGCTGAAAATTTGATCTGTTCACTGCCTTAAGTTTGTTCTCAGATTTACTCCAACAAAATCAGTATTTATGTCTTTGCTCCATAGATGTCTCCTGTGGTTTACTGAGTATTTTCCTGAGTTATACGTCTGTCTGCTTGTCTGTTTTACGCTTCTGTCTGACATTATAACAAAGAACAGTAATAAAAAAAAAATATCTTGGAATGCTAATGATCATCCTTGTAAACAAATACTACAAATGAATTGCAAAAAGGAAAAAAAACCACAAGTGTCTTGAAGATTTTAACAGCGAAAGATCTGAATCTGAAAAAGGAAAGAAAAAGGGGTTAAAACAGAGTGCTGATGATCTTTCAGAAACCACAGATTTAATTCCCAGCACTTCTGATTTCATTAAGAACTGCAGCCTTTTCCACTGGCAGCACAATTCTTGAGCTTGACAAAAACAGATGGGGAGGATGGTGGAAGTGGTAAACTCCAGAAGTAGCACTCTGTCTTCTAAATCAGGAGGTCACACCTTCAAGTCTTGACTGAAGAACTCAATCTTCCCCAGATCCCACAAACCCTGTTATACAGGTAGTTGCTTATATGTGTCCCTGAGTGACAGATTAAAAAGCTCCCTTCTAGTGACTTGTTCCCGGGAAAAGATACAGTGCTCTGGGGGAGAAAGAATAAAAAAAAAAAAAAAATGAAAATACAGAAAACCTCATCAGAATAATGGAGGGGAGCTACAGCATTCCTCAAGTGCCAGGTAATAACCTGTGCCTGTGAAAGGCTTGCAGCTGGCAGCATGGGGTCACAGGGAGAATAAAGACTGTTTCACTCATCCAGCATTAGTAACATAGCTACCTGTTTCCTTCAGGAATCAGGATTAACTCTTTCCACATCCAGCAGTTGGTACCATTCTGTAGCCGTAACATCATGATGCTCGGAGGGAGGAAGTTACAGTGCCGAGCCTTTGCGATTTGGAGCATATAAATGGGATACATTGACCAAGGCACTTAGCACAGACCCTGGTTTCTTCCTGTGAGCAACATCCCTGGGGCCTAGGGAGATGGCCGCATTCAAGAGAGAAAACAGAATTCCCTAGTTCTCCAGTCCCCTGATCCCTAAAATGAATAAAAGCAATTAATGGACTTCCTTAATCTACTCTGGATGGTTTTTGTTTCTAAAGATAACAACAATTCTCTTAATAAAAAGTAATTGTTCAGGTCAAATGTATTTCAGTTTCTGGCTAATTACAGTCTCTCCTACTCCAAAATCACTTTTCCTCTGACTCTCAAGGACTAGGATTCTTCCAGTTATTTCAGGAGAGGAGCGCAACTGTTTTATTTTGCATGGATTTTCCTGTGTGGAATTGCAGTATGCAGCTGTTGCCTGATGTTGCTTCAGTTTGAAAAATACTCAAGATTTTGAATGGATTGGGTTAGGTCTTATATGAAAACAAAAGTAGAAAAAAACATCTGTCTGAGGGATTCTTAAATAAAAAAAGAAATAAAGTGAAGTCAACAAAGATAATCAAATGGATACCCAACAAGTACGTTTGTATCATATGGTTTCCTTACATGAATCTGTATTAGTCGGTTTTCCTTAGCTGCAATTTCATTATAGTTGCCAGTGAATTACCCTCAGTGTGAAAATACTGGACAATTTTGTGAATAATCTGCTAGAGAAACTGCAGGCCTAAGATAAAAAGCAGGAGTTTGCTTCTGTTTTAAAGCAACTTCCTTCAGTATTTGTTCTGCCAGGTCCCGGCATTGCACGAGAGCTGCCAGAGTGTCTTTGTGGTATCAGAACAACAAAGCTGATGCTGGTTTATAAATTGGCTCTGTTATCTGTAGGTTTGGGCTGCTTCCTAATGAGAACAATACAAAGTCGCTGAAGATACTGTTTCCATCATACATCATCATCACATCCATAACTCCTTCCAGCAGAGGATCAGTCCTACTTTAAAAGATTTACCAGACTGACTTCAAATTAAGCAGCTCTGGCTGAAAGGCTGTATACCAAGACTTGATAAGCTTCACGAAGACCCAGTCAGGTCCTGCAGAAGATTTTTAGGATTTTACCCTCCTTTTTTGGTGCGGAACTTAAACTGAGAAACTCAGTTTTGACTATCAAATGTTCATATGTCCTGCTTGTATCTGTACACATACGCTTGGAAGATTTTGAGAATCAAAAATGGGTGTTCTGAAAGTTGTTTTTTTGTTTGTTTTTTTTTTTTTTTAAGCAATGCATGGAAAGAAAAGGAGAAATCCTTTCACCTTGTTTTGGAAAGGTTTGATTAATAATTTTTTATTTGCATATTATAGCCTTTATACAGGGAGGCTTTACTATGACTAGGAATATATAGTTTTAATTTTTAAAGCATACACATCTCCTGTTGTATCATTGTAATAATAGTACAGTAGAATGAGACCTCCATTAAGGTTTCCAATGTAATTTATGAAGATAGGGCCTGTAGTCTGTAGCTTGTGTTTTGATGGATGAAATTTATATTGGTGGCTCAGATAATGAATCCACCATGTTGTGCTTTATGCTGTTACATTAGTATGAAAAATCCAAAGGAAAGAATACATCTGTGAAGAAGAGGAGAAGGGAGGGAAATCCAGTTGGAAAACTGAGTTGCAAATTACATTAAGGCCGTGGGGGTACGCATATGTAGAACTTAGTCTTTGTGCATGGTACTTCAACATATGCTCAAGGGAGATACTTTTAACAGAAGTAGGGTCGTTTCAGGATCCTTGTGCAATTTCCTAGGATGGCGGTTTCATAGGCTGATGGGAGTATAGCCCCACTAGATTATAGACTGAACAAAGGTGCTGCAAGGGGAAAGGAAAGTCATACCTTGCCCATACCACTAAGCTTTCTGTGCTGGAGGGAGAGTTCATCCTTCAAAGGGCAAACAGCATATCTGCAGGCAAGAAGATCTGCAGAAGAAACAACTTCTAAGCTCTGTGGAGGTCCTTGAGAGATGTTTTGGTGCCTTCTTTGGCTTCATCCTCTTTTTAGTGTATGGCCTGCCTTTCTGCTCTATCGCTTTATGTTGCTGTCCACCAAGAGAAGACTTGTGTCTATGTCTGAGGCCTTGTACAAGGTCCTGGTTCCTGAGGCTATGAAAACATGAATATGTATATCCCACTAACAGATCAGAGTATAGCCTAGGGCTGGACATGGAGAGGGGGAAGTCAATTCTTAGCTTTGGCTTAGCATGTAACCTTGAGCTATCTATTTACAGCCAGATCCAAACCAGCATATTTGTACCCAGTATACAACTAGTGTGATTTAGGCATTTAGAAACATTCCTGTTCATGGAGGGAGGCACGTGCTGAATTGTCCACACACACTATTGCTCCAGTCAGCAGGCCACATAGCTATATTGACAAAATGCTGAGCCTAAGCCAGTAAAGCTTACTAAGAAGCAAGATGAACTATGGTGCACCACTTAACAGTCATGATGAAAGGGCTTTCATGAGGAATACGAGCTCTCAGTTCTGCAGTGCAAGCTTAATCACCTTCAGAGTCTAGGTGGCCATATGGAACGAGTCTTGTTTTGCCACAGAATTTGCTAAGGCTCCTAAAGTTCTACTGGTGTAGAGCTGGTAGTCTCTGAGGACTGCTGTCCTAGCTGAGGTAGCTAGTGAAACATCAGAAGCTATCCAGTACTCACAAACTTGGTATCTTATACTTAAATACTGAAAGGCTTTGAGATGGATGGTACCGTTTGTACACATTGACAATTACTGTACGTATCCTTTATAGCACACTCTAATGGCATGTAGTCTGCGATCCTCTCACGTGTTGCCACACATTATTCCTATCTATTTGTCCTTCATCTTTCATCTTCCGCTTTTTAACTACCAGGGATCGAGGTTTGAACTGGGGATATAGGAACCAGAGTATCGCTCTTCTTTCCTTCCACCCCTTCTCCCCATGCATGGTTGTTTTCCGCTTTAAACCTTGCCAGCTATATAGCACAAACTGTCAGTATTCACTTACAGCCTGGGCCCAACATTCCCTACTCAAGCAAACGACCATGGGAATCACAGGGAGTATTTTCTGCGTCAGAGCTTGCTGTATTTTGCTTTAACAGTTTAATTTCCTTTCCTGAAATCACTCCTTGCGTTATTAATCTGATGAGTTTTAAGACAGGCGTTATTCTTCTGCCTTTTGTGGTGTTTTTATTACATTTATTTCTTATTTCCATTACAGCAATGATGCCACAATGAAGAATAAGGCCTCACTGCACTGCCAGCTGTACGCACAAACAGTGCCCCTTGAACAAGTTCCTTTGCTCTGGTTTTATAGTACAACTAGACTTCTTGGATTTGTATCCTGCTAATAGGAATTTTCCCTCAGGTCAGTTTAGCACACGCTGTAGAGTTATTTATTCTCTCCTCTCTAATGTGGGTTGAAGTCCAATTCGTAACATCAACTAACAGATACTGTGCTATTGCAGGACCGTAGGACATCAGCAGGGCTTTTGAGCTCAACTTCCCCCTTCCTATTGCAAAGAAGAAGTTCAAAGGCTTTGCATCTTTTGTGTCAAGGGTATATTTTCTTCTAAAGCAGTGGAGGTGCTAGCAAGTCTTGTACTCAATGTAGGAGAGAAGAAAAAGGAAAACATTGATGCTTCTGTGAATCCTTCTAAATGGAATGAATAGGATTTATTAATCAAGCTGTCTCATCCTGAAATTCTATTGCTGAGTCTAAGCTGGTAGACTAGTCTTCCTCCTCAGCCAATAGCAAAGGGTAGGTCCACTTCCTAATTGCAAATCACTGTAAAATGCCTCAATTCCCTTTGAAAGTGTCAGTGTGTTCAGCCCAAACCAAGGCACAGTGTCACTATGAAGGGAGCCTGGGTTCCTAGTTTAAACATCAGAGGTTTGGACATTTGTGCTTTAGTGAGGTGGATTCCATCCTAAAATATTGATAAATCCTTAGAGAGGATATGAAAAGAGCATAAGAATGGAATTATCAGAAGCCCTCAAATCTTTTGAAGTTCTTTAAATTCTGTGTGGTTTAGAAAATTTCTGTTAGTGATAAATCATGCTTATTTAATTATTATTATAGACACATGGATGACAGAGAAAGAACAGCGGTGTTGCATACCCCTAAAAAATTCTAAGCAAAACAGTGAAAATCAAGTCTTGAAGTGTCATTAAGTGCTCCTATTAAAATGCTGGAGGCTCCATGACATTAGTTAGTCATAACTCTCATTAAATTCATCTGCAGATACCTTGCTTCAAAAATTGTAGAACTATATGCTCAATTTGTGTGAACCAGTGAAACTCTGAGGATATCTTATCTCTGCTAATTGATGCTACCTGGATGTCTAGCATATAGATTTATAGGACAGGTTTAAGCTGACCTCTGGAATAAGGGAGGCGGTAGAATTTGTAGAAATGTTTGTTTCTCAAATAACAGTTTCAGCTGGAACCATGAACAAAGAAGCACCAAGAAGGCTCAGAGATTACATTCAACTTTTTCAGACTTTTGTTTCACAGTGCAGTTCAGTGCTAAAGCTGTTTCCTTTATGTTTAACCAGTCAGCTGTGGAAAATTGCAGAAAGAACATAAAACATGGAGGCAGGAAAAGTGTAACGTGCTATTACAAGCAAAATTCTTGTGTCACATAACATAGCAAAGTGTTCTGATCACAAACTATGGCAAATAGTCCCTGACACCATAGCAATTGAGTTCATGATGGTCTACAGGGCTTCATTCATCATTAAAGTACGCAAACTCAAGTCTCTGTAACTGCCTCAGAGCCAAAAGAATTGGCTCAATTTTTGAAAACTATCTGAGATGATGCTACTTGGTTATGTTTTCTTTTAGAAAACATAAAGCAGAACATTTATTTTTTTTACTAAAACCTTGGTCTATTCAGGTTTTGTATCTAAGCTACATCTGTAGAATTTTTCAACCTTCAGTTACTAGTGAGGAGCAAAGAGGGTTAGGAGAAGACCTTCACAGGGCATTCTCAGTAGGATCTCTCTCTTATTCGCTTTCATGGTCTATTGCTTCTTCTAGGAAAAGTTAGGTTTTTTTAGTATGTGCTCGTCACCAAGTCTCTAAAGCTTAATCTCCACTGTTGGCTAATGTATTCGTGTAGGGTAGGAAAAGATCAGATCACCTCGTTGACACTAATGCACTGAAAAATGCTTGTAGCAGACGCAATGATGCCAACAAAGTGTTTTTGTTGCTGTGGCTTATGTCATTGAGGGAGATGGTGCAGGAAGCAAACAAAATGCTCCCTTTTTCCTTTTGGCGTTTCACCAGGAGACTCTGCAGATATCACATACTAGTGCTGCTGTAACACCAGAGACTTGGCATGTTTAGTGCTTTATATGACAACCTATTCTGAGGCTGTAATTCTCCCAATATACCCAGATCAGCACTTTCATTTACACATAAATGAAGTGTAGTTAAGTATAGAACTTAAATGAAGTTACGCTTTATCTGGGGCGTCCTCCTCGTGTGTTTTTTTGTTTAACTCTTGGCAGTTCGGTATTTTGGTCTTTTTTAAAGGCCCTTGTTGCACAATTATTAAAAATAACAATGTTTATTCACAGTAGTAACAATAGTAACATATTAATTGCGGTAGCAAGGAAATTTTATGATTGAAATCGTCAATCACGGTTTTGTGTGTCCAAGTGTGCGAGAGTGGGCATAAAACTGGTTTTCGGGTTTTGATGGGGGCAGATTTGGTCTTTTGTAAAAACAATGGAAAATTTTCAAGTTAGTCTTTATTTGTTTCTGTTCCCAGATAATGGACTCCTAGTGCTCACGTCCTGCATCATCCAAGCTAGCAAACGCTCCTATATCTAGAGACCCTGGGGAGAGGTCATAAACGCCATGTAGATCTTGAAGAAACGCTGTTATCTCTTTATATATTTGTATCTCTTAGTGTCGCTAAGATTATCTCGACTCACTATCATTCTCTAAATCTATCCAGATTATACGTCCGCTTGCTCTGACTGGGCTTATGCATCTTTACTGCCATTGTCCATGGGAAGTGTGCCTGCATAAAGTCTAAAAGACACAGCATTTGACCACAGCCATGAAGTCAGATGAGCTGTCTTCATTACATATAATTTCTTTGCTGGTCCCCATCCTCATTCCCACCAACACTTCCAACCCTAAAGGATGAAGGCTGCTGTGGAGACTTCGCTGGAGCAGGTGGAAGGAGGAAATGTGATGCTTTCCATGATCCTATTCATTCCTTTTTCAGTCTCCTATTGAGATGTTACAGGAAGCAGTGGAGCGAAGGTGCTGCTTCTTCTGGAAGCAGATCTGCACACTAATGCCTGGTAGCATCCTCGAAAGTGAGGGAGGTCTGAATTTAAACAGAAAATATAATTTCAAAGCCTTTTCATCTTGCCTTGCTTACTTTTGTGTGGAAGAACTACACACACTAGGTCTTTCCTTTATGGTTTTCTCACTTTGTTTTGTGCATGCATATTTGAAAGAGGGGAGGAAGTTCTTTTTTCTTTTTAATCAAACAGTCAGACTAATAGCAGGCTACTACCACTGCTCAACCCCATCATCACACAAATTTAGAGATAAATAAATTAGGCTTCTTATTACAGCGCTGCTACAAACGGAATCTCCCTACACATGCACTCCTGCCCCTGCATTCCTTAGTAAATGTGCTGTTCTACTTTATAGTATTATATGCTGATGATACATAGCAAACAGTTGGGTTTTTTTCCCTATTTCGATGTCTTTTCATTTGGAAGATGATGTTTTGTTTGCTGGCCCGGAAGCACAGTGCTCTGTGGCGTTATGTCTCAGTGTGTTGACAGCACTGTCACTTTGAGTTTCCATCACAGCTTTAAACTAATAAGGCGGGAGTAAAGATTTTGAGCTGTGACTAAACTTGGGCAAATGCCCCAAAGAATTTACTAAAAATTCTCACATACATTTTCATATAATTTCACATTGACTGCTGCTGCTCCCTTCACAACAACGTACTGCAAATAAGCCTTACTAGCACTTCTGTCATTTTGAACACAAACTCGTTGCCTCAAACACCCAGGCCTTCTGCCACCTACTCCATTTTGCTGATGGAACTATTATATTACCTGCATTTTATTTGCTAGAAATACCAGCCTTGATACACCTCAGTCATCTTCCCAAAAGTACTTTGTTGCTTTCCCTTATGCTTTGCTTAGGGAGGGGAAATATTTCACAATCAACACCTGAGTCATCCTCCTCCAGCGATGCTCCTGAAACTGCAGGGATGTCCTGCCAAATTTGATACCGATACACAGGCATTTCCCCCAGTGTGTGCAAAGGAGAAAAGATTTTCAGACCTGTCAGATTTTTGAAGAAAGAAAATAAAAAACAATAAAAAAACACCACCACCACAAAACAAAACAAAAAATCCCCACAAATACCCCAAACCTTGGCATCCAAGCCCCAGATTGTACATCAGAAAAGTAATAGTTGCATTGCTGTGACCCTGGGCAGATAATCAAGGCAGGGAGAAATTTGCATCATTTCTCATGAGGGCTTTTAGGTCTTGCCATGCTGGAATGACTAACAAGTTTTCCACTGCTGTCTTCCATTCCATATCATTTGACTTCCATGGCGGGGGGGAGGGGGGGGATAAAATCCGTGATTCTTACAAAGAAAAATAATAAACAGCTGAAGAGACATTTATCAGAGTTAAGCTGTTAACTATTAATGGTCTATGAAATCTTAAGTCATGAATCTTCATATACAGAGTAATCACAGTATTTAAAAAAAAAAAAAAAAACCACACAAATTTTAAAAGTGTTTTTTAAACTGTAAATGTTTTTGTCAATACTATGAAAAAGAACTTTTTTGTGATGGTGTAATGTATAATGAAACACTTAACAGACTCATATTTCCATACATAGTGCTGCTTAAAAGCACTGTGTGCTTTCTTCTTATCCCAGTTCTATATATGAAATAGATTATCCTTTTCTACCACAGGTTAAAGATGTACAAAATCCTTGAAGTCACAATGATGTGAAAGCATAAATAAAATAATTAGTATTAAGCTTGTGCATAGGAACTTTTTTCTCCAGGGCAAGTTGCTTGTGTGTTCTCATCCAGAAAAAAATTATGATCTTGTACCTAATGTAGACTGTCTCTGTGGGATGCTCCTGTATGACGCTGTTCCTTTACTTCCTACCATATGTATAAATACAAAAACAAACAAACCAACCTTTTTTTTTTTTTTTTTTTTTTTTTACATAATTTATATTCCTATATTTTCAGTCTTCCAAACAGGTAGGCTGAGATTTCTTATTAGTAAGACTTCTTTTTGCCTAAGATGGAAGAAATGAAATTCTTCTAGAGAAATGGGGAAATAAGGTCAAACATTCCCGAGCTCCCTTTTTCTGAGGCCCCAATTCTCTACCATAACTACATTAAATTCTACAGAGAAATATCAGCGGAGATTTTCATCCTTAAATTCCAAAGCTTTTAATTACTTACTCGTGTTGTTATTTTCATCTGTGGTACTGTGTGCTTATCAAAGTGTATTTCTTTGCCACAGCTGGAACAATCAAAATTCCTTTTGTTACTTATAATAAATAAATGCTCAATTGTAAGAATGTCCTCAGGGAAAGTTCATTAAAAAAAAGAAATGAAAATGCCGAGAAATAAATGGTTACTGTGATTGCACTTGTTTTGATATAATATGCAAAATTTAATTTGGCTCTGTTATGTTTGAGACACACGCACACATTCACCAACGCACATACACATATAGTGTTAGAGAGAAAACTTGAAGAGATGCTTTATTAGCAATTGTATTTCAATTTTTTATTATTATTTTATTACAGATCTTTATGTTATGACCCTGTTTGATGCATGTGCATTGCCGTTTAGAGAAAAAGAAATCTATTATTATTTACATTATTGCTGGCTAGAGGCTCCAGCTGTTTTCTAGGCGCTTTTGTACTAGGGCTTGTGCAAATATAATAGCAGACTGGCATTGCCAAGAAGAGTTTAGCCTGAACAGACAAAACATGGGTAGAAAAGCAGAAAGGCAAAATGACTGAATCAAGGTTGCAGAGCTCAGTATCTTCACTTGCATTTTGTAATTCTCAGACAGTTGCAAAGCTTTTTGAGATGTCACGACATGGACCGAGGAATGAGCATTAACTGAAATACAGATTTCAGGTTGGAATGTCTCTCTCAGAAATGGCTACACTTCCTTGTTTTACGAAATCATTCTTGGTTTGGATTTGGTTCTGTAATCATTGGTACCTGGTTTATCAGAGAATTAAGAAAGAAGAAAAAAAAGAAAAATAGTAGGTCTTGATGTTCCCTTATACATGTTTTATGGTGGGAATACAAAGTCAGTGAGAGCTCTGCATTCAGTCATGACTTTTTCATTAATGAGTGTCTATCAAAGCCTAGATGCAACTTCCATTTCCAGAGATCCCTAAATCTTGTAATTTATTGTATGGCACTGAGCGTCTACAGAGTTTTCCTATTTTTCATCCCACATATTATTTTATTCTAAGCATCCACCTTCTCAAACACATACTGTCAGTTCTTGTGTTCTGTAGCTTGGAGGATGTTTTCTGTTCCCTGGAGTGTTTGTGTATATGTTCTCCTCAGAAAAGTTTGTGCAGAGATCTGGATCCATGTCTCTGACATGGGAGAATCTTACCCAAATTAAGAGGGAACCAAACTGCATATTTTTTGTTTTCTGGATGAGCACAGTAAAACTGGGCTTTTATGCAAATGATGCCATCTTTCTACCAGTGATAAATTAAAAGCACTGAGCACTGATTTTATTTTTTGAAAGATAGCACTCTGAGGCCTATATTAGGATGAAAGTACCAAAATCAAGATCGGGAAGAGTAAGACCGAGTATTCTTTCTTCCTCTTTTCTTAGGGAGCTGCTAAGGTACTACCTGTTCATCTCACTGTCTTTAGGTGCCTCCTTGCTCTTTGTTTTAAACTCCATGCTGAAACAACTGACACCTGAAACAACTACATGGTACAGGAATAAAATAGAAAAGGCTTTTTGAATAGAGGTAGCTAACTTTAAGAAGGCTGAATCATCTCATGATCTCATTTACAGTCATGCTTTGTAATAGTGCACAGTTGCTGCAAAGTTCATATTTGGAAATTTTATGTGGAGGGTGAAGTTGTAGCTTCTGACCACCTCCCTTTCTCCACTGTGTCATCATCCTGTGTGGCTGGAGTCTACTTGCACTGACTTTGCTTCTTTTGCTTAGAAGATTACTGTGACCAGATTTCATCTCTGCCTTTGAGCTATGTTACCTTTAGAGAATGTTTTTTTAATTTAAATTGTCCAAGCTACATGCTGTAGTTCCAGGGAGCTTTCGAAACAGAGGAAATCTGTTTGCTGCATCATCAGAGTGAAGTTACAAGGCAAAACACTACCAAGAGGAGCGTCTGATGTTCTCATGAGCCTTGCCTCTTCACTTCTGAAGCCAGAGAAAGTCCTGGGACCCTGTCTTAGTTGTACCCCGTTGTGCACCTTTCCTGACTCAACATCACAGTTCTGGTGACGTGTGACACAGACAACTCTCCTGTGTACTCCGAAGTTTATCACTTTACTTACTTAAGTGTGCTGTCTGTGAAACTCACCTGACAGGATGTCTGTCTCGGCAGTCTGCTGACACAGGGATGTCCAGACTTTAAGACACACGGTTCTAATACAATTTGATGTCATGCAGTCAAAATGCCAAAGACAGTGAGGTCTTAAATTCCCATGGATGACAGAACTACTAACAATTTGAATATAATTTGGGGTGCCTACCTTTAGAATAGATCTCTAGGAATTAAAGTTATATTTATTAGGAAAAAGAAAGAAAGAATCGTATCCAAGCCTTTCCATTTTATTATTGTTCCGTCACATGTAATATTCAAGACTTTAAGCCTACAGTAAAAGTATTGGCAATCAAATAAAAAATTAATAATCATAAAATAAAAAGGGTAATGATAACATTTATTCTAATAAGCACACGGTTTAAGCCAGTAAAATAAAAGGGAATAATTGCCATTCTTCAAGCCCATTACAAGGGGAAGCAAGAGGGGAGAAAGGAGTGACTAAAAAAAAAAAAAAAGCCAATTGTATTACTAGAAAAATATAATGTCAGTGCTTTAGAAAACACATTTTCTAAAGTTTTAGCAGGCTTAGCCATCAATAAATTTCAAGAAAAATATACCCTTTATACATGTATATTTCTGCAGCTTGTCTGCATTTCTGATACATTGTTTAAATGGGTTTCGCCTGCCTTAATAAGGCACATCATTTGAACAGAAACCTCACTGTGTGATAACAGGCAACACATAGCGAAAAAATGCCTCAAGGTTTTTTCCTTGCTATATTTGGCTCTCTGGGCTAAGTCGATTTGAGTTGGGCTGATTATAATAAGCCAGAAAGTCACTACGAACTAATTATTTTCTGTTCATTTATGTGATTAATGGTGAAAACTTGGATAACTTTTACATATCTTGAGTCCCATATAATTAATCATCTTGAACTTTACAAAAAAATAAAAAATAAAACCCTCAAGGTGCCCCTGGATTTTCTTCCAAAGCATTGGAGTTTCACTGGCATTAGCTCATGCAACTGACAAAATCAGGGGATGTTTTGCAAAGAAATGACATGTTTGTGTAAGTCCTCAGAGGGCATTACTGAATTTCTTCAGCCACCAAAAGACCAGGAAATTTAAAAATGTGGTAGCAAGTAAGTTATTGGGTGAACTACTGACAGTGCCAGGGGAAAAAGAGGGAAAAAAAGAAACCAAACAAAAAAGGACCTGTCCTCCAGAGAAATTATACGACTTGGAGGAACTAGGAGGGGGAAGACAGTTGTTTTGGATTAGTTAGTTGACAGGCAAATCAAGCTCATAATAACCCCAAATCCTGAGGCAAAGGCTGGCATCTGAAAAAGCTAAAGCACCCTCTTCAAATTGTCAGGGTAAAGAGCTCTACCTTTTTCCATTTTCATTTTTATTTTACCCTTCACCTGTTGTATGGATAGTCTTGAAACTAAAATTTATGCTTAAAACATTAAAAAAACAAAAAAAAAAGGTAAAAGTCCCACCCTACATATTTCTTCAGGTCACTACCTTTGTTCTCCGATGTAGTGAAGACCAAGCTGACAACAGAAGGTGAATATTGCACTTCAGGAAAGAAGCAATCTCTTGAACAATGACATACGGATGCCAAAATGCAG
This sequence comes from Rissa tridactyla, assembly GCF_028500815.1. Lineage (NCBI taxonomy): Eukaryota > Metazoa > Chordata > Aves > Charadriiformes > Laridae > Rissa > Rissa tridactyla. Next base: position 80,368,461 of record NC_071497.1, read on the forward strand.
CCCTGTCTAGCGACACAGATGTGTATGAGAGGCTGGCTTAGTAGTGGGACATGCGAGTCCTACATCGGGTCTCGTGTTCTGCATCAAAATAGCTTCAGGATTACCAAAATGATACAGATGGACTCCTAAATTCACTTGATTCTTAGGGTGTTCTCAGACTGAAATCAGAAATTATATAGGAAAAGAATTCGTGTTCAGGATCTCAGATCATGTAGACTTTCAGAGAAATTAATAGTTTCATGTTTGTTTTGCAGTCTAAGAAACAAAGGTGGGAATTTTGGTTCAAATAAATTGTTGTTACATAACCCTTGTGATTTTATTGAAAGCATGTGGATACACCAGATTATTTTTTCCTACTCCTGCAGATTTACTGTTTGCGGTACTAGATGGTAAAACCTTCTAAACAGCAGTCCCTTTTGCTACACTCACAGCAAGTCTGAGCCATTTCTGTTTTCCATTCAAGAATTTAACTAATGTAATGACTAGATTAGGAATCCATCTGCCTTTAATTGTTAGAGGATTTGAATTTGTAATTGCCTAAACCAGGCTTATGCGCAAGCTGTAAGTAGAGGGTCCCCTGTCCAAACCCTGGGAGAGTAACCAAAGACATATGCTGTGATTGTCACTCCATCCCAGGACAGGCTGAAGTCAGAGCCATTGCTGTGGATGCTCAAGGAAAGCTGTCCCGTGCTGTCTTATGTTACCCATAAGTAACATTGAGAGATACCTTGAAGGGACTCCTCCTTTCCAGTATTGTCCCTAAGGAGAAGAGTCTATGTTAAAAAAACCTCTTTGAGTTTCGTTACAACTACAGACTTTGCAATTACTTAGTCAGTAACCTGGTCTAGTGGGAGGTGTCCCTGCCCATGGCAGCGGGGTTGGAACTAGGTGATCTTTAAGGTCCCTTCCAACCTAAACCATTCTGTGACCTATTTAAAAGCCCTCTGTGATTTCACATGTTTAAAATGAAGACGTCCAGAAGTGGTTGTGGCAAGCAGCCCGCTGCTGAATGACATAGCTGTATCTGCTACCACCAATGTCCATTTGACATTGATTATTATGTACTCTATTATTTAGATGATAAGGTACATATTGATTCAGGCTGGACTGTAATCTCTTGCATAATTTCAGCAAAGAAAGGGAAAGAAAAGTTGGCATACAGGCTCCTTGACAAATGGCTCCTTTTGTCAGAATCGGTATCTTCACTAAGGAAGGCAAGGAAAAGAAAACCTGGTGAGAGAGCTGGCAGATAAGCATGAATTGACAGTAATTACTTGAAGAGGGCCTAGCAGAAATTCTCTGAGATCATACTTCTTCAGGGAATACACTAGAGGATCATCACATTGTGCTGTAATTATTACATCCTTCCCAGTCATTTGCTTTTGCCTCACAACTGAATTAGCCACTAGTGAAAACTGGCATCCTTTTGTTTAAAAAGTATGAGGAAGGGAGATGGCCTAAGAGTTGCAGCAGAGGAATTTCTGGATAAAAAAAAACATTATATCTTTGGCTAGAATATTGACTCCTGGCCAGAATATTGACTCCTTCTCACCTTTACACAGTACAAGTTGAAGATACTAACTGAATGTAAACATCTAAATATGAGTCAGTTCCACTAGATTCCCTTTATAGTCCTTATAGGTTTCCTTTATAGTGAGAAAAAAACAAACAAACAAACAAACAAAAAAAACCAGGAACTCATAAAGATAAGCTTCACCTCGCCCTAAAACAGCCCTATGAGACAAATCAAACAAATCATGGCCTCATTCTCTCCACTGACTACATAGGGTGTCTCAAGGACTAAATCAGATGTTGAAGACTAAAATTTGAAAAAGTGATTGTTGCTGTTGACTTCTGTTGTCTTTGGATATGATCACAAGTGGATAGGACTAGCCATTTAGAAAAAAAATCTGAATATATGCTCAGGATTGTGAGTGTTAAGAAAAACATTCAGACACATATTTACCCCTTAGGTTCTCTTGACTTCAATCAGAGGTAAGCACATCAATCTGCTAAAAAGACATTCAAAAATGGTTTTTATCTTTTTAAACCAGTTTTTAGTCAACAATTTAAACTGGCAACAAATTAAATTTTAGGCAAAACATTAAAGGAAGCCTAGAGAAGATGTGGATGCTCTCTGGAAGAAAACAAGAGGTGGTCACCCAGGATATGGAGAATGCTGAGGTACTGAATGACTTTTTTGCATCAATCTTCAGCAGCAAGAGCTCTAACCACACCGCCTAAGTCACAGAAGGTAAAGACAGTGTCTGAGAGAACGAAGAACCACCCACTGTAGGACAGGATCAGGTTTGAGACCATCTAAGGAACCTGAAGGTGCACAAGTCCATGGGACCTGATGAAATCCATCCACAGGTCTAGAAGGAACTGGCAGATGAAGTTGCTAAGGTTCTTTCCATTGTATTTGAAAAGTAGTGGCAGTCTGGTGAAGTTCTCACTGACTGGAATAGTAACCCCCATTTTCAGAAAAGGAAAAAAGGAAGACCTGGAGAAACTCAGGACAGACAGTCTCAACTCTGTGCCTGGCAAGATCATGGAGCAGATCCTCCTGGAAGCTATGCTAAGGCATGTGGAAAATGAGGAGGTGATTGGTAACAGCCAACATGGCTTCACCATGGGCAAGTCATGCCTGACAAATTCGGTGGCCTTCTATGATGGGGTTAACTGCATTGATGGATAGGGGGAGAGTAACTGACATCATCTACCTGGACTTATGCAAAGTGTTAGACACTCTCCCACATGACATCCTTGTCTCTAATTTGGAGAGATACGGATTTGGTGGATGGACCACTTGGTGGATAAGGAATTGGCTGGATGGTGGCACTCCAGGAGTTGCAGTCAATGGCTCAATGTCCAGGTGGAGACAGTGATGAGTGGCGTTCCTCAGGGGGTCAGTACTGGGACCGATGCAGTTCAACATCTTTGTCGTTGACATGGACAGTGGGATTGAGTTCACTCTCAGGAAGTTTACCAATGACACCGAGCTGTGTGGCATGGTTGACACACTGGAGAGAAGGGATGCCATCCATAGGGACCTAGACAGGCTAGAGAGGTGGGGTTGTGCAAACCTCATGAAGTTCAACCAGGCCAAGTGCAAGGTCCTGCACCTGGGTCATGGCAATCCCAAGCACAAATAGAGGCTGAGCGGAGAATGGATTGAGAGCAACCCTGAGGAGAAGTACTTGCAGGTGTTGGTTAATGAGAAGCTCAACATGAGCCGGCAAAGTGCGCTTGCAGCCCAGAAGGCCAACCATTTCCTGGGCTGCATCAAAAGAAGCGTGACCAGCAGGTCGAGGAAGGTGATTCTGCCCCTGTACTCCGCTCTCATGAAACACCACCTGGAGTACTGCGTGCAGCTGTGGAGTCCTCAGCACAAGAAGGACATAGACCTGTTGGAGTGGGTCCAGAGTAGGGCCACAAAGATGATCAGAGGGCTGGAACACCTCTCCCGTGAAGACAGGCTGAGAGGGTTGGGGTTGTTCAGCCTGGAGAACAGAAGGCTCCTGGGAGACCTTATTGCAGCCTTCCAGTGTCTGAAGGGGGCCTACAGGAAAGCTAGAGAGGGACTTTTTACAAGGTCATGTAGTGATAGGACAAGGGGTAATGACTTCAAACTGGAAGAAGGTCGATTTGGATTAGATATTAGGAAGAAATTTTCACTCTGCGGGTAGTGAGACACTGGCCCAGGTTGCCCGGAGAAATGGAGACCCCATCCCTGGACGTGTTCAAGATCAGGCTGGATGGGGCTTTGAGCAGCCTGGTCTAGTGGGAGGTGTCCCTGCCCGTGGCCGGGGGGTTGAAACTAGATAATCTTTAAGGTCCCTTCCAATCTAAAGCATTATATGATTCTTTGATTCTGTGATGTTTTCTCAAATATAGGCTATCTGCCTGGGTGCACGGGCATGACTATATCCCAGACTCTTGTCAGTAACAAGTATGAAGAGCCTCCAGCAACATTCAAGCAAACAAGTCTTGTAGGTGCTGGCGGCTTAGAGAGTTCTCATGCAGCCCATGATTGCCCAAGACTGTTATTCCTCTAACTGTTCTGATGAGTTTCCTCTCTAGGCTTAACTGTTATTCCTGGTAGCCCCAGGTGACATAAACTGTAGTCTTTTGTGGGGTGAACTGGGTTAAGTCATGTTGCTTTTACTGTAGTCCCATCTTCCAAAGAGACAGACAGGTGGAGTAGGGACAAGGACAAGATAAAATGTGCAGGGGAGTAAGCAATTTCAGAGATGGTAGAGGACAGCTTGCAGCAGTGAATTTGAGGTCAGCATGAGAAATAAGAGCGGGGGTTGGGGTGTGGTGGTGGTGAATTTGTCTCTGCTAAAATCTTGTGTAAAAGCAAGCCAGAGACAAAGCTAGAGGACAAAATTTCAGTTTTTGATTTAGCTTTTAAACTGTCTTTATCTCAACCCACTAATTTTCTCACTTTTCCCTTTCTGATCATCTCCCCCATCCCACTGTGGGGACTAATAAAGCCTCTGTGTGGGGCTTAGGTGCCTACTGGGTTAACCCACAACCCTAACCAATTTTCAGTTTACCCAGTTGTTAACGACTCCTTTTAGTACACTGCTTCTGAAAAATATTGTTACTTTAACATCCTGGTGGCAAGTTATCCAGATTCTTCAAGTTATATTACTCCTAGAAATGCATCTATTCTGTAATTTAGACTTTTTACAGAAGCAGCTAGGTCATCCCATAGTTTGATCATCTTATTCCGAGATATGCATTGAAAGGTTTTGGTAGTGACACCCAGAAATGGCACTTCTAAGTTCTTGGTGTATGCCTTGCCGGTCAAAGTTATTTTAGATTCAGAAGATCACAGGAGTAGTTCATTCAATCTCTCCTTGTCCAAACATATTTGTCTTTGGAGATAACAGTGTCTAGACCAGCTACTTTACTGATGTAACATTTCAGCTATTCTAATGGGATTAAGTCTGTGCAATAACCTGTACTTCACCTGTTGTGATGTGAAATGCCCACAACACTGTGGCAAGCTTGAGGCAGGCCTAGAGTAGACCAAAACAGTTTGGGCACTGTGTTGTGTCCCAGGCAGAACTGATTGTTTTTTTTCCAAAGACCCCTGCCATATCAGCCTGTGGACATTCAAGCTTTATGGTCCCCTCCTGTTTTGATTGTAGCAGTCCAGTAGCACCAGATGAAGGTAGCACCTATTATGGTATGACTATTATTACTTAAATTAGGGCATTCAGAGGGGGGCCCATGCATGCAAGACTGGTCAAGACAGTAACGCAGATGTTCCATCATCGTTTGAGAGGGTGCGTGCGTTACTTTGGTGATGGCATTTGCTGCAGTTCCTCAGACTAACTTTACTCCCTGATATTTCTTTTTGCCCAGCACAACACCTCCAATAAAGAGGATAGAGACTTCGTTCCCATCACCTTCTTTTCCCTGCCTTGTGTGCCTTCATAGCCTATCGCTGAGTAGTTAGATTAGTATGTTATCAACCAAGGATGTGAGTTTGCTCAGGTTTGTCTGCTTTTAGATGGAAAAGAGAACTGAGCGTGCAAATGTGCTCTAAACTCACGCTCATGCTCATGCCATGAAAAATAAGTTTACTCCTACTTTTAACCCTCTGGAGAAGTTCTACATACACCCTCCAGGGAACTTTCTGTGATTTTAGCAAAGAAACAAAGGTATAACCTTGCAACCAATATCAACAGCAAACCCCTATATCATAGGGAAGATAATCTGTTTTTTAAGTTTTAAGTCAATGTGTAATGGACCCAATCTCAGTAAGAGTTATTTGTTAGAGCTCGTGGAAGTCAGCAAGGCAATGCTGATTTATGCCAATTGACAGTCTGGACTGGGGAAAATTCTGGTGTATATTGTGAATATTCTGTATTTGTTATTTATTATGTTATGCATTTTATTGGTTTTATAAAATTTCACAATACCAATAAAAACAGAATTTTAAAAAAGTTTGGGTGCCATCAAATTGTTCTTTGGCAGCACTGATTTTGCAATAAGATTGGATTGTACATTAATGTTTAAATTGCCTTTTATTGTATTTTTAACTGCCTTTTTGTTATATGTATATTTATCATTGTGAAATGCCTTGGGATGACTTTGTCAAGAAAGGTGCCATATAAACAAAGTTGTATTGATCTGATGATAAGCAGAACAACAATCAAAGAAGTGAGATATACCCTAATAAACTTGCATATGGTAATACACTGTTAATGTCGGTTTTTAGCTTCAGATTTTTACTGGCTAAAAGTTACAGAGATGACAAGTTACTACTCCCTGTTGGATCTTTGATTGACAACTTTACTTCCATCAGCCCTCTTCTGCAAACTGTAGTAGAAAGGTTTAATTGTGTTTGTAATTAATTGGATTTTAATCAGACTGTATAAAGAAATTGCATAAGTTGTTTTTTTTGTTGTTTTTTTTTTTTAAAAAAAAGGCAGCAAAAAGCCCTCTTTTAAAATATTGCTAGGGATGCAGAAATATTCATTGCTACAACAGTTTGAATAGTGAATTAAAATGCATTCATGATTCAATACAAAATTGGTTAGATTAGTTAGCATTTGAAGAACAGCTTCATATATTCCAGAGGAAGGGAAAAAAAAAAAAAAAACAGAAAGAAAAAGAAAACCCCAAGCATGAAGCTTAGTTTATTTTAAACCAAACGTCTATCGTGTTGAATTGAGCTCTCAAGAAAGGTATCTTCTGAGCCCTTTAAATTGCTTGCATTGAAACTCGTAAACATTCATTAATAATGTTCTGTGGGAAATAATTTTCGTCTCCTTTTGCATAAAGTTGCAGCATCTATTGAAATAATATTTTGCTATATCAGAAAGATAAATCCTAATAAGGTAGGCAATTAAAGCCAAGTGGAGAAACAAAAACTTCCATAATGTTATCTCTAAGTACCAACTGGTAATGAATTGAATGCAGAAATCTATGTGGGAGTTCACAGTCTTTTCAGTGTCTTCAGGATCGGCATGAGTGGGTTGGCCCTTGTTCCCAGATTCACTACTTCTCTGCCTCTTCCGTCTCCCAGGTCCTCACTAGATCTGGGTCTGGAGAGTTTTATGTATGCAAAAAGGCTGACCTAAGACTTTAACGCATCTGTGTAGGGAGCATTTGCATGCTCCAGCAATTATATTTAAAGCTATTAAAAAGAACAAGAGAAAAAGAGAAGCACAACCAAGAGTAACAAGTGTCTGGCAGAATCACGAGAAAAATAAAACTATGGGTCGAGTGCCAGCACCACCATTTAGGTGCCTCTAACCTTTCTTATAGGCCATCCTGGTGGGTCTGGTGAGATTTAAGGACTTGCAGTGACCAACCTATGAAACATTCGAACGGTGGAGACTCGAGCCAAGGACTCTCGTTCAAGAGGTCTGCAGCCCGGCATTACTTGTTCCATTTTTAGAGTTCCTCTCCACAGCAAACTTGCACTGGTCTGAGGGAACTGACAGCATAGCCATAGCCAATAGGACTAACTGAACTGTTTGGATGTGGACAGGTGACTGGATTAATCTCTTCAGGGTAGCAAAATCCTTCTTAATTTGTTTTCCGTCGTGCTGCTCTCCTTACTCCTTTCTCTTTGGACCACAGCAATGCAATCTTGCATCCTCTGCTTTTGTATCCCTCCTCTAGCTTTTGCTATATTGACCAACTTCTTAAAGGACAGCATTTGGGGACAGGAAGCATCGAAGCAAATCATCACAGCTGCATTTCTTCGTATTTTCTGTCAATCAGTTAAGTCACTGCAGAGAAAAAGGTATAGCATAGCAATACTAATAAGTGTTAAAAGGGCAGAATCTCAGACAGTGCGATGAGTCAGTCTGATTCAGACTTAGGACTCTGCTTTTGCCACAGAGAAGCAAGGAAGAGTCCTCTTTGATACACAGTGATCACACAATTGCAGACGTAATTAATTACTGCTGCGTAAATAATTGTTTTGGTTTGTTTTGGTTTTTCCTTTTTTTTTTTTTTTTTAGGGGGTTTTGGGTGGTTTTTGGTGGGTTTGGTTTGTGGTTTTTTTCAGGACATTTACTCGAGTGTAAAAGTCCTTGATGAAGTTTTGTGGTGCTACTTCCAAGCCGTTCCCTCTGTCACCTTCACTGCAAAGAAAGAATGACTCTTGCACAAAGCATCCCCAGTAGTGTATGCTTTAAGGTCACCTAGGAAAGAGTTAGTTGTACATTAAGTTATACCTTGCTGATAACAAGATGGATTTAAAAAGTGATGAGAAATGACAGGGTACACATGTACATTAAACCAGATGACAGGAAATTGAAAACATTACTGTAACTTATTAAACATTGATTTTCAAGACATTCCTTGATATTGTTTGACATAAACAAATGTTAACAGTAACAGCAGCAGAAACAATTGGAAAAGAATGTGGTTTCAATTTGGAGCTGGGAGTGAGAAGCAAGATCAGAGAGGATAAGAGAATAACTCATGAAAACCACAAGCCGAGGCACTTAATACACAACTAGAAAACACTAAAATGTTGTTGTGAGGGAGTGGAATGGAATGGAATGGAATGGAATGGAATGGAATGGAATGGAATGGAATGGAATGGAATGGAATGGAATAATTTCAGTTGGAAGGCACCTACTACGATCATCTAGTCCAACTGCCTGACCAATTCAGAGCTTCAAGTTATAGCATGTTGTTAAGGTCGTTGTCCAAATGACCAGGAACACGGACAGGCTCGGAGCATCAACCACCTCTCTAGGACGCCTGTTCCAGTGTTAACCACCCAGCTTAAAGTGAGGATCAGAGACTAAAAGTCCACAGAAAAATGGTCAGCTAGGGTGTACCCTCTAATTTTAAACACTGCTCTTGACTTTTAGGGTGGTTTTTTTTCTGAGATTTTGGAGAGTTTGGGCTTAAATAGAGAAGCCGAAGGGCTGAACTTTGTCTATACACTGATGTAAAAATATAATCTGCCTTTACCAATTTTCTGAAGTTCACTTATGATCAAGTTTGAAAAGTTTTCTGCATTGACCATTCTACATCTCAGTCCAGTCCCGAACTTTGATCGCAGCTCAGAGGGGTGTTCAGAGTCCTGACAATACCAAATGCTGGTATTCATACTCCTGTTGATAACCACTTTAAAAATGATTATGGTTTAATTTCAGGTTTCATTTGAACACAAATTGGTTGAACTAATGCAAAAGGCTGCAAAGTCAAATATATTCATTTTAATGAAACTTTCTCCTGAAATCGGTCAGGAATAGATTCCTTCTGAAATAAGCCAATGTTAAACTTCACTAAAGATTTGGGTTTACACTCATTGAACAAATCGGTAATCTCAAGCAGCAAAGAGGACTATACAAGACGACGTACAGTGGTTTAGCTAAATGAATGAAAGCGGGAGTGCAGTCATTGTTTGAATCCTGTGGAGGATGGCAGCATTGCAAAGGGAAGAAGCAGCCCGGCGAGTGGAGGGGCTGTGTGAGGTCAGGTCAGGTCAGGTCACACATGGTGACAGAGCAGAGTGGGTTCATAGTGACAACTATGACAGTACTAGGGGCTGGTTCTCTTGCTATCATTCGACAATGCACTTATTTAGGACCTCAGCCTCACACCAGGACTGATATATTGCCTCCTGACAGCTGTTGTCTTGCCCCTGTAAGAAGTGGCACAATTCTTGGCCACTCATGGCATGGCTGAACTTAAAAATATTGTCCCTATGGCAATTATAAATTAGAAAGCATCAGGAGCAGGACCAGTTGTCTCATATTGGGGACTTACCGCTAAACGTTCTTGCTCCTCTGTGCCCGCCCTAAAGCAGGGTGGCCTTGCTCATGCTGCCTCCTGGGAACAATCTCGTTCACTTTCTGAGCCTGAGCCCTTGCCTAGGGACAGCCTGGGAGAGAGCCACTCAGCACAAGCCCAGCTGGTGCCATAAGCAAGAGAAAAATTAAATAGTAGAGATTATTATGTGCCAGTGCTTAAGCCTGTCTTTTGACTCTCTTTAGTTTATCAGCATAGGTGTAGTCTTTAGTGCCTGAATTGTAGCTCCCTCAAATATGTATTAAACATGGACACCCTATTTCATTTATTTTATATATACCATGCAGTAACGTTTCATTCTCCAATGCATACCTCTGCATACAGATTGGAAGAGAAAATATCTTTTTAAGGAGGAGATTTGAAAGTACTAAATATATCACTAGAAGTGTAGGCTCTTCAACTGGTTAGAGATTTTTCATCAAAACATTTTTTAAACATGTGAGCTCTCAGATTTTTTGCTAGGAAACACTTGTCTGCATTTTTTCATGTGTCAGTGAAAGCAAACAAAAGAAAAAAAGATATACAGTTATCATACCTGCTTCTTAAAAATCTGATTTTTTTTTTTTTTTTACTCTAGTATGCTTTCCTTTTCTGTTTTTACTTTCTAGAAAAGCAACAACAACAGTCATAATATCACCATAATTTAAAACTAAACAAATATTGTGGGCATTTCCTAAAACCATAGTTTTTCCTCTGCATGTGAGCTGCTTAATCGGGGGTTTTGGGATGTCCAAGTTTTCGGATATTTGTGGTGTTCCTGAATGTAACTGCTGGCTAGAGCATAAGAAAAGATAAAAAAGACAAAATACTGCCTTCTTTTAAGTATTTATTTTTCTTTCCTTCGGAATGATACCTGGCTCCATGGTGTAGTAGCATTCTTATTGCACTCGTAACGATCTGAGGATTCTTTGTCTCCATTGTAAGTGGCAACTTATGACATCTTCCACGCTAAAACTGCTGAGTTGCTGGCATATTGTTTCCTAGGTAAAATACACCTGAGAGTGAAATGGCAGCTAGGTAAGTCAAAAAGCGAGTAGATGTTTCCTGGCTTTTGTGGGTGACGCTGAGAGTACCGGTGCTCTGAAGCACTGGGCTCCTGGCACCAAATTTAATTACAATGCAATTTGGAACATGTTCAGACACTACTCATATCATTGCAAGTTCTACACACACACATATTTTATGAAAGCCTTGTCTAGGGGTGTTCAGCACAATGATACTTTGAACTAAAAGTAAACTCTTTTATCCAGAAAAAAGGTGTGGGTTTTTTTTATTTTTTTTTTATACGCCTGCCATCATCCTGTTCGGGTAAAGACTGAGGGGGAAATTCCTGAGCTGGGTCTGCCAGTCCTTCATTAAATGCAGTATTTAATTTTTTCTTTAGTTGACAGAGATGCAGTCAAACCTACTTACCTACCCAGGCCCCACAGAAGCATTCTGTTAAAATCCAGTGTTCCAAATCCTGAGAATCTGCCCCTGCTTTTCTGTTAATATTGCCTTAGCTGTTTTGACAGTGCCATCAGGCAAAACAGGCACTTCCTTCTGAGGAAGCACTTTTTATAACTCTTTTGTATTTCTTTATAGCTATATCTATATGAAACAATATACTGTCATCTCCGAGGACCTGTGATGGGGTTAGACATCGCCTGCAATAGTGGCTAACCTTGGTATAATAAATAATATGACAAAGAGAATTGACACTGGGTGCATCAAAGGATACTCAGATGGAGTCTTCCATACAAAGGGAATTCCTTCTGACAAAGGACATCTAGAAGTGCACATTGGAAATTTTTGTGCTGCTTTATGAACAGGTGAGTTATGAAGTCCCCTACAGAAGCCTACTAGAGTGAGTCAATGATTAATCTGCATAACTAATGAAGTCATGCAGTTATTTCTATGCTAATGTAGATGTAATATAAAGCTGCATGGCATGTTCAGTGATGAGGAGTACATCTCATACTTGACATCAGTATAGTCTGGCAGGGCTCAGTTTCACCTCCAGGAAAGTTTTTTTAAGAAACAAAGAGGGGAACTGAATTTAAAAACTGTAGGAGAGAGCACAGTTAATGACTGACACCTCATTTCGGTAATGAACGTCCCAGTACGAGTCAATCCTCTCTCATTTAACTAATTTTCAGCTTTGCTGTTTTGTGGCATGTTACACAGTGCTTTGTTGATGTTATAAGCTCAAAAGGCTGGCACATGCGTAAGTTCTTGCCCATTCAATATGGGCTACAGATTTGGCCCTGGGTGAGTTTCCACAGTTGCAATGTAAGAGGAAGTCATGGAGGCTCAAAAGGTATTTTTTAAAGAATAAACCCCTCATCTGGTGACAAACAGTTTCTTGCAGGCAAAGCAGCCTGCGAGACAGTGCTAGATGCGGAATGGCAGCTCCAGCAGCCTGCTTTACTGTGTCCTTATGCTACCAGCATCACGGCTTTGGGAAGCTCGCAGCAATACTTTGCCATAAGACCCAGCATTCCATTTAGCACATTAAATCTTAAGGTCATTAGCAATATCTCCTTTCAGAGAGCTTTTGTTGTGTTCCAGTGCCACACCTGCTAAATAACACAACGAGATAGTCTTTGGTCAGGAACTAAGACTGACAACAATTCAGAGATCCATAAATGTCTTCGCATAATAACACCCTGAGCCACTCGAGGTACAGGCAACAGAGATAACCCAGCTGGTGTTACTTGCTTTCCAAAGCTATAACCCTAATACAATCCAGGGGGAGAAAGTAAAACAGATTTGTTACTAGTGTTGGACTTACCCTCGTCCACAAACAAAATGCCACGAAGCTGAGGCCAAGGAGGTGAGGTCTGTCCAAAAGGAAAAACAAAAAAAAAAAAAAAAGGAAAAAAAAAAAAAAAGCCTGCAATATGCAAGAGAAATCCTGAAAATCATTTCCTCTTTTGTTAGTAAACTATCCCTCATGGCTGCTAGTCCTGCTGCACCATCTGTTAGCAGCATTAGTGACCTCGCAATGCAAGTGACAGTCATGTAAAACAAGCGATGGAAGCATTAGTAAAGTCAGCCATTTCCAAGGTAGTTTTTACTAATATATAGCAAGCAAGTATACAAACAGCATCGCTTCTCCCTAGAGCCTTTGCGTGTTCTGAAGTACCTAACTTTGAACAAACACCTTTAAGGGTTGTGAAATATTCAGTTACCTTTTATTTTTCTCAGTTGTTTTCTATTTTATTGCATCCCTTGGTTCTAGCCAGGACAAAAAAGAAATTGCTGAGATATCCTGAGAAAGGCTCTTATTGTGGTATTTTTATGTCAACCAGAAGGATCAGAAATCTAATAAAAAAGCAGCTCTTCCCACTACATTCAGCGGGGAGGCGGGGGGAGAGTTTGCTACATTTTTAAGTGTTCATACATCTCATTCATTCTCATACAACACATTCGGACCCCAGCTGCATAAGAGACTTGGCGTGCTAAAAAATAACAGCAGCAACAACAAACAGCAATAATAATAATAATAATAATAATAATAATAATAATAATAATAATAATAATAATAATAATAATAATAATACCACCACCATGTCTTATGGACAGAGTCGATGCGGTCATGCCAGATATGTTCCTGATAAGTATCCAGGCTGTGAGTCGTGCACCACGCTGGTGAGAAGTGAGGAGGATCACGGGGAGGACTCAGCCTTGGTGAGATGGGGTGAAGTGAGGTGTAGTGAGGTGAACTGGATCCCTAAAATCATAGTCTGCCTCTGAGTGTGCACCTGAAGCATTTAGACTCTGTTTGTAATTTTGTCCCATCTCTTGCATACCACTGATCGCCTCCCTCATCCGTTTACTCCTCAGCACTGTCTGAACCAGTAAATAAGCTCGACTGGTCCCACTGGGGGCAAGCTCTGGCCCTGCTGAATCCAGGCGTGCCTTTTTTTTTAAAACTGAGCTAACAGGGCAAGTTCATCGCTTCACACTGTTTTTTCCTCCTTTGCTTTTCCTGTCACAGATCATAACAAGGAAATGCTACACAATGGAAGCATCTCTTTGTGATGGCATGATTTAGATGACCTCGGCTGTGTAATAACAAAGAGACTCAACGTTATCCAAGCAATAGGAGACTCCTCCTAAGCAATGCGGCTGTATTGTCTCCAAACGAAACGAAACAAAACAAAACAAAACAAAACAAAACTAAAAAGGTGCTGTGCCGCTGCATAGAAAGTCTATACATACTCTGAAAGATGTGGTAGTCATCAGATTCTTCCCCCTCTACCACAGAAACAGCGGTTAACGATGACTTTGTCATTGGATGTGTTTTATTTCTGTGTGCAGTCACTCCGCAGTCCTCAGTGCCCCAGTTTGTACGCAGATTATGTCTCCATAAGTTTATCCCTGTAATTCCTTCCTTTTGTAGCTATCCTCTTCATTTAGCATGACGGAAATTGAGGCACAAAAGATGAAGCAACTTGTTCAAGGTCATTTAGGAGGTCTGGCAGAACCAGTAATATAAAAAAGTGTTCCTGTGCTCCAAATCTCCAAACTGTATGTTAAACACTAAACCTTAAAGCTGCTGTTCCTGTTCTTGTGTTTATCAATTAACAAGTACAGTACAACTGGGATATTATAAGTGAGTTACACATTTACTGATTACTTAATTATAAAAGTAACAGCTCACCATGTTGCATCTCTAACTTAAAGCAATAGAAAGGACAATCCATGTCATATCTGAGAGCAAAGACTTTGCTTTCTTTATTTCCTCCTTTATACCTCTGCAAACTATTTTTCTGTAATCCACATGGACGAAATTCCCCAAAAGTATAGATGGAAATTAGGCATTTTTATTGAGAGTCTAACACTAAACCCCCATCAGTGCCTGTGAGGATCTTCTTCCAAATGTCTTTGTAAGGTTTGAGATAATGAAGGTGTCACTATAGATTTACAAGAAGATAGTATTCCGTGATTAACTTTATCTTAAAATAACTGTAAGCATAATTATCCAGCATAAATGAGCCTCCAGGGAATAAATTTTCTTGAAAGAGACTGCCCCTAGTTCTAGCACAAAAGCATCTTCAGCAACCACAGTGTACTGGAAAAGGAATCAAGAATATGTCTTTCTTCTCTGCACCTGCCTTCAAAATATTAGTGTTCTGTGCAAATAATGTCTGCGGGTGCGAAGCGTTATGTACAAAATGAACATTCTTGCTTAAACAGCCCACTTCCATTCTCTTCTTTTTTTTTTTTTTTCCTTAATTTTTGTCTTCTTTCTGACAGCAAGCAGACAATCAATCAACCAAAGCAGAATGCCAGAGTGCTTCCAGCGCAGCATCATACATGGGAAAATTTCATCATTTCTTTAGGGAAAGGAACAATTTAAGAAAGACTGGAAATAATAAAGTTGGATTCAATCTAAATCTGGATATTAGGACAGTTTTTCTGAAGTAATTAATACATATTGAAAGGAGGATATGAACTGGACCACTGTAACTAACATGTTCTGCTGCTGTTATTCTTGCTAAGGGAAGATAGACATCTCCACAAGTTTGGAGAGAAGCTCATTCTGACTGCACTCCTTTCAAAGAAGGCCTGTGTGCAGCCTGGACAGTGGAAAGTTTCATATTAGCTACTTTGCCTTTCTTTTCACTTCTTTCCTGGGAACTAAATTACTGAGCAGGAACTAAAGTTGCTCCTCGCTCTTGGAGGGAAACCCTCTGACTGTCCTTCTCTAATGGCTGGTTCCCACAACCCTGCCCGTGTTTAGTTAGCAATAGTTAATAGTAGGTAAGAGATGAGCTGGTGCTTGCTAGCTCCCTTGACTCACACTTATAGGGGGTGATAAGTGCAGGCGTGGATGGAAATAGAAAAGCCTTCTCTGACACACATTGCCCATGGGGTCATCACTTCACTCATCAGTTCTGTTTGTAACATGAAGATATAAACGGTCTTACTTTGCATAAACTGCAAGTTCTTCCGGACAGTGACATCAAGCGTTGGTCTTCAACGATGTCTCTGGATGCTGCTGCACCTAATAAAATGAAGACTCCATTATGTTGGAAACTGCAGTTAAACTCCCCTCTCTACACTATGACATCTTGTCTTTGCAGCAGGTGCAGCAGTAGCCATTAGTTTTGAAAACTCAACAGCATTTATGTGTGAAGGTACAGAAGGTTATTGACTATTGACTTTCTTTTCCCACCTTTTTTTTTTTTTTTTTAATGAGGATTCATATGTTACGGAAAATAAACTTGATGTCTTGAACGCTACACTGGATTCAATAGGGATTCTTCTGCATAGCACCGCTGGTGACAATCAAGCAGCAATCACCAATCAGTTTGGTTTGCTTGGATATGTCAGCAATTTGTGAGGCAGGCAGAATTGCCAAGGGAAAAAGGTAAGGTAAATTGGCACGCAGGTTGTTTGAACACAGATTTACCGAGTGGGTAATGGGATATTATGAACAGAGGGGTAAAGTCCTGTGGGATGTGGAGTGTTACATTTCAACGTGGTTTTCTTAAATGAAGATGTTCTCCTCCGCCTTAGATCAGAGGTGGGGAAATGAACTGGTGCTCCAAGGAAACCAGCGTTACTGCAGCTGTCTAAAGGGTCTGTACAGGCTTGGCATGCTGGCTTGCAGTGGAATTTAAATGAAAAACTAGTTCAATCACAGTCTGTAAAAAAGTGATCACGCTGAAGCATGCCTAATGAGAAAAGCTGTGCAATGGCCAGGGATTCAGTCTCTTTTAGGTCGTGGGTTTTTCTGAAAGAGAACTTTCTGCACTGAAAGATTGAGCATCTTCTTACCTTAACTTTCACTCTGAGACTAGCTTTCAAAAATAATAACCAGATTTTTAAAATGTTGAACTTTTCTGGCAACTGATTTTTGTCCTAGCAGAGAAGGTCATAGTTCACCTTCTGGATTCTTCTAACTTTCAGACACATGGGCCGATAGAAATCAGTCAATGTCTTACAAGTGGTGTAGTCTTTCCACACAAACCTGGTGTTTCCTGTCATCTTATTTTAGCAAGATTTCTTCCCTTCTATGTTGTATAGGAAAATAAGAGACTGTGAGGTCAGAAAAGTTCAAAAGGTGACAAAAATCCTTCCATAGTGGCTTCTTACCAGATCCATCTTGTTCAGTTAGCCTTGAATTGGTTGCTTTCCAACTCGGTGGTATCGCAGATGGCGGGGTGCCATCCTCAGCAGGTGTGAAATGAAGAAAGTGAACAAAATCAGATTGGCTTTGCTATTATTAAAGGCAGATACCAAGGAAGATTAAGCTTAAAGCTGTTGTGTTTATCAGAGGTTAGACTCCTGTATTTCCAATTCTGTTAGGTAGCACTTTACAAGATGTATTGCTGACTGCAATGAAATTCTGGAAATATCTGGTATCTAAGCAATATTTTCAGCCAATTAGTGCAACAGAACATATTTGATGTATAAGGATTCATCTCATTTAAGTTTCACTAACTAAAACTTAATCATCTGTTCTTATGGGTCATCCTGTAGCAAATGGAACGCCATAGGCACTCCCCTAAAAGGATCAGTCGTCCCATTCGCTATTTAGGGATGGGATGAATTGCCTGTGTCTTTCCATCGATTCTACAGGTCATACACATGGCTGTTTCAGAACACATGCTTCGCTTTTAGGTAGCTAAACACAGCAGAGATGACTCTCGTGTAATTATCATTTGATATAGTCACTGCAGACCACTCCTCAGTGCACCAGACCGGTCTCTGAAGTCACTGCTGTAGCGGTTTAGAGATGCAAAGCAGCGTTTGTGGCAGGCTGAGAAACATATCCCTACTGCTCTTCTTGCTCAGCTTGTGTAGGTAGGCGTATCCCCCATTCCCCCTACACAGCCATCAGAAATATGTGCCCCCATGCCCATCTTAGTGGCTTACTTAAGTTAGTACGAGCATTCCTCTGAAGAAGGCTACTTTTCACAGCTCTCATGTCAGCAAAAAGAGAAATAAAGTTCATGGTTTTTTTGCTCGCTTATTTTTAATATATATTGATCCACACTGTTAAGATGACCAGCAACTGACAGATAGATCTTCTGAGGATATGAGAAGCACTCTGATAAGATCTTTTACTGTTGTTGTAACTCCTCCTTTGCTCGGGTTCAGTAAGGTTCAATGCCTGCTTGCTACAGCCCTGCTTATATTTTTAGGAGATCTCACTAAATTCTGGACAAATAGGTGAGATACAGTAAAACTGCTAACTGCACATTAACTCTGCTCCTCAAATGAAGTTTTTCGAGTCCGATAGTGCTATGGAATAGATTGGAGCATAAATCCTCATGTTTTGTGATATAAACCTACCATTTGCTGATGTAGACTGGGAAGAAATTTCCCCTCTGGGCAACAATTATCCATAAGGTTGGGAGCTTGGGAAATCAGGTATTATATGAGCTCTGGTCTTCTATTGTATCAGCTGTGAAAATCAAGAGAAGGGTAATATTTGCTATCAATCCCCCAAATGAGGTACAACCCACTAGCAGATCAAAGCCCTGTAAAGCTTCCGAGCATTGGACATTATTTATTATTATAGATATTCTATTGACTCTCCATAATTTTATATGCAATAGCCATACAAAAAAAAAAATAAATTAATACTTGCAATTGAGAAAGAGAAAACTATGAACTCCATGGGTTTTGAAAACCAGTTTATTAGCAGAGGAATGCTGTTTTGCCAGGAAAGTGCTGCTAATATAGATGAAAGAACAACTGCAAAGCCGTATTTGTAGTAGTACAGAAAAGCTACAGTGTTAGCTTGACAGGTGGAAGAAATTAACCTATTATAATACATAAATAAAATAAAATGAAAATTTTGCAGGTATAGTTATTTTCAAAGTCCAGTCAGCATTGCTGGTAGAAGTCTGTATATTATGTCCCCTTCAACAGTATTTTAGAATATTACAGTGTAGACAAGACCAAAGAAATCAGAGTATGAATATGTGAGAATATAAATTAGATGAGGCTGAGGCTGAGAAAAAAAAAAAAAAAGAAAAAAAAAACCTCCCACACTAAATTATTTGGCAAAATAATAACAATTCAATGAAGTTATATAGTGGTACGTCAGTAATTGATACTCTTGAACACCAAAAAGGGCTGAAAGAGATTTTTGAAGAGCAGGAAATGAGATGTGAATTTACAATTTAAAGTAAGTTCAGTGCAGTTTTGTTATTCATCAGCAGGTGTATTGTATAATAGGTTAAAAAACTCTATAACTCTTTCCCTTCCGACCCCACCAAGCACATAAACAAAGATCTCTACACACCCTTCCCTGTGTGGGAAGAACAAATCCAGAACTCCACTTATTCTCACCAAGGACTCCAGATTAGTACACTCATCTGTTTGTTCTCTATTACCTTGGAGCCACAGAGTAGATGTTAAATGACATTTTTATGTTTCTATTATTTAAAGCAAATACTAGTTTTCATTTCATGCTTAACAGAAAGAGAAAAAAAATAATTATTTTAGTGTTTTGCTTCCTACTAAACCTTTTTTTTTTTTTAAATACAGAGTATATAAAAATGGATAAAGTTGCAGCATGATCATATTTTGTGATTTTCTGTTTTTCTTGTCTTTACTACTTCTGACTTTTTAAATTTCTGCAGTTTCAGAAAAATGCTACAGTAGCAAACCCAAGCTAAAATCCAGTGTCTTGATACCTTTAATTGTTCAAAATGTCTTCTGTGTCCAGAAGGTAATGAAGTATCAAAATCCTTGTTTCTTTATATTTGCCCCTTTAAAATTGGAGAGAAATGAGAAATTGGTAAAGCATTAAAATGTCAAAGACAAACAGATTAAAAAAAGAAGAGGGAAAATAAACTGAAAATAAAAAAGCAAAAATAAAGGTTCAAACCAAATAGAATATTTGGGAAGCCGGGTGGGAAAAAAATGACAGCCTAGCTGCTTTAACTAAAAGGTGTGTGTATATGTATATATATATTTATTTTTTTTTAATAAGATTTACTAAAATAATATAGAATAACATTTTGCAAGTGCATATTTTTAGCAAATTTATTTTTCAGTATGAGAAAATAATGTCAACCAAGTTGAACTTAATGTATTCATCAATAATTTTTGGTAAGCGTAAAAAAGACAGGAAATATATGTGTATTTTCAAAGACACAGTAATGATGTTAAAATACACGGGGTGTAGATGTCGTGTCTGTATGACTCTTTCAGGAGAAAAAAAAATGAAAAGTATATTTTTGTTTAATATTTCACTAGAAAATCTTCTTGCTTGCATTAAATTCCATGGAAGTGGGTCCATAGAATATTCCTAGTGAGTTTGATGAGAGCTGGACCAGGACCTCTTTAAAGAGCCTTTATTTTTATTTTTATTTTTACCTTGGTATCAGCGAACTTCCACTGCTATCATACTAATTCATCACCATTAGCAAGAGGCCTATTCCAATCATAGTGTCATACACTGAGGGTAAAATTTAACTCTAAAATTTTGTGATGTTTTTAATGATGCTGAATCTACTGTGGTAATGATCCCTAAATTGAAAACCTGAATGGAAAATAAAAATTTAGCTGTGATTTATTTTTTTATATCACTTGCCTGTCAGCAACCTGATGCAAATATTTATTTCAGCAACTAACACTGATTACTGTTATTTCATTCATATGTATTTGTTTGATCACTTGGCTGTTGAGCTGCTGTCTGTCCATTCATAAATAACAGCAAATAAAGAGACTGAAAAAATTCTGATGTTACAAAGTCAATTCATTTTTAAAAATATTAAGTTCTTGCATTTGTTCACAGGTATATGGATTTGCTTGACTACCCTGCTTATAAAAACAGACTGTTGTTGATGCACAAAGAAAGTACAATGAGAGGAACATGCCCATCATGTAGTGAGTATGGCATTTTCCTTCCGTAAGCATAACTACTCTGCCTTTGTATATTTCTGTTCACATGTAAAATGAACAGAAAATTTCATCTTCTAAGATATAATAATGCTGTTCTTTTTAAGTTTTGGTGTTTTTTGGGGTTTTTTGGTTGTTTGTTTTTTTTTTTTGTGAAGTACAAATGAACTTGTCAGAAATTTCAGTTTGTGATTGTGATTTCTTTTTTGTTTTTTTGGTTTCCGTTTCCCATTAAAAAAAAAACAACAAAAAAACAAAGGAAAACAGACGCTAAATAAAGCAAAAGGGAAATTAATCTCTATCTGAACTTTTCTGAAAACAAACCCAGCTTGCAAATATATTTTATTATTTATGGTTTTCTGATGCGCAATTGAAAATATATGGGGAAAACAGTAATTGATGATAGTCTGGAAAATTTCCTGGACAAGCCTTGCCATATTTTCAACATATATATTCTAACGTTATAATGTAACCTTATAATTACAATTGAATGGATAACTATATATTAAAAGATTAAATTCTGATCTTTTGCTGGTTTTAAAATGTTATAAACCTGTTTTAGCCTGATTCTTTCTTAGGCTAATGAATTTCCTTTTTCTTATATTTTTCCATGAAATTTTCAGAAATTAATCTGTTATCTAGTTTAGGGGGGAAAAAAAATGGAGAAAGTTGCAACCTTTCCCCATGCTTCCCACAGCATTCTGAAAAAAATTTATAAAATGTCATTAAGCATTATATAATATTGACTATGTAATAAGGACTAGAATTACATAGGGAACATTCATATTATTTTTTGCTTTTCTAGTGCTTCAACTGTAATCTTGATATTACTTTACAGAAAGACAGTTTATTGAGAATTTCAAAGCTGAATTACAACTCATAGAAGTATGAACAACTTTTTTGAAATAATGCCTATATACGTAGTAAGAAATCAGTCTGTTATACAGAAGACTAAATCCCTGTAGCCTCTATACACTTTTGTAACCAAAAAATGTCCCAAAGAAAAATTCTGGTTTCAAAGTCATCTGAAAGGTACCATGTCCAAATAGAAACCTATGTGCATTTACAACAAAAATCTGTAACAAAAAAAAAAAAATCTAACCACAATGCTGCAGGGGAAAATCATCTTTCATCCAGAGCAAAGTCAGAACCAGTCAGGCTTTCAAAATAACTTCATAGGAAATGTGGCACATTTTGTTTATTTGAAAAGCATGTGAACTCCTTGTCTGGATCTATCTAGCATGAAACGATAGAGATAGCAGAACGGCAGAGCAGTGAATGGCCACTGGGATGTGGCTAAAAGCTCTTTGCCATGGCTAGGTTAACTCGCGAATTGAAGGCAGTCTTAGAACAGAGCCAAAAATACCGAATGTCGGGAGCGCTGACAAAGTTTGACTCATTCAGATTTTCCTCCATGTGTTTTCTCCGGAGGGACAAGTAAGCCAAAGTTCACATCCGCATCTGAATTTTCCTCTTGCATTTTTGCCTGAGTTGCGCTGAATAAAATTAAGTGCTTCCCAACAAATAAAAATCCGTCTGCTTCCACAGGGAAGGAGCTATCGAGATACAGCCGCTGAGATATTCAAATTTGCTGAAAGCTGACTTTGTAAGCCCCCATTTAGTTGATAACACAACCGTGTTTATAGCAGTTAACTTCTCCACAAATCACATGTGCAGACTGTGGGTTTAGTTGTCAGTTATGCTGCTGCAAACCTGCCCAGTTTTATCTTGGAGGTATAAGCATCTCAGAAAGTTTTATTCCTCTAACAGCAGATCTTTAATTAAATAGAATATTGTAAAATAAATAAATGCATCTGTAAACATGCTGGAGGGCAGAAGGACATGTTTTTATTTATACGATTTTAATAAAAGATATGTTTCTAGTTAAACCCCTGTGTGAGTAATCTAGTATATAAAATGCAGTACAAGAAAGTAGTGTCTGTATGCTACTGCTTTATCCAACTTTGCATTTTCATTTCAAAAAGATTATTGCCTCCTTTTCTTCTTCTTCTTCTTCTTCTTCTTCTTCTTCTTCTTCTTCTTCTTCTTCTTCTTCTTCTTCTTCTTCTTCTTCTTCTTCTTCTTCTTCTTCTTTTTTCCCCTTCACCCTTTTTTTTAATACTTTTGGGCAGAAGCAGGATTAGTCTGACAAGAGTCAAAACAAGCCACACAGAGAAAAGTACAAAAAAACCCCTTTGTGGACAAAGCTGAATGTGTTTTTTTGGGGTTGTTTTTTTTTTTTGTTTGGTGGTGGGGTTTTTTTGTGTGCTTTTTTTTCCCCATAGACGTCCTCTACCTATTGTCTTGAAGTTAGACATTGCTCTGACTTTAAAAAATACTCTTTAATATCCTTCCTAATAATTTCTAATATTTTTCTGACAGTCCTTTAAAAACACCCTCTAAAGGATATGTTAGCCATTTAAGTATCTAATAATTTTAAGAACTGTGCCTAAACCCTTGGTCCCATGACAACGAATCCCACTGTCTATTTGTACTGTGTGTGCAAAAGTGTTTTTCTTCATCAGTTCGTTTTTAGTTAGCTCCGTTTCATTTAATGTCTCCATGGTCTTAATTACTGCCTGGAATAACATCTGCCTACCTATTTCTGGCTTTTTCTGTTAAATGATTCTGCTGTACACCGTACTAGCATTTCACCTATGAAAAGCAGTATAAGAAACAACCGGGGGT
The DNA here is from genome assembly GCF_028500815.1 of Rissa tridactyla. Lineage (NCBI taxonomy): Eukaryota > Metazoa > Chordata > Aves > Charadriiformes > Laridae > Rissa > Rissa tridactyla. The sequence continues at coordinate 80,391,807 of NC_071497.1, forward strand.
GACTGAAACCTCATATTTGTGCTCAGCCCCAAGGACCAGACCCAGTGTTTTCATTTTTTCTGCTAAACTTTCCGGTGCGAAGTCTTACAGAGAGCGACAGAGCCGGTGGGCCAGGGCTGTGGTGCAGGAACCACGCAGACCTGTACAAGTTAAGCCAAACCGAGTGCACGCTTCAGGGTTCAGCTGCGTCTCCTGCAACACTTCGCGTGTGCAGATGTACTTCACACCAGGGTAGTACCAGGGCCGTTCTACTCAATACATTATTAGGTCTGGCTTTGAGGAATTCAAAATACACTGAGATGGCTGGTCCTTTCTCCCATTAAATGTATGGAAAAAAAGCATTTTATTTTCCTGGTGGTTCAAATATTCCCCCCGCCCTCCTTTCTTTTCTTTTCTTTTTCTTCCTTTTTTTAAACATTGAAAACTTTTTTTATGGAGATTGAAATTGCCCTTGGTTTCACTTATAAGACACAGTTTAGACTTATTTTTCCTGCTGTGAAAACAAAGGGTTCTAATACTTCACGATCTCAACTGCAGCAGGGATGCCTAGCTTCCCCCTGCAATACCAACAGACCTTTCCCTGGGATCACATGCTATTTAAAGCGTTTCATTTTCTCCTGGTACAAGCAGAAGCCTCATCAAAACTGTGAATTTCAGATAAGCTTTTATCAGACTTTTGCTGTAACCATCTCAGAAATGAGCTGTCATCAGCAAATTTAATCTGTCTCTGGCTGCTTTAATTGTTAGCACCATTTCTGCCAAATCCTTCACAGTCCTCATAGCATGGAAAGTTTCTTTAAGACTTTTAATTCAGTCAGCAGAGATTGCACACAGTATTTTTTATTTTTTTTTTCATATTTATGACTTACACATTTAAAAAGGTGGAGGACCTTGATTGAACAGTCGAATTATGGAAATGCAACTGCATCACTAGTGTTAAATACTGAGTCTGAAATGTGCAGCTGAGAGGGCTTTGGGAGAACCCTGCCAGCAAGAATAAAGCTCCAGAAGATATTTGACTTAATTTGGAGTAAGGATAAATAGAAGCAGATTTTCTTTAATGCTGTGTGTCGTGGAATTTTATTGGCGTCTACAAATAATTGCAGAGGGGTCCCAGTCTTAAGCATGCTGAAGGACAAAAAAGATGGCCTTTATGCCTAACGTTGTTGCAGGAGGCCTCAGCAAAACTGGGTTGAGTCTCTCACTTTGCCACAGGCTTTCTGTGTGACCTTGGGCAATTTACTTTGGCCTGGATTCTCCAAGGATTTGATGATATAACAGTCTTCGGAGTCTGTGGGAATGAAGTGCCCAAGCGCTTGTGCAAAGCTGACCCTGAGTGCCTAGTCCTACCCATGAGCACTAATTACTACTGAATTTTACCCGCCAGTTGGTTGCCTATTCAGCAAGCGCTGTGAGATCTTCCTACAGTTCCTCAGAAGGAGCTACAAGTCTGACACTTCTGACTGAGGATTTTTTAGGTACCATCCGAGATTCTTTTCACTGTTAAGCCCTTCTCATAAACCACTTATCAATATGCTAAACAGCGTACATACTAACTAAACCGAAAGGGGTTTCTCTTCCTTTTCTCCAGTGAGTACCATGACAGTGAGCTCATAAATCTAGAGATAACTGGATGATGTGAACTGCACAACTAGGTAAACGTAGTATGCACTGGTGTATATATATATCAGTGAGAGACTATGATTACAGCTCTGGACTTTCCTGACATAACACCCTTTTTTTCTTAACTTAGACATTCATAGCACCTAACACGCTGCTTCGTTATACTAGCAATTGCAAAACCTTCCTAGTCAACCTGTCCCAAATACAGTTAAACACTGGAAAAAGACCTCTTGAATTGTTATCCCTCTACAGTTTTAAATTTAAAAAAGTGTCTCCCAAAAGTGTAAAATATACTATCTTTGACTGCAAAAGGAATGCCTAAGTTATGTCAGTATTAGTAAATCTGTGATTCATGGACAGCAGTGGTTCATTAGGCACCAATAAACAGTCCTAGCTGATGACTACAGTCAGCATGTGGTGGGAAACTATAAAACAATAGAATTATATTTATCTAATTCCAAAGAACTAATTTGCTGAGTCTGGCCTCTTTCTCTTTATTATTTCAAATGGTTGGCATTTGTATTTTTTTATTTTTGTGAAACTTGTTTTCCTGTATGACGATCTTGCAGAGTCCACGGTAATTTGTTTTTACTTTGAATGTGTGCTTGTTCATTTGGTTGTTTGCTTTGGATAATTACATCCCTCCTGCCATATCATTCCCTTTTGTAAACTATGGGAGTTACTAATACAGCATGCTTTGCAAATTCAGATTATTCTAAATGAATATGCAATTTGAAATTCACTTTGTGCAATTTCAAGCATCCAAGTTTGTAATATGCTTTTGCATTCATGCCAATAAAGATCAAATCTGAATGCTCAAAAAAGTGAAGACAAAAGGATATTTCTTCAATTCTACCATCTGATTGGAGCCTTTTATTTCGATCCTCAGTGACAGCTGTGTCTGATCTTGCCCCAACTTTTATGGCTCCAACAGGATTTCTATTGTAGAGGAGTTTGAGACTGGCAAAGAAGACATTCCAGCCCTCCCAGTTTGGTTAAGGCAAGCTCGAGAAGTCTAAGAACTGTAAGACAGAATGAAGAATTTTCATTTATGACCCATTTAGAAATGTAAAAATTCAAGGCAAAAATGAACAAGATGAAAATTAGTATTTCATCTACATATTTTTGTTCTCCCAGAACATATGTGACTTCGTACTTACTCTGACAGTCAATGAAGGGAATGTCCTAGCCACCACTGATTCAATCAGCCATCATTTCTGTCCCAGCAGGAAATTATTCCTTTTCCTCAAGAGTCGTTCATTCCTTGTCCTCTCCAGTATATCCAGCAAGATGTTAGGATATCTGGGCTTTAATGGAATCTTTCCTGATCCTTCCTAGGCAGCAACCATGTAGCATGCAACCTATCAAATTCATAAGTCAGTATGTTATTAATTCAGTCACAAGATGCCTCTTTTCTCAGAACACACAAATATTGAGACACACAACTTAAGCGACTGATACACTTTATGTGTGGTTGAAAAGATGGAATAAATTCCACTGCAAAATTTCCTGAAAGCAGAAAAGTATCAACAGTTAATGAAGTCCCAAAGGAAGTCACGTCCAATGAGTGGTTTTAGTAAACTGTGAAAAATCCCCAGAGGAACTGCTTAGGGAGTTATTAATGTGATGATGGTACGTTTTTCTCATGTATAAGAATGGACTCAACAGGGATTCTTGATGTCACAACAATCTCTTACTGGTATCTCTATATTAAAAAATCTTGAGTGGAAACCTGCTGACCGTACCTAAACTGTCTTATTCAATACCAAAGTCAGGAGTCTCTCCATGACTTCTTCAGACTGTTGCTCGGAATCATAATGATGCTTCACATACCCTCTCATCCCTCTTCTGTTTCTTCCAACTCACCTGACCAATTGTCTAGGCATCACAGAGTACTGGTAATGCTTTTGCAGCATTCCTTACATATTTGCATCAAACCCTATACCGTCAGATCTGGGAAGTCTAGGGCTCCATCTGTCTCCTAGCAGAGAAAATAATGGATAAGCCAAAAGACAGGCAAACAGGGTGATAGATGCATATTCAAGACAGAAAAAAATATCATTGGATGAAGGAAGAACTAAAATGACCTGTGGCATAACCAGTGTTATGCCCCCAGGTCCTCGTTTCCCAAGTCATCCAGACTGGGAACCTGGCCAGGCCCTCCATGATTTCAGTCCTGCTAGATTGCCTGTTTTCCTTCTGTGAAAATCAGTGCACAGAAGGGAAGGAAGTTGAGTGAAAACACAGGTACAAATACAGGTCTTGTTCCAACTGAGAGGCAAACCACAACCAAGAGGTACATCCTTCCCAGAGCCCAAAAGTGTTCCCAGGCCACCTTGTCGAGACAGAGCCTGGATGTACCAAGTGTACTGTTCACATGAGAAGGCTTAATGTCATGGACAACAATAGTCCTTGTAAACCATGTACATGAAGAGCTACAACATATTGATGCACACTGCGAAAATAAGAATTCACAAAATGTAATGCCAGTGGGGTATATTATAATCTCTGGAATAATCCTGGCTAGGGGACTTCCTGACTTTGATCCTGTTCCAAGTGCAAGAGCACGCCTTTCTGTAGACAAAACAGAAAAACAGCTAATCTTCATTTAAAGATCCCCACTGAATGAGAATCCACTAGAACCTTAAACTGCTCTGTTGATTAATTAGGGTCATTGTGTGCTTTTAGACACTATTCCACTTCGAAGAATGAAGTTACATCAACTAGACAGCAGAGGACTGACCAGCATGAAACATGTTTGCACTTTCTCAACACGGTTCCCTTTTACAGAGCAGGATAGAAGCCCCCAAGCCCTCCTCAGCTCACAGGGAGAGTCAGACGTCCTGCACCTCATGCAGGTCATCAGATGCAATATTGACATTTAAACACTGAATTGCCACTTCTCTCCTTTCTGAAAATATTTATCTCCTAGCTTCTAAGATGTTAATGCAAGCAATGAAGCATTAAAGGAAATAAAATAGAATAAAAACAATTATTTGATGGTGTCATTTTAAAATGAAATTTTAATCTACGGATTTCAGCTTTCTACTTTCATAAGCCTGGTGGCTGCCTATAACTTATTTTACCATAATAGCCAGTCAGTCCATGGTAACTTAATTCTGTTCTATTCTTTTCCGAGTCCTATCTTCTTGGTTTCGTTTTTTGGTTGTTTTGTGTGGTTTTTTTCTCTAAACAATGCAACTCAAAAGTTTTCATGCGTCTCCTTGACAGATACAAACATTATTCCCATTGTGTCCCTTCTGAATGAAAAATTTAAAGTGCAGAGCTGGCATTGGAAGATTGACTGGATTCTAAATGAACTTTCTGATACCAAATGTAAAGCTAAAGGGAATGGAGCACCAGTAATGAAGTGAAATACAAGGTTAAGTATTGGAAACTAATTAGTGAGTTCATCAGCAACAACTCTTTGATGGTCTGAACTGCTTCCAGAAAGATAAGGATACATTGTTTGAGAAAACAATTAAATCGCTTTCCATGCTTGCATAGAATTATTTCATATTCACATGCAAATCCAGACACGGATACACTCAAAATACTAATGCCGTACGTATGCACAGACTGTGTTTCTCCTCATGTTTACACCAGGATGAATGAGAGGTAAATTAACAAGAGGTCTACAACGTAAAACTGCTGTAACACTAAGGAAATTCAGACCATCTATCTCTGTCTTTCATCATCCTTTTTATCAGCAGTAACTTATTTGCTATGTACAGATACTCATTGTTTTGGATATTGCATGAACACATAACCAGACTCAGGATCTTTTACCAGAAGAATTCAGTCACCCGTACAAACAGGTAGACAGACAGACCATCCATCATTTTCCTATCTATCCAAACTAACTTTCATTCTATAACAGTGTGACTCCACTGTAGTTTCTAATGGCTTACACAATAGGCTCCATACCTGTTGTGCTACTTCGTAGCAAAGGACAGGAATCCAAATCCAAATTCTCCGTGGGGGATTCACTGTGTGTTCAGGAATGAGTAGCCTGCATAGAGCAAGTAGGACCAGGTCCTTTCTCCCCCTCTCCAATTAAGCCTGTAGGCTCAACCTTCTGATTAAGGAAAGGGGCTGACAATAGGAAATGCGGTTGATTTTCTGGAGATCAATGCACGTTACAGTTGCTTCCAGGCTGTTCTAGCCTTCGTCTTTATCTGGGACCCCATTAGGGATAAGGTTGAGGTATTGAGTTAGAGTTTGGAGTACCCAGCATCCCTGCCGTCGTGATGATCCTTGGCATACAGGGACAGATATCCCAGCAGGAGCTACTGCTGCTCCAGGCTAATGCTAATAGCGCTGACGCCGTGCCTGCGGCACCACGCGCCCCTGCAGAGCCCCTGCCACAGCTGTCACCGCGCAGCAGCGGGGGCCTCTGCTGCCAGACGCCAGGCTCCTGCGCTCACTGCAGTCACTGGGAATTCACTCCCCAGCTGATTTTCCTCTCTTGATTCAGGAGCAAGCACAGACCCATTGAAGTCACCTTCTCTTGCAGCCTGCTATTCTACAGCACTTTGCCTTTCTGCATTTCCAACCCAGGATGGGGCCGGCGTTTCACTGACTCTCCCTTCTGGTGCCACTCAGATAGTGTAGGCTGGGATGTGGCCATAGAATGGTCTCAAATTCTTCCTTTCAGAAAATAATGGGCTGTAGAAAAGGGTTTATTGTTCCTGGGATAATGCTATGTGATGACTAAATTTGGTGAGGAAACAGCCATCCAAGCATTACTGTAATAATGCAAGCACTCATTTATTTATCCTTTGATGAGGTTCCAAAGAACCTAATCAAGTTAGAGGCTCTTTATTGTTACTTTTCCTAGGCAGGATTTTGACAACTTATTTGATGTTTGAAGCTGAATGCTTTTAGCTATTGGTTTGGGGTTTATTTTGTGGGGTTTTTTTGACTCAGTGAAAAATGACGCTGGCTATAGCCACATGATTCTGATCTGCAACACGTGCTGAAAAAATATGTGTAGTGTTCTTGCACCCTCTTCACACCTAAGTAATCAAGAAGGCAGATTGTGTCTGGGGGTAAGAGTGGGATTTATATTGACTGAGCGCAGCAGGTTCCAGAGTCTAAGTAAGTTGAGACTCTCATAGAAGTTCACGGTTGGAGTTCCCTATATATTCAGTATGAAGAAGCATGCACCAGCAGGGGAAGACTGCAACATTAGGTATTAAATGTCTAAAGCAGCCAATTGCGGGAATCCTTTCTGCCCATACCACGTTCTTCTGGGAATCAGAATTAGAGTCCCAGACTCCAGGAATCAGAAGGAAATGGTACCGCACAAGCAAATAGGATATGGGGTCAATGTCTGAAGCAGTAGCAGCGTTCCACATGGCTTCTTCCCTTTCCAGAGGAGTTCAGTTGAAGACAGCCCAACATTGAGTCACAGGAATTTACTCATCACACTGGCTAGTAAAAAAATTGCTAATACTAGAAGAAGTTGCTGCAAAAAATATGTCTCTAAATTGCATTCTGAATCAGCGCCCTCGGGGCACGTCTTCCCTGTAGGGCAGTGTCCCAGTGCACTGTTTTATGTATATTTTGTGAAAAGCTCAAGGGTAACTTTGCACCCTTTCATAGACTGGAAACAATACTTTTTCCATGACTACGTGTACCAGTAAAGTCAAAACAATTTGGGTGCAGTTTCCTGGATTTCTCTGTTAGGCCTTGAGCTGATTCCAAGCAAACAGCTCCTCAGACCACCTCCTGTGCTAAAACTTTCTAACATATTTCAGTTCACTGATCAATAGGGTTCTTTTTCCCTTCCTAGCCACACAAGCTGCACAAGGTGAAAAAAATGCCACTGAATTAATATTTATTTTGCAACATAAAAGAGCCCAGCACTATCTACAAATGTTCTAATTAATTGGGATTAATTTTGTGTGCAAAGTTTGGCTCTGAAGGTGTTGATGGAGTAATACATCAAAGAGGCTTCACCTCTGTAAAAAATCAATGCTAAAGTAACCTTGATTACTGTCTCTGTTGATGTCACACATAACACTAATCAGTCATGGTTTGCACTGAACACTATTATGAACAAATATTATTTGTTCTCTTATTGGCATTTTTGAGACCCTGGGATAATATTCGCTGCAGCTCTCTAAGAGGAGGTTTTCACCTTAGGGAAATTGTACAGGTTGTTCAGGAGCACGTGGTCTGAGAAAAAAATTGAATGACTCTGAAAATCGAAAATAAGGAGACATACACTGTCGTGGAACAAGGAGACTCTTGCCTTCCTCCCTTTCCTCTCGTCCTCCCCTCCCTGCCTCCTTCCCTGCCTCTCTTCTTCCTTTTCAGAACTGATCTCTTTCTCTTCTCTCTCTCTTTCCCTTTTCTTTCCCTCTCTTGTCACTTTCTCACCCCCAACTCAGAAGCCCACAAACTCAGTATATTTGAAACTGGCAGATTTGGAAGTGGCAGATTTCTGGAGGGAATGCTTTGCAATACAAGAAGGGGATCTCTAGAGATGCCAGGTCTGAGGTACCTGACCTGTGGGGTATCTAAGCCTAATACAACCAAACAAAATCTCAGAGTGAAAGCACCTATCTCACCTTTAATAAGGCTCACTATCGATTTTTGTGATTGCTACTTTTATTCTTCAGAGCAAGCAAACATCTGCCACCCAGCTCCTGCCCTTCTGTCCCCTTCTTTTTGATTATTCTTAATACTTTTCAGGCCCTTAGGAGTCCCTCCTCTCACCCCTGAAGTTCCTGTAACTGATTCAATCCCATTTATTTCAGTGTGGCAAGTTCATGCCGCTTCAAGCACCCCCTGAAAACAATTTCTGTATTTATATTTGCTTCAGGGCATCTTGGATCAAGCTTTCAAATGCTATCAGGAATGGATCCAGATCTTGCCTGGGCTCTCCACAAGGTGCCTCTTGACTAAGACTGTGTTTAAGTGACAATTCTCCTTCCCTGGTCCTTCTTGTCTTGGCAGGCAGCCTGATCAGACGGTAGGGCTGAATCCTCATGGTGGTCCAAGCACTCTTTGTGGTTTGTCCCACAGTCCTGTTCCCTTGGTTGTCCACACTGAAGAGTGTGTGGCTTCATCCACGACTCATCCTCCTCCTTGCAAAAAACTGGACAGGGAGGGGGACAGTGCACAACCAGGTGTCCTCCCAGCATGGGCACAAGCCTGAATAAAATGCACATGTGAGGCGCAGGACTCCAAAACAAATCTGTTGTTTTATAGGGAAATCCGCAGTGGATCAAAGTCACAACTAAGTTATTCCACCTCTGCTCACATCCCATCTTCCTTTTTCCCTCCCACATATTCTCTGCATACATTCCCCCAGGGATAAAATCCAGTTTATGCATTTTTTGTCATGAGAACAAATGACAGAGAAGTTTACGATGGCTTCTTATATATTTCTAGTTTGGATAAAATAAATTAGCTCGAGACAGAAAAATATCTTAAGATGCTTCTGTCACAGAAACAGTCAAGCATGACTTATTGATTTCAGCTGATGGAAAATATGTTAAAAAATTCATCCCCATTTTTAGATACAGTCTGAGTAGCAAGTGTTTATTTACCAGTTGGAAAATGGGCTTTAGATCTCCTGTACTGGTTTTGCTTAGTATAGCAGATGGTACCCCTATTGTGCAACACTGTATTCAAAGCCACATTAAGACAACGTCCTTATTTCAATCCATGCTACATCTGTCCCTGAATCGGATGAACTAACGACAAACACACAAAGAATGAAAAAATATCTTACACCAAAACTGAGTGGATATGAAAAACGTACACACTCCAAATGTGACAGAATCCTTTATTTAGAATAAAGGATGGCATTACAGTCTCTTATTTTGTCAAGTGCTCTTTCTTGATGAGGAGGAAAGGGCTGTTTTTCACATTTAATTTTGAGTTGTGAACCATGGTCATTTCCCTTGCCTTTGTCAAAACACTAGGCAGCAGTGGGGAAAAAACAAGGGGATGGTAAAGGTGGGGGAAATGAAGCGCTTGTTGATGTTCTCAGGATCCAAGGCGACTGGTCAGTCACGGATGGATGCTTTGGGCTGGCAGCCTGGCCACAGCAGATGTTGCTCTGGACCCTGGCTTACTTCCCAGGTCTGGGATGTCATATGGCTTACCTAGTCAAGCCCCTTTTCTTTACCAGTCTTTTTAAGACCGGTCAGAGCTAGACAGGTTGTCTCCTCTCATCATGCTGATAACCGTGCGGTACAGTAGATCTCAGAGTCAGGTGAAAAGTGAAGGAAAACACAAACACACATAAAAGGAGCAAAATGGCTGGGAAGAAATCAGAAAATAAGGGAAGAGAAGGTTCAGTTCTTTGTTGATTCAGTGGTAAATACCATACCGTGTCAATGGAGTTATAATGTTTATGAAGATGTGATGATGCATGAGGCTCAGCATGACCTGAAAAAAATGGAAATTTTATTTTGTCCCACCCAAGGGAATTTTCCGTATTCCTTTAATGCATGCATTTTTGCAAAGATGTCAATGAATAGACGAGCTCTCAAAATTGAAAATGCTACTGATATATTAATTTTATTATAATCAATTATCTTTTTTGATTGTCCATTCGATTGTTTGTTCTAGTCTTCCAATTTCACTTCTGCGTTTTTTGTCAAACTCCCCCTGGCCCCCGTTCCGCCCTCGTCACCTCCTTTGTTGGGATAAGAGAATTTACTGCTTTTTAGACTAATGCCTCTCTTCTGACAGATACAATTACTTTAGGGGAGGCCTGTTGAACCACCAGTGTTACAACACCTTCTCTATTGTGTCAGGGCTTGATTGATCCCTTGATTGCTTTGGGATCAATTAAAATTGTTTTGCTTCCTTTGCCTGGGCAGGTAAAGCAGTAAGAATTTGCAGACAGCACCCAAACAAAGCTCCACACTTAAAGGCTGATTTCTGTGCTATACAATTTTATTCTCCGCTCCCTGCAAACATTTTCCAGCTGAACAAGATTTAAAAAGAAACGATAGGTAGTGAGAGAAAAAAAGTGCAATTTGGAAGACTTCTTTATTCCAATTTCTTAGAATTTTTCTCATTTTTCAAGGAACCTAAAGGTGGTAGAAGTTCACTGGTGGTCTGACTTACCGCCATAAAAATAGAAAAAGTTAACAGTATGCAAAGTGACATCGTAACAGACCTGATGTTGCACAGGCTTCTTCAAAAAACTGCTCTTGGTTTGTGAAAACAAACATTAAAGCTTCAACCTGTTCCTTGGGGACGAAATAATAAATCTTTTTTGCCTTGCAGGTAAGTGAATGTTCCTTTTTGTCTGTGGTAAGGCAGTCTAGCTGCTTTGGGGTTCTGGGGCACCATGCAGTCAGTAGGCAGCAGCCTTGCAACTCCAAGGCGAGGCCAGCTTCTCAACCAGCTTATGGGTAGTTGAACCATAAGCTTAGAAGGGGGAATTCTGTTTGTTGACATTCTTCTGCCTTTAAAAGCATGGAAAAGAAAGAAAGAAAAACTGGTAATGGTGTCTGAAATAGCAATGGACATGACAACAGCAAAGGTGAGTGTGGAAATGACTTGCTGCAGAAGTTTCAGGGCATGTGTTATGTTCAGAAAGTTCAAATAGATACTTAAATAAAGTTAGAATATTTCTTAGAGCTAGAGATGTAAGTGGACATGAGCATAGCAGGAAACTGAGGATATAAGTAAGATGGAAAAAGAAGTCCACAGACTATATCGAGAATTTCAGATGTTTGTCTCAGCTATGTAAAATGAAAACATCAGCAGCTAGATGAATCCCATCTTACTGATGAATTTGATTAGGAAGGCAAAGGCACAGATTATGACTACGTTAGTGATTTAGTGCAAAGGAGAGATTCTTTTTGATGTGAATTTGCCTTGCATCTATACTGGGATTCTTATGAAACCAAACTCTAGTGCACAGCTGGTGTAGGCAAGATTGTTTCCCTCTCAATGCAACCGAAGACGAAGACACACAGCAGGACACCATCTGAAGCCCGTCACTTACAAGGTCCTTCAAAAGTGCACTCTGTATGTGTGTGCAGCGTGTGCAATTGGCAGCTGGCACAGAGTTCATTGACAGTAGAACCAAAATGTGGACACACAGTCTCAAGACCATAATAGATCACAGTGCATCAAGTTACAGTCCTTCCCTCTTCACAACATACCTCTAATGTTATACCATACAAGGTCAACATAACCATAGAAAATCCTGAACAAGAAAAGATAAGGCAGAGAAATATACATATATATAATGTAGCGCAGGGTTGGGGACTATAAACCTTTTGAATTCTTGCACCTTTACCCTATGTAACTTGCCTTAAACCCCATTTATTCTTACTGTGTTGAATACGCACATGTACAATATAACTGCAAATCATGAATGGAAGATCCATATCATCCTCTGTATCCAGATTGTATCATTCTTTGTGTCTATTTATAATCAACCAGCAGCATCATAAACACATAGATACCACCTACATGCCAAGACTTTGTACAGTACAGGCAATTGTACAGTAATTTCAATGATTTCCACAAATACAAACATCTGACAAACATATGAAGTAGTGTTGATCACCACATGCACAAGGGACATGACATTGATTTCCAGATGCCCAGCTGGAATTACTGCTCCTTCTTCAACTAGCCTGCCAAACACTGCTCTAATCCTGTGCACTTACTGAAAATAATAATAATATTAAAATACCCTTGAAGTCAGCAGTCATAAGTTGATTGAATATGAATTAAATCGAAAATAAGCAAAAGCCGGTCTTCAGCTGGGTTACTCAATTTCAAAAGGGAAAACTTTGACAAATTACAGGAACAACAAGTGAAGTCAATGGAAGCAAAGAGTTCAGGGGCTTGCAGTGTGACAGATTCCTCCAAACTCTTTAAGTCAGCAGTGAAAAGTTATCTGAAACTTGCACATCAAGCAAGTGAGAACAAAACTTTCAGGAAAGGTTTCCAAATGTATTTGGATGTATAGCCACCTCAAAAAGGACATTAAGAGTAAGCATAAAGCCTACGAGAAATCGAGGGAAAAAAAAGATTGATCAGCAAATAAAGGTACACCTCAGAGGTCACGAAGTGTAGAAATAATGTAAGAATTGCCAACAGCCAAGCTGAGTTAGGCCTTTCAAAGTATATTAAAACAAATAACAAAAAAGCTCTTCAATCACATAAATAAAAAAGAGAGCAGCAAAAGTAGGAACAGTATCATATGCAGCAAGAATGGGTAAATATAAGGTCTGGTTCTAAGTATTTTGGCTCACTTTCCAATAAATGATCATTGAACAGGCAGAAGAGATGATGAAAATGAAAGAAATAAAAACAAGATATTTATACCCAAGGGAAAAGTAAGCAATGCTTTACATAGATAAATAAATAAACTAAATTAATTAATAATTACAGGGTTTCTGAGTTGTAAATTAACCCCTACCTAACTACATTCTCTATTCTAGTTGTATTGTAGTATTCTAACTACAGACTAACATTACTTAAGAGCAATAGTTGTTCTCCCATTTTATAATGTATAAATTATCTGCCTCTCAGTGGCAAAACTTCAAAAGAATGAGAAGATACTGCCTGTCTTACCAGTTCCCCATCTAAAATAGTTCTTGTTTACCCTGGGAATCATGAGAGATGGTGGGATTTATAATCCTCTTGACACAAAGGGACTTGAACAGCAGTATTGCTGAGACAGAGCAGATGGGATTCACCTCTGACTAACTTAGGGGAGACAGGGTTTGTCCCATCTTTCTGCTCCTGTTGGCCCAATCAATGGGCACTCAGTTAAGCTCAATTTTTACATCACGTCATTGGGTTTCAACTTGAGTCCCTGGATTCTGCCTGTGAAGTTATTCTATAAAAGGTGAGGCAATTGCATCCTCTCCTTGTGCTCCTAACTTTTTTTCAGGGCAGGAGTTCTGGATGTAGCAGGCAACATGTTCCTTAACTACTCACCAAGAAACTAAGGTACGAGACTGCAGACTCCTCCTTATCTTCAGCCTTTTCCTTTTGGCTAGGTCCGTGAAGTCAAGAACTGAGATTCAGGTTTCTCAATGTTACGTGTGTTGAGGGCACTTGATACCAGTTTGAGGTATCTCTTCTGTTCTGTGAAGTTACTTAGGTATAGCACACAGCTAGCAAGCACAGAGCAGTCCACTAATATTTGGATAAATACACCTTTATGCAATAATCAGAATCCAGGACTTTCTACTCCAGTGTCCTAAATTTTATGTTGCCTACGCATGCTCTGTCTCTGACCCAACAAATCTGGCTTTCTTTTTGGCATTGTGGCACAGCACGACTGAATAAAAAAGAACAATGAATCAACTCACCAGGGAGATTAGAGACATAGGCTTGAATTAATTCAGATGGAAAATAAAACATGCCTTAAATCAGATCTCTCATTTCTTCCGTGAATGTTGGAGTAGACAAGAGCCGAGGCATGACTGCTGGCCTAAGCCTGCTAGCTTTGTTCAGAGTGCAGTGTTATAGATCAAAGTCTCCAGGAATCATAGCCAGGACAGTACTTTGTTTCTGCTGCAATTTGACATGCAGACTGAAAAATTCCAGAAAATAAAATGCACCAGCACATGCAACTCCTGCAACTTTTCACGACAGAACTGTTTGAAGATTGTGGAAGCTTCTGATTTTATTTTGGGGTGGGGAGGGTGATTGGCAGACACATCTGAGTGAAGAGTCAGTATAACATCTTCATTTGGAGATATAAGTCTATGTGGGACAAGGAGATAGACTGCTGTTTGGATAATTAAAAAAAAAAGAAAGAAAACTTGAGCTTCTATTATTGCATAAGATATAGAGAATAAAAAAAAAAAATCAAATTCTTGTTCATAAAAGTGCAAGGATCATATGTTTTTAATAATAGATTTCTTGTTTGCAAATCTTTTTGTTTTGTTTTGTTTTGTCTTATAATAAAGATTACTACCAGCAGGACATTAAAATATATTATGAAAGATTTATACATTCATCAATTCCATGGCAAAGGTCATTTATATCACTGGGTAAAGACAATGAGAAATGCTTTCCTTGTGAAACAAGGGTTCTTAATGAGACCACCTACTCCTTTCTTCCCTGCTGAAACCAGTTAGATGTATCAATTATTTGTTTTAATAGCAAGAGCTCTGTAATACCCAAATAAGGGATGTAAACCATGCATTTTTATATACAGAATTCCAATAAGGGGAACTGTGTTTAAAATACTGATGTGTAAGAGAAAGGGGCAACCTTGCTCTGGGTAGGAATTAGTTGGCTTGATTCGGCAGACTTCAGTAGATGTCTGTCTTTATTTCTGGACTTTGGGGGCAGATACGGAAGCTGTTTAGGTGTCTAAAACAAGCAGGGGAGACTTTCCAACGTGCTCACCTGTCTAACTGTTGATTTGAATCTATTTGTGCTCAAGTGCATTGGAAATCCCAAGGAGACACCTCTTTGCACCGGTGGGTATCTAAATAATTCTGTTGTATTTCAGCTATCGGAAGCCCTGGACAAGAAAGACATGGACTTGTTTGAGTGAGTCCAGAGGAGGGCCACAAAAGTGATCAGAGGGATGGAGCACCTCTCCTGTGAAGAAAGGCTGAGAAAGTTGGGGTTGTTCAGACTGGAGAAAAGAAGGCTCTGGGGAGGAGACATTATTGCAGCCTTTCAATACTTAAAGAGGGCTTATAAGAAAGATGGGGACAAACTTTTAATAGGGCCTGCAGCAGTAGGACAAGAGGTAATGGTTTTAAACTGAAAGAGGGTAGGTTTAGATTGGATATCAGGAAGAAATTCTTTCCTGTGAGGGTGGAGAGACCCCGGAACAGGTTGCCCAGGGAAGTTGTGGATGCCCCATCCCTGGAGGTGTTCAAGGCCGAGTTGGACGGGGCTTGGAGCAGCCTGGTCTAGTTGAAGATGTCCCTGCTCATGGCAGGGGAGTTGGACTAGATGACCTTTAAAGGTCCCTTCCAGCCCAAACTAGTGTATGATTCTATAAATCACAAGGAAGGTGATTTTTTTTTTTTTTTAAACGAGGAAGGTTCACAAAAAAAAAAAAAAGGGTTGGTTTGTGCTTCTTGTTTTTCCTTGTCCCCTCCCAAAACCATGTTGTCTTTTCTCCTGATACGGATCTAATCAGGTTATGCGAGAAAGTCACAAAACGAAGATTGCAATCTGGTGATTCTTTGCAAGCTGTTGAGCTGCTGGTGGATCATTTCACTTCACTGACTACATGTTAGCTAGAGGAAAACCATCTGGGATGAGTCAACCAATTTGAGCAAAAGATCTCTGAAGAAAGGTACTGGTTTTGAGATCCAACATCATGATTTTTGCACCTGCAAATTGTGACCACTCTGCTTCAGCAGAGTGGTCATTTATGTGTAAACGTAAATTACGCCAAACAGCGATTATGAGTGGTATTGGAATCAGGCATGATAAAAAATATTTTTGTGAGCATCTTCTTAGCCTTGTTTTTTATTCAAGAATGGAATAAATATACAGTCCCTTGGTCAAGAAAAGGATGGACCGGTTTCTAAGCCAGTGTTCCTCTGCCAAGAAGAGAAGTGTCTAAGGAAACCACCCAAACTCTGCAAACTGAGAGATGGCTCTACTCTAGAGTGTTCACAGCAAGCACACAGGAATTTCCTGCCTCTTGGAGGCTGCGGTGATATTTGAAGAGTTAACAGCATGCATCTTAGGCTTCAGGCAAATGAGACTTCCACCCTGCTGCAGCATATTGGTCAGACACATGCCCCCTGCCCTCCCTTAAAACTACAGAGACATGACATTTTAACTTGAACAAGCAAGCCGTCCATAGAAAATAACACCATGACAACTGTCTGTTGAAGCTGCCTCCCTGGGTGTGAGATCCTTATCGCCTGAGCATACATCATCACTTAACAAAACAAATGTGCTTCAGAAGCTGGTGGGGTTTTAGCACAACTTTGAAACTACTTTCTTTGTGCAGCTCACTATGAACTGCCTGCTGATAGGTGTTATTTGAAATGCTGGTGACATCAAGATAGAAAGGCTACAGTTACTGCTGAAGCCACAAATGGGAAAAGAAAGGAAAGTGAAAATTCAACTTCGCTGTTATCATCTAGGACTCCGTGCGGTTCTCTTGTGTGTGAATGTGCTTTTTGTTTGTCTTTGCATTATTACCTGTAAATAACAGAGATTTATTTATTTATTTATTTTGTAGTTCTTTTCCATCAGCAGGATGCTATTCATTCCTTCAGAACAATGAAGGGTCTGAACCTGGAAATGTGCACAAGAACTTAACTTTAATTCTCAAGGGAATAGTCCCACTGAAAGCAATAGAAGTATTTATTATGTGATCATGAGTTCTACTGAAATAGATTTCTTTCAGAATGATAGTTCATTCCCTGATCATTTCACTCATCAAAGTGATGTTAGAGAGAGCTTTAAAATTAACATTTAAATAAACAGAAATAAAGGTTTTGCATTGCTGCTTTTGAAACCGGAAAAAAAATTAGACCAACATTGTGATAGAAAAGAAAAAATAAAGCAGTGTACTGTTGGCATGAAATTTCTTTTGAGTCTGGCCCTTTAACAGATTTTGTTTGTCCTTTTAACTCACAGTAGATACAGTGTACAGCTTTCATTGTGAAATTAAATTCACAATGTTTCATGCAACATGATTATTCCTTTGCCACCAACTAATTATCTAAAAAACAAAACAGAACAATAAAATATATGAATTATTGCAGAACACTCATGGCAGCTGCTTGCACTTTTGCAAGTTTCATTTTATTTAAGTCATTTTCTTCTCTCAGCATTTTTTAAGTTATTGAGGGATATGTTTTTTTTTTTTTAGGTTGCTTTGTTTTGGAACATTTTTATGTATATACATAAACATAAATAAATATATGTGTGTATGCAAATAGGTACACATACACATATCATACATCCACGCTTTTCATGTGAGGTGCAGGAACTGAACATACAGAAGTGACTGAATAAGTTTTAAAGCAAACCATCCTGTAAAAAAATATATTTCAATAAGACTACAAAAATTTAATATTCTGGAACAGTAACTAATATTGTAGGAAGGAAATGATAGATAACACATGCAAATATTGATATACCATAGTTACTTAATTCCTGCCTAATTACTAAAAAGATTTATAGGATCATGGAATTGTAGCTATAAACCTTATGGTTTCCTTGGCAAAAGTTCAGCTGATTAGTTTAAGACAGAAATGACTTACAGGCAACCAGTTTCCTGACTTCAGTGGGATCAGATGGAAATTCTGATCTCCAGAGGATCACCCAATCAAGTGAACAGCTACAGGAATATTGATGGACACAATTGAGGGGATTACCTCTGTACTTCAAGTTATAGATACGTGCAAGTATTTTGTTAAAAGCGGCCTTCAGAACCAGGCAGACATGGGAAAATATATTTGTATGCAAATTGTGCTTCCTGCTTTAAGTTGCTAATCATGGTCATTTTTGTTGTAATTGTATGTTTCCCCATGTGGAAAAACGTTACTGTGGCGCGTTGAATAAGCAGCATAACCAATTTCGTGTCACCTTAACAACAGGCTTACCATTCATTAAACATAGTAAGGCTAGTCCAAAGAGAGATAACAAGCCAGCTGTCTCAGTAGCTTCCAAATACCTTGCTATCACCCAAAATAGATTGTATCATGCACTCGGCCACTCTAATGACCATGGCCCCAGCTCTTTACTGTAGATTTACATCAATAATGCAAGTGCAAAATGAATGTCAGGTTGGTGTGATATATCATCCGAGCAGAATGGAAGCAGACTGCACCTATTTTGCAGAGGAACTGAAGAATGACAAAAACTGCAAAGTCCTGGTTTGGATCGTAGCTGATGCCAGGTGAGAGTCTTAGTCTTTTAACAGCTGCCAGGATCTAACAAGGACACCTTAGTCTGCTCGTCTCGGCAGAACTGGTTAAAGGTAGCTTCCAAATGTGTTTTGCCATTTGAACTTTAACATTGCATTTGCAAAAAAATCAATCTGTGTCTACAAAGAAGAAGGAAGCATTTACAAATATAGAGACCCACGTCGGGCTTTACCGACAGCTACATCATTATTTACTTCTTGCAAGGTACTCCAAAAATAGCTAGCTCCATTCTTCAGACCCCCCGCACTAGAGTAATCTGCAGTACAGTCACTATTCCAAACATCTGCTACTTTTTCTGTCTTTCTCTTTTTCTTCTTTTCTTTATACAAAGCTGCACTTGGTGGATTTCAGCTGCTATGCAGTTATTTGGCAAAACGATGTGAGAATCCAGCTTCTTATGGGCTTTCAGTATGTGTGGGATCGAGGTAGCACAGCAGTTCCCTCCTTTTTCTGAGACTGCTGCCGCAGCAGCTCCAACAACAAAAATGCACAATCAGCAGTTTCTTTATTTTCATCTTTGTAGCGCTCTTGGCACCGAATCCTGGAATGGATAAATTAAAATGGTGTCTGCCTAATCCCTCCGAGAGATTTGATTGCAACTTAGACTATAGTATTTTCCTTGAACAGGCTTAAAAAATGCTGTGTTTTTGAGCTGGATCCTCACTTTGGTATAACCGATTTTAACATGTAACATATAGAATGTATTCTTTAAGCTCTGAGGTACAAGTCACACCACAGGATAGTTCACCTGATGACATGTGACGGACACATGTGCATTCCATACAGGAACACACGACTAAGGGCTGTATTTCATATTGCATTTCCTTTTAAAAAGATCATCTAAGAGAGCCCAAGAAATGTTGTATATCGCATCTGAGAATTTTTCTTTCTCTCTTTCTTAAGTGAAAAGACCTTTGCTGTGCTTCTGCATTCAAAAACCACACTTCACAGTGAAAGCATGTCGGATAAATGGTCCTGGAGAATTAAGTTTTCTGTATATAGAAATGATACGTAACAAAAAGTAGTCCTTGTTATCAGTGCTGCAATCCCGACAAGAAGACACCACTTCCAAATTTAAAAGATTCTTTAGAAATCGGATCTTTGAATCTTATGTATCAATTATGAGTTTGGCAGCTTCTTTTAAAAGGGTGTAGGTACTCTGCCATTAAACCCTGTCAAAGACAATCACAATGTTTAAATAATTAGTTCAGAGAGTACCAAAGCTAATAAATACCTGCTTCCAGCTTTTCTTCTTTCTCTCTCCCTTACTTTCACTATGTGAATTCTCTGATGTTTAATAAAGTGTGAGCATCTGAGGGTTTCACTAAGGGAAGTATGACAACAGTGTCTTTTCAGGCTGTATGTTTTCCCAATATAAACAGCATTGTAGCAGTGTAGGACAGAATGTCTTTGAAACCTTTATTTTTCTGTCCAATTTGGAGGAAATCAACCAATTGTATAAAAATATGTTGCTGATGGACAGAAAGGGAATGTATATATTTGATGCAGACACACACAAACCATGATTATTCAGCACAGAAAATAAAATGTGTTACATTCCAAATGTGATTAAACCAGCTGCAGACATCTACATAGCTGATGTATAAGGCTGAATCCATTAAAGAAAAAAAAAAAAAAAAAAAAAGAAGAAGAAAAAAGAGTTATTTGGGAGAAGACACTGGTTTTAGGAAGGGAGGAACGTTGCTCTCCTTGTCCCATTTTCTCTTCACTGACTATAAAGAGGACCGAGGAGGTCCCATTCAGATGTTGATTCTCCACTGGGTTTAGGCAGATGGATAGTAGCCTTTCAGTCTCCTTGACCTAGTCCTTCTAGCAATACCTGTGCTTTGTATTGAGAAAAAACACTTTTACTTTCTAAGATATTATGCCTATGATGTTTCAGCTAATCTTATTCTCAAATATATCACAGGAAAATAGAGTAGGCAGAAGGTCATTTTTTCTGTTTGTTTTCTACATACAGCAAAATGCAACTCATGAATCAGTCCAAAGAAACATATTGCAGACTCATCAATGTAATAAATACCCCTTACTTTCAAATGGAATAAAACAAGACAGGAGAGTACCTTACTCAGTCATTTTAGTGTCCTTTGTGAGTTCTGAGGCTCCCCCAGTTCTTTAACAGACATTTTATTGTTGTTCCATTCCTTCCTACACAGATTGTTATGCTACATTTCTTTCCTTGCGCTCTCTCCTGAGCACCTTCTTTGAGTATGTGAAATGATGTGAGGAGGATCTATCTGTATTGTGTTTTTTTTCCTATTTTCTCTCTTCTTCCCCTATTGCAAAATATTCACTTTCTATTGAATATTTGCTGTGCTATGCATGTATGTACGTGAATAATGTTGAGTTTAAAAAGCTTGTTTTGAACATGGAAATATTAGATAAAATCATAGACAAACCATAGGATAAAGATAGAAGGGATGATTATGTGGTCTAGATCAAGTTCTTGTTTATCACAGGCTATTAAATATGACTGAGTTGCCTTTATGTTAATTAAAATACTGTGCATCTGTCAGTAACACATCTGTCCAAAGGTGTCTGGAGACTGAGAAACAATGACTACTCGTTGGAATTTTTCAATTTAAAGATCCTCATCTTTTGATAAGCAAATAAATAAACATATAAGTAAAAGAGACGCCTTTTCTATAACTGTAATTTATCTCCCTTCATTTTTCAGTCATGTTCATGCTTCAATTTTAGTCGGTATCTGAAAAAAAGTGTACAAATTTCCCCCTCTTTTGCACCCAGTTACAGTTTACAATGTGGTGTAACCTAATGACCAGGCTGGAAAAGTGAACATCCCCGTAGGAGGCTGAGATCAGTCACACTGAGTGTCTCCCTCTCGTCTCCCTCTCATACTTGTCTTGATATTCTGTAGGAAGCCAGTAAAATATCACATAAAATGGGACTGAGGTATTCAAGAAGCTCACAATACTAAGAAGTCATAACTGATTTCCTGAAGTCTGACAGTTTGACATTCATAGCACTATAGCCCATGTAGCAAGTAATGAATTTAGGTATGAGTAATAAGTCTAAGCTACCTTCCACCAAATATGAGCTGAGTCATCTAATCGGCCTTAAATAGTTCAAAGAACTTTGATTTGATTGCACACAGATTTGATTGCACAAGAACATTGTATTCTGGATATTCCTTCATAAACTACAAGATGCTTGATCACTTGACGAGGATGAACGTTGCCTGTTATAAGAGATTCCACTGAAGCTTCACACACACTTGAATAGCTTTTTCTTTTCCGTTTGGTCAGATTAAGCTTTGGCTCTTCCCTCTCGGCTCAAACCTCAGGTTTCATTCGATATCTAAGGCAAGAAATGTGCTGCTAACAGCACAATCTGCCAACAGCACAATAGCAAAATGGTTCCTCGCAGGTATAGTGGGCCTCACTAGTGAGGCACTGTGTCAAGTGAGAAAACTCTGCTGTGTTTGTACTCATCTCTGCAGGGGGAGAGTAGAGGCCCCTACACCATGATCCTGTGCACTGAGCTGGTACTAAGGACATCTTTTATGCAGGCAAGGGAAAAAGAGGTCAGCAGCTGCCTTAGGATGGAAGAGAAGAGAGATCAAACCCAGTAAAGCAAAGTCCATTATCAATTGTCTCAGGTGGACTCTGATATAAAAGGAGATCTGAATCACTGTTGAAAAGATGCATGATATAGTATTTGTATGTTGAAGTATCTGAGTGCCTCTTCCTATGAAAACTAGAAGCCGTGGGAAGCCCTCTGCTGACAAGATGAGTATACTCACCAGCTGAAAATTAAGACAGGGCATTTCTCTGGTAGCATATCATCACCTATTAAAAACTATTAGTGAGTATTTCTGAGGGTCGTGTGTGCATGTAGATGTATGTGTGGGTGTGCACACTGCAATACTGAGTTTTGTCCTGACCCCACAGGTGACCATCCAGACCCTGAAGCACGAAGACTGGTGACCTTTCCAACATATTTTTAGCTTCTGTAATGGCAAAACTGTTATTACTGGCCATAAAATTACTCAGACCTTTTCTAAAATCCTGATATTGCAGTTGCCTTTAGTGACCTTGTCTGACAGTGAATTATTCAGGTTGACTATCAGCTACATTAAAAAAAAAAAGCAAAGAAAACAAAACAACATTTGCCTTTATTGGTTTAAAATTTACTGCCTTTTAATTTCAGAGAGAGAAGAGTAGGGAGCCACTCTTGCTCTCCCTCACTGGCATCAAAAATGGATAAATGAATCAAAGTAAAAACTCGTGAAAATGAAGCAGTTTAACTATGGTTATATATTGGTCCACGCTGATTCTGAAACATTTTCACTTTCTTTTCTGTATAACTTTTCCTCTTCCAACTTCAGGGAAAGACTTAACAGATTACATCGTCACATTTTGGCTGTGAAACAGAGGTGTGGTGGGGGTAGGTGATCACCATGTCTCTCAATAAGATTGAGAGGTTTCATCCCAACCTGGAAAAACTCTGACCCACAGAGGGATCATCCCTGCCATCAAGACCCTGAAGCACCCATGGGCCTTACTGTTTGTCCACAGTCCAGGACCCTATTTTAGGAGGCATCAGTCCCTTCCCCAGCAAGACCATTGGATGTTGGTCTCCAGCTCTCCACAGCCCTGCCCAGCCTGGCCACAGGCTCCACCAAGACAGGGCAACCCACAGGCCAACACACCTGTCCCCAGGTGTGTTGGGCCCTGGCTGCCAGGC
Organism: Rissa tridactyla; assembly: GCF_028500815.1. NCBI lineage: Eukaryota > Metazoa > Chordata > Aves > Charadriiformes > Laridae > Rissa > Rissa tridactyla. The sequence continues at coordinate 80,415,032 of NC_071497.1, forward strand.
CTTCAAGGGGATTCCTCATGTGCCACATTCCCCAGGACACCCTCAGCTCACAGGACACCATGTTGCACATGATCCGACTGAGCTTCTGTTTGCAATTAAAGTTACGCAATAGTTATATTGAAACCTGAAGCTTTCATCATAAATCTAAACATGGTGAGTAACATCATAAGTAACTCCATATAAAGTTTGTAACTGTAGAGGACTCTTCCCCCTTTTTTTGTGCGTCTGAGATGGTACTACCACAAACCTGGGGAAGGAATTTTCATGTAAATGCATTGCCTTGCTAAATCTTTACATCATCATGGCAGATGTGACCTTAATCTCATTCTTTGTATTGTGGTTTCACCCTCTTCATGTGTTTTTGCAAGGAACCATTAGAATAAATTATTTTCTAATTATTCTTAACACTTTCATTGTTCTTGTAGACATTTCATCTCTGTGAAAGAAATTACAGTAACTGCAGTATGGGTACCTCCTCTGAGCTACTCCAGTGATGTCTCTGCATGCACTGACTGCCTGTGCAGCACGTGTTCCTCAACTCTGATCCATCCCAGTTTGTTGGACTAACTGAATATACTCTGCACTGTGTGTGCTCCACTATTCTAGGACAGTGATAGGACATAAGAAAATTTGCTAAGTATTTTCTCAGTCATGGCTACAGTTCTCTATGCAGGTGTGTTTGTACATGCTTGGAGGTGAAGAGGTGACAGGGAAACTGGCAGATGAGAACCTGATAAGTGACTTCAGACTGAGAGACTTCAGAGGGAGGTGAGATCCCTCTTCTAAGCAAGGAACAAACCTAGAAAGCAAACTTCAGAGGTTATGATAGAGAGACCTTCTGAGTGACACCAAAGAGACTGCACAGAGTATGTTTTAAGCCAGGAATCCCCTTAAAGCAGCTTCTGAGCTGGTAGGATCAAGGTAAAGAATATCTTCCCTCGCAGAGGATGATTTCTTCTCAGTCATATTATCTGATGTGTTTGACTAAGCTGATCTGGGTTTCCTTAATTTAGGTGGTTTACAAACATACAGAAGTCCTTCGGTGTTGCTTGGCATTATTACTTCAGTAGTTATGGATCAGTTCCTCCTAGAGAAGTTTCAACCCAAGGCTCTGTTTGATGTGGATCTTGTCCTGTTCATTCCTAAAAACAAGCAAGCAGACAAACAAAAATCCAAACATTACAAAAAATATGGAGTTCAAATCTTCAGACTTCCACAGATGCAATATTGTCCATAAATCAAACTTTATAACAAATCATGAAAGCAGATGGGAACAAGGCAAAGAGTTAGTAGTATCAGATTATACACTTCTTAATACACTTGATCAAATGCCTGTGCTAATGGAACTTCCATAACTACTTCATGAAATATGGGTTCAAAGCATGTATTTTTAGTGGGCGTGTCTCCTGGTTTATCTGATTTTACAATCTACAGTTGCATTCTTCTGATAACGTAATATATTATTAATCTCTTGCCAGAATGATTAAACCTAAGGAATGAATAGAAGTTGCCTGGTTAGTAGTTTACTTTTTTCACAAGTTAAAATCTTGTATTATTTGAAATTAATAAAAGGTCCTTTAATAATAACATAAAAAACAAAGTAGCTTCTATTTATAGTAGTAGGTGAGAGAAAGTTGTCCGGACATCAGGACCTCTATTCCTGTTTATAGAGTGCTTCAAAAATCACTTAATAGAGAAAATACCCTCACAACAAGAAGAACAGTAGCACAGGAAAAGGTTGCATGTTGCTTTAAGTGCTTAGAAAAAATCAAGATCAAGTAAGTTAAAACCTGCAAAAGTTTTCAACTATTTCTATTAAAATTAGTATCCCTAAATTGCAACAAATCCACACCAACTCTGATAGTTCATTTAAACTCTAAAAGACATTTTCTCTCTTTTTCTTCCTCTCTTTCTTTTCCTTTCTTTCTTTTTTAAAAATCAGTTTAGAACATAGGGCATCATTTACTGCCCAGTGGAAAAGTCTTCTTTACTCCAGAGGGAGCTGGAAAGGTGATAGATGCCCCTGTACTTTGGTTCATCCATCTGTAGAATAACACAAGACCTTCCTCTTGAGAGTGCTGATGTCTGAAAAATACTTTAGGTTTCCCAGGTGAAAAGTGCAACTCATGTGCAGAGTATTATTATAATCCTTTTTTCTCCCAACACAAGCATTTCATAAACTTGCATTGTTGTCAGAATAGTTCTGAAATATTTTACCCTCAGGTTCATCTTTCTAGCTACAGAGTAAAGCTTTCAGTAGTTTATTCTCAGTCAGTCTGTCTATGCACACACCATCTTTTCAAAGTGCTGCTGACATACAAATTCACAGGATATCTATAATGTTCTTATTAAAGAGACAAATTAGTTATTTTACTTAAACAAACAACAGAAGTATTACCCGCCGGAATGCCCAGGCACTTTCCATAAATAATATTGAGTGCTGATGAGATGTGTTTCAATGCATTTTATTTTACATTTTACCTTGGTGGGTAACTTAGCCTGTGTTGGACTGACTTAACTGCTCAAGTGCCAGAATCCTGCCAGTTCTCAGGAACTGCTCTAATATCGTAACACCTAGGAGTGCAGGATTTTCCTTGTCAGGAAATCTTAAATTCTGATCCAAACCTGTCAATGTCTACTAGATTTTTTCTGGTGATGATCTTGAAACTAGTTCTTTTACAAACCGAGATATGTGTCCTAAACAGAAGCAAAGCAATGAATAAATATAAGATGGAAATGGGAGATAAATTTTGATAGTCATCTGATTTATGTCATGTCAGAGTTGTCAAGTGACACCAAAGTAATGAAATCTTTATGGAAGCTTCACAAGGTAGGAGACATTCTTCAGTGGCACTCTGTTAACATAGACCTACACATAGTAGCTTGCCACGTTGTGGCTGTTGTGCTGATTACGCTTTCAGGAACCCATCCGTTACTTGACACTTTTGATTCTGTAATGTCTCCATAGTCTCCTTAGGAGAAGATCCTACTTACCTTTACCAACCAACCGTCAGCAACAGGAGCTAGAAATTTTTCATATTACCTTGAAACCTCCCTCTCACCCTTTATATGAATATATGTATCAGTGCAACTTTAAATTCTTCAACCCCTCAACAACACCATATCTCTACTGCATCCTGTTTCCCAAATGACTACTTCTTTTCTCCGTCATCACAACACGTAGTTCATCTATCTGCCCATCTGTGCAATAGTATGACCTGATGTTCATAACACAGTTACTCTCCAAAAGTCATCCTCCTCCTAAATTTAGATGTTTCAGCCGTGAAAAATTACATTGAAAGGAAGATTATTTTCTTTATTTGGCTTGTTGGTTTTTGTCTCTCTTTATGTCACATTTCTTGCTTATATGCCACAAATGGTGCAATAAGCTGTGGTCAATCCTATACTTTTCCATATTTTCTGTGGAAGGGAAAACACAGGTTAGAAACCATAAATTCCCTCTATGTGAAAGAATGGTGACTACTGTCCATATGGCCCAACAGAATCCATAAATATTGGCTGTTAGTAAGAAAAATCACATAGAATTTTTCTGTCTGAGTTAATAGCTTCTGAACTAATAGCATCTTTTGCATCCATTAGATACAGATAAAGCTCACTCAAAGCACAAAACAAAGAAAATTTGAAAAGATATATTACTTAATCTCAGAACACGTCATGTTAAAACTCCCATTCTCTGCAGCAAGATACTTCACAGGAGGGGTAAAATCAACACCTCAACCAATTTAAAATCACACTGGGTTTATTAAAATGAGTCCTCAGACCAGATCTGAATCAGGTCTTTCTACACTTGCAAAAAAAGACAGGGAGTAAATAATATCCTTTGCACCTGTTTATAGGTTGCAGGATGTTAATTTCATTTACAGAGAGGGAGAATTCTCCCTCCCCAAAGTAAAATTTAAAGGGACTCAACGTCAAAGTCAGATATAGGAAGATACTTAGTCTTTCTATATCTCTCTTCAGTCCCCCTTACCAGCAAAAGCATTTCCCCAAATTTTAGCGTCTAAAGACAGCTACGTATGTGTCTAGGCACCTAAATGTCTGCTTGAGATACTTAGGCAGGCATTCAGCTAACCATCCAGGCGTTTAAAGTGACGTTTTTGTGGAATTTCAGTTCCTACATTCAGGGAACTAAGTTAGAAAGGTAACACTTAAACTGCTTAGACACCTGAGACACCCTATGTATAGGAGGAAGATTCCCAGGTAATTAGGGTTATTTTAGAAAGATCCTCAGCAGCATGTCTGTCTTTACTGAATTGAGTGCTTAGGTACTTATTTCCTATTTATGAAAATTTATCACTGAAATTGCTAAGTCTTCAGAGCATCCTGGCAAGCTTAGTGTGCTCAGGCTTTGACTTACTCTTTCCAGCTACAATGGTGGTGCTGCCTACTATGTGGTATATAACTGTATATTATGTGATGTCTATAGAATAATCACCTGAGCTGTGTCCCAGAGGTGAACTAGGGTTGATTAAAAGGTGTTCGAAATGGCAGTTACTTCACCACAAAATACAGAGGTAGTAGCAGGGCCTGAGGTATGCTGAAGAAGCTGTAATGCACTTTTCCTTGGTAGAGAGGTTGGCGTGCAGCTGGGTGGGAAAGACCTACGGATGCTGTGAACATGTGGTTCCAGCTGTGTAATTAGAAAAGTGTGCAGTGGGCGGGAATGCCAAGAGAAGTGGTGGGTCTAGACCCTCATTCACACCCAAATTTATCCTTATTTTCATCCAGCGATTACTCAGTTAAGTGAATAGTTGCGAGTCCTCCAGGAAGCAGAGTTCCCCTTCTTAGCTAAAATCCCTGGCTATAAATTCAGACTTCCTTTTGGACCTTTAAGTCATGCATGCAAAACTACACAGATACTAATTTGGATGAGAAGGAAACACTGCTTTCAAGTCTAGTTTGGGCTTCTGAGGTGGAATTGCTGGAAGAACAACTTTCCTTAGGCTATGAAACCCAGGACTCCTACCCACTAGTGCTATACAATCTGTATTATTACAGGGGCAGAGAAATGCTGGTATTCGAAAACCAGATTCTGAATATTAATAACTTCATATTCACTGACTTCATCAAGTTTTCATTTAGGTGTCAGATACGAGGAACTTATATTACATTTTGCACAGAAAACTGGTCTCATTTTTCCCAGGAAAAGGAGTTTTCTGATATTTGACAGTTCAGTTAAGTGTTTCATCAAAATATGAGTGGAATAGCAAAAGCTATTTTTGGAGGGAAAAAAAAATAATTTTTGTTGTTGTATTTAGATGAAAGATGAAAGAAAATATTAGTAACATTTTCTTTATTTTTTTTTCCCCATCTTTATCTGTAACTCTCAAAAGGCTGACTCCTGTCTTCTTCTGGCACCAAGATTTAGTCACTAAAAGTTCAAAACGAGATTCAGGTCTCATTGGTAACTGCAGTATAAAGTGTATGAATGTCTAGCTCAGTTAATAACAAAGTTCAAATCCTTAATCTTCAGCCCAATGGACCAAAAAGTTGGGTTTTGTTTGTTTTGGTTTGTTTTTTTTTTCTCTCCCAAGGTTGGCTGCTTAACTGCAAATTCCTTAAAAACATAAACACTTGTCATTAAAAAATAGTAGCTGTGATTGACAATGTTAACAAATTTTATTTAATAATTATTTTAAATAGCAATGGGGATGGAAAATAAAATCAGAAGATATTTAATTTGGGAAAAAAAAAATCCCAATTATATTTCCATTATTGTTTGAATTACTTGTCCCTAAAATATTTCTGGTGTTCGTGCTTTCAAGTTAGATCAGTAAAACTATTGGGGTGGGTAAGCTTGTGGCCGTTCCTTTTTCAGCTGAGATGTGGGTATCTGCACCTCTGAGTTCATTGGGGAACAGCACAGCTATGTGACTATGGACATCTATGATAGCACAAACCAAATGGTTATTTCCAGGGCTATGAAAAGCTATCCATTTCCTCACTCAGTCTAGTGATAGGACGGAAGTATTCTGAACCTAAACCGCCACCAAAATGCAACGGAAAAAAAAAAAAAATCAAAAAAAGGGGGCATTTTGGGGGAAAATTAAGGAATAAGGAAGGAAAATGTACTGGTCTTTTTGTCTATCTGCTTCCTTAACTAGAGTGACTGAAACAACCAAAACCTCAGAAAAACTCATTTTTAAGTTTTCATATTTCTTCAGGTCTTTTAATATTTTTTTTTAATCAAACAGGCTGAACTCCCTCAATACTTTTCCACATGAAAGAAGGAAGAGAGAAAGAAGATGAGATACAGAGCTGTGAATATGAGTGACTAAGAGTGATTATAACAGAGAAGAAGCTAAGCTGCTGTTAGATATCTGTGAGAAGTATCAGTGGCAATTAACCTCCTGAAATCTGCTGCCATATGATACCTTCAAAGTTCTTTAAATGAAGTAAGTTTATTACTTTCACTAACTTTCTAATGGACAGAGCCTGTGTCAGAAAAATGTGAATGAAATATGTCCTTTTTCATGCATTCTCAAAAGAAAAATGGGAGTGTAAGCCGACATGAAATATGAAATATTCTGTCATCTGCATGGGTGGGCCCTCCTCATCTGGAAATATTCTGGTGTGCTATCACTGATATCTATGACCTATGTTGTGAATGGACGAAGATTTAATTCTCTATAGCTTTATAAATTCAGGATTAAGCATTTTCAAAACATTACATATTTGAAATACTGAGATGTCAAAAGGCTCTAAATATCTGTCCCATGAGACCTATTAGCTCCTGTCTTTTCTTTTCATCTGAAACATTCTGACAGGTTTTGCACAAAAGAGATCAGCTTTTAAATTAATAAAATCAAACAAAAACATGCAGATTTCTGAAGTATGTTTTGTTGCTGTTTCATGCCACATCAGTAACATGATAACATGTTATCCAACGTGCTAGTACTGTGATGCCAACAAATACCGATGATTTTTCCTTACTGCATTTAGTAGTGCCTCAGCATTACTGCTGCAGTCTCCCTCAGGGAAAGGAGTTGTAACAAACAAACAAACAAAAAAAAAAAAAAGAAAAAAAAAAGGAAGAAAGGAGAGAGAAAATAAAGACAGAAAGAAATAATCATCGTAGAACATCCTGGGGGAACAGAAAGAAGTGAAAAAGCCAAAGAAAGAAGTAGCTAAGCCTGCCTTGACTGCATGAAATTCGTTGGAACGCCTCATAGGGAAAGAAAATAATCACTTTTCGGGGCGATGGAATTTAAATAACTTGAAATTGTGCATACACAATTGGTTCTTTTTCTGCTGTTAGGAAAAAGAAAATCTACTCAGTCATAGCAACCTATTTTTCAGCAGGAAGAAAAAAATACAGTAAGTGGAAAATATCAGCACAAGTTTTGGAGCTGAGGAACATTTCAATTACTAAAGTAAAATACAGCTCTCAAAATATTTTAGTTGATTTTCTCCTTCCCTCTCCTTTTCAAGGAAAACGTAAAGCTTGGCTGTATATGCAACTGTCTGTTCTCAGAGAGGGCTGTAACTCCCAGCCACGTCGAGCACACTTTTCTGTGGAGTAACCCATACCCAAGGGTAAGAAAAGCCTCAGGCACAACTTGGCCCCTTGGAGTACAGTAATCAGAGTCGATAACCCCAAGCAGAGGAGAGCTAAGGGAAGCCAGTGGTAAGAAGTGAGCTTTGAGTGGGTCACAGCAGGAGAGGAAGGTCCCAACACGCAGGAGGAAGGAGTCCATCCGACATCCCTGGGGAGGCAGGGTGGGCGTCTGAGCAAGGCACAGGGCTCATGTCTGCCAAAAACCCGGGAGTGAGCCTTTCAACCCAGACCTCCACCTTTCTATCCCTAAAGCTGGATATTAGTGCATTTTCTCACCTATTCTGGCAAATGTACTTGTGCCAAATCACAAAGCAGAAGCTTTTAATATTTCTCTACTGAAAGTTAATTCAGAGACACGCAGGTAAGCTCGCTTTCTAGAGAGCTCTAACTATGAAAACACAGAGCTCAACATAGCTAAATTAGCCTGTGACAGAGGACACTACCTTGGTTTTGCTGTAGTCTTCACAGGCACACTAGGAATGCGTGCCTGCATTGCACCAATATGCACCGTATCTCTCCCAAATGACACTGAAATAGAGAAATATTTTGCCTGCCTAACTTCAAGATTTTACTTTTTTTGCTTAATTTGTGAAGTTTAGGAACATATAAAGTCATGGCGACGGGCGCCCATGCCACAGGTGCCTTCTGAAAAGGCCTGTCTTCCCCTCTGACCATCAGAGAAGACAAAGGCTGCTCGTCTTTACGTATCTCAACCAGGTGCTAAAAGTAAAGCAGTTTGAAGCTCTCAGCCTTGGTCTTCCTCGTGGGTAGTTCGTATAGATTGCTGACTGCACTGTCAGCATCCTAGCTTTCATCCTAGCATTACATTCCTTCTATAGCTAACATGGCACAGCCACCCAGTGTGAAGGAGTGATATTTGGGGGTCTGGAGCACAAGTCTTCTGAGGAGCAGCTGAGGGAGATGGGGGTGTTCAGCCTGGAGAAAAGGAGGCTGAGGGGAGACCTCATCGCTCTCTACAACTGCCTGAAAGGAGGGGGTAGAGAGGTGGGAATTGGTCTCTCCTCCCAGGTAACAAGCAATAGGAAAAGAGGAAATGGCCTCAAGTTACACTAGGGGAAGTTTAGATTGGATATTAGAAAAAAATCCTTCACAGAAAGGGCTGTCAAACATTGGAAGAGGCTGCCCAGGGAAGTAGTGGAATCACCATTCCTGGAAGTATTTAAAAGACAGGTAGCTGTGATGCTTAGGGACATAGTTTAGTGGTAGTTTTGGCAGTGCTTGGTTAAAGGTTGGACTCGATGATCTTAAAAGGTCACTTCTAACCAAAACAACTCTATGATTCTATGATTTTATGAAACCAGCACTGACCATGTGCAGCAGTGAGCTGGGCAGGGGTTATCCTTCGTTCATCTTGCTCATTCATCTTGCTTTTAAAGACAGACTCAAACGAATTACAAATTCATTCCCAGGAGCAGCATGGATACACTCAAGCAATGGTGTGACGAAGCTTTTGGTAGGTCTTAAACATGGTATTGTACAGAGGCAGCTGAAGTGGCTGGAGTGGCTGGAGCTCACCTGCTCTGCATCGAGGTGGACATCCCCAGCTGCCACTCAGTGCTTAGCAAGCACCAGGTTTTTTGCAGCCAGAGTGTGGACATGCCCTGAAGCCTTTTAGAAATGTTAATCATCTGTTTTAAAGAAAACCAGAACACTCTTTATAAAAATTAGATACATACTAAATAAGGCTTTACTGTTCGTTCAAAGTGAGAATGCCATGTAGTTAAACTGCGGCTGGTGAGATCGCACATTTTGAGTTATGCTTTTAAGCCGCGGCAAAGTTACTTGTGTCAGGGGCACCACAGGGATCAGTGTTGGAACCACAGCTTTTTCAGTACCTAAATGACTCAGAGCATATTATTTAAACTAAAAATTTCTGGTGTGCAGATGATACTAAATTGGGAGGAAAGGTCATCCGTAAGAAACAATACAGTCAGGTAGGGAAGGATTTAGATCATTTAAGTACTTGAGCTAATAGATAGCAAATTCAATGCAGATAAATGCAGAATAATGAGTCTCGGAGAATGTAATAAAAGGACATAATATCTGCTTAATGGGAAGGTACTACAGCATATTGACCTGGAGAGAGATATGAGAGTTATTTTAATAATAAAAAAACCCTTATATTAAAGCCTTCAACTCAATTATTGTTAAGGAAATACAGTGTATTTCGTTAGGACCTCACCCAAAGTACTGCATTCAGCACTAATCACTCTACAGTTCAGAAAGCATATTTAGAATTGGTCTTAAAGGGGTGATTTGTAGAGCAATCTAATGAAAGCACATTTCAGAGATATAAGTTTTGAGGACATTACAGTGAAGATTGACTGTATCCTCACCAGAAAGTCAGAGACTAGAGGTGACTGTCTAAGACGACCAGTACAAGCTTAATGAATCCTTGGCAGTAAGAGGTGAACTGTTGAGGAACTCATTACTTTAACCCCTCAATCTTCACAATTCTATTAAGTTTAGAGCTGCTGTGACAGAGGAACAAATTCTCATCTGGATTTACACCACTGCAGTTTGAGTGAAATCTCTGGAGCTACTACTCTTACAGAAGCATGAAGAAGACCAGGATCTGTCCTCCAGTTTCTAATAAGAGACTGATGGAGTCACTGCTCAAGCACGGGTCTCTCTCTTTGAGTGCTCTCCTGTCTCATTTGGCTTTACAGGTTACAGGCTTGTTAGTCAAGGGAACATCAAGGTCTAGAAAGTCTAACAGGGCACAAGGCTTGCCTAAAAAGGCACTGAACAGTTTGCTATGTAAAGAAAGATATTAAAGGAGACCACATGCAATAAGGAGGCTTTTCTCTCTCTTTTCTGCTAAAGTATGACTGAAAATAACTGCTGGGGGAAGGTGGGGTGGGGGAAGAGGGTGAGAGGGGGATTATTGCTCTAATAAATGGCTATTCTTTGTCATGGCAAAGTCATTACATTGGGTCCACCAGAATTCACCAGAAGTCATGTCTTGTGAAACCAGTTTTGAAGCTTTTAGTATGTGATTCTCTCATCTTTGCAATTCTTTTTTTCATATTTTGCAAGATATCATTTTCTCTAAAGCTAATGGGACAGCTAACATGACAATCCAGTTCCTTGCTGGCTATACAGACACAAACTCTTCCTTGGCAGGAGGTCTCCATTTTAATCAGTTGATGAGTCACTGTTTTTATTCATTATGTTTTACAGAAATATTGTGTTTGCTTTACTCGTGATATTTCATATCGGGATATTATCTGCACTCTATTACATCATACAGCTTTCACTTCATCATTGATTCAGTGAAATTACAGTCACAGGATTCAGTGAAGAACTAAATTGTGTTAGATTAAATATTTATATACAAAATTCTGTATAAATAATATGAGAAATCAAGTAGGAATCAAAGCCGATGTTAGCAAACATGTGGTTCCAGAGTGGGGGCACAAATGGTTGTATATGTGGCCATGACAACATTATTGAGCAGCTTCTGCTTGAAATGTCAGTCTGAATTGTCCATGCTGGGTCAAGCAGGAACCTGAGGCAGTGGGTATCTTTCATGGCCTGGTTTCATTCCTAGAGTTAATCAGGAGGAACATGGAGAGAATTCATCGAGATCTAGTCAGGCTGTGGTGGAGAAGGGCATGTGGGTGCAAAAAACTGTGAGGCATAAGTGATCCTTAAATGAGGTGGAGTCAGTGGGACCAAGCAGAAAAAATGTCTGAAAGCTGACTTGATGTAGTGCAAACATCAGAATCACTAGATATTTATGTACAAACTATTATAACACACACAAAAATCTGTAACTACGTCTGTAGTTTTCTTTTGTTCCTCATGACTAATAGTTACATGATTTTAGCTCATAATACTTTCTCTTTCATTCCAATAGACCTTGCATTTCTGTGTTTTGTCCATTTCCTACCAGTTGAGCTTTTTTTCCCTTTGTCTTTCCACTGCTACTATTTTGAACTTCCATCTGCAATTGCCTTTAACTTCTTTTAAAATCCTGTTAATAGATTATTTCCCTTTTTCAAGTTCTCTGTTTTATGATTTTTTTTGTGCTACTGATATGACTTTCCTTACAAGTATGGCAATGGATATGAATAATTAAATCAAAAGCGAATGTCACAAAAATAACTGAAGAAAAAGTATGATGACAAAGTGGAATAAAGTCATTTTCACATAAGACAATTCATATTTGACTTACAGTGAGGTTTCAGGATCTTTTTTTATTTACCCTTGTAGCAGATAGCAACTGTTTCAGTGTCAGTATTAAAAAACATGACAGATAAACATAGAGGATTTCCACTATTAAAATTGATCAAAATTTGATTCTTCATCCACAAATTTTTTATTATGACATAATTCTGTGAATGTCTCAAAAATATATTTTCCAGATAAAACAAAACAAAACAAACAAAAAGACATAGAAATGTCTTTGTTCAGCAATTGAAGATATTATAGCTTGGAGAGACTTTTGTTCATGAAATGCCACTGAACTAGGGTTATAACAGGCTAAAGGCTACATAAACTTCATCTAAGGTGTATCTTGTAGTTTTATGTTTAATTATATGGCTGCAATTAAATTATTCTTTTGGGACCCTTGAGCTGCACTTTGGGAATTCCTAAGGCTAGTCTGATCTTTTTTCAAGTATGGATTATGGAATTAATGTCTACGTTAACTTAGGAACAAAGTCATATAAACAGTGATTTAAGTTCTTGCAAAAATGAAGTATGTAAAATAAGTTAAGATCTATCACTCTAATTAGAAATAGATGCAAATCAAAAAATTAACCACAACCTGATCCCTAAAATGAACCCTTCCAAGCCTGGTAGTAGTTTTCCCCTTCCCTTCCCTTCCCTTCCCTTCCCTTCCCTTCCCTTCCCTTCCCTTCCCTTCCCTTCCCTTCCCTTCCCTTCCCTTCCCTGTTTATTACATAAACAGGAAAAGAAATCTGTTCTTAGAGAATAAAAATACTTTCACCTCACAAACTTGAATCATCTGGATGATGTATGCCTCCTTTCATGCTATTCTCTGAAGAAAGGTGCACTTTCTTTCCCTTAATCTCTACATATTTTGTGGCTGAATTGAGGAGAGAATTCTCTAAGGCAACAAATTAAAAACAGCAGTGAAAATAAAATAAAATAAATAATATATTATAAAGAAAAACAAAAACAACCCCCCCCAAAAAACCAAACAAACCCAAAATAAAAGCCAAAGAAGAGAAAGCAAATTGCACTCAGTCGTCTTTGAATCCACAACACTTTTTCAACCCAGTTCCACTCTTTCAACCCTGGCAGCGATGGTTCCTATGAGAAAGTCATTTTTGGAAATGAGATTGTGGCACCACGACCTTGCTGCAGATATCTCACATTATCTCATTTCTCATGACTTGTGAGCTCCCACAATGCAATAGTCTTAGTGCTTAAGGTCTTGTTGGTGGCTTGGCACCCTACTTGGCAGACTTCTGGCATCCCTTTCTTTTGGAGCTTAATCAGGAAACTGAAGTTGGGTAACAAGATTTCAAAATGAACCCACGAGGGGCCTATGGATCTAATTAGAATCCATCCAGCACAACTTCTTGTTAAACTACAAAGAGCCCAGCTAGCAAAAACATAACCTGTGTATGCCCAATGAAAGTTAATACATTCACTTTGCTTTTATCTAGTGTTCTTATCGCACTGGAAAATATAGCCTAGGGAAGTTGCAGTATCTCTATGAATGAAAGGTTTAAAGAACATGTTAGATGAACATCTATCTGGAATGGGGTACTTAATACTGCCTTAGAGGAGGGGTATACGGGTAGTTGAACTCTTGAGACCCTTTAAGCCCTATCATCTTCCATGTTGTTATGATCTAAATATTTAAAGATCTTGGAGAGGTAACCAGCTCCTATCTTCTAAATCTGAGCATTTGATCACCCCTTGCAAAAAACCTGCACATTATTTTTTCCTATTACAGTGGCAATTACTCGTCTATTCTGAAAAAATTACTTCACGTTTCAACTATTAAGGCCATGTAGGCTGCTAACAAATGATGAGGTCAACTGAGAGCGAAAAGCAAGTGCAGCAATTGCAAAATTAAAAATGTGCTTTACTTTAAGTCTGTCAGGAATGCAAACACAAGCTATGAGGAATGCAAAGTAGTTTAATTAAAGCTCAGTTTAAAACTAGCAATATTATTATAAAAAAGAGCATCTTGTCTTCTCCAATGGCAGTGAAATACCAACTTCCAGTTCATTCCTTTTCTGGAATCTATTATTATGACTTCCTTGTCAATTCTTGTATTACCTTTGTTTTCAAGGCAATGCCCCACTCAAGGAAATGAAACCAGACTCAAGCACTAGGCAGATATCTTAATTTTGGAAAACTCATGCATTTCTAACCAGTGTTCTTTAACCTGCTTGTTTTTGGCGAAGTGTGGTCCCCACAGGCATGCACAATTCTGTTTGGGAGCCATTCCCTTTGAGTAACATATTATTTACATCTTGAGAATAACACTTTAGATTTGTCTGTGCCAAATCATTTTTTTTTGTCCTGTGGTTACTGTCTTGCTAGTTATTAGAGACTCTCTGGCAATGCCTATGGCACTATCAGAGACAAAGCAGCATCAATAAATATCTCTTCCCTGATTTTAGACAAATCTATGCCTATCCATGTTTAAAATTACACTTTCTCTAACCAGCTATATATATTCTCAGAAATTTGATGAATTCCAAGACATTTAGATTTTTCACACTCTTTTTTTTCCACATTCATTGACCTTTATAAAACTTAAGCCAACAAGATGGCTATCAGTGGGAGTTTTGTGGATTTCACAAAGAATTCCTCCAAGATGTCTCTTTTCTGGATGATTCCCTAGCATTTTTTAGACAAAACCAACTGTTCCGTCACAGATGGCTTTTAAACGACTTAGCTAGCAACTTTGAACTCTTTGGCTTGAATTGAGTTGTCTGACTTCATATGTTGCATTTTTTTCCCTGTCTAAAGATCTTCAGAGGTCTTTTCCAATTCACTTTTCAGTCTTCGCTATCCAAATATTTTGGAGAAAATAAAAGATTTCCCCCAAAAGATCTTTTTTTTAAAGATAGTAGGTTAATGCTTATTTATTGATACCCTCCATAAGAAATTTCCACTGAAAGGATATATAATAACTCTTCCTAAATGCCTAGTTTTTCTTCCTTTGATTTGGTTACAGTAGCAGTAGCAGAATCCTAAGAAAGTATTTTACAAGAGCAACCCTTTCTTTTACTTATTCACTGGAACACCTCCCAGAATTAATCTCAAGAATGCTTATGTTGGAAAGCTTACTTTAAGCAACTCATTAAAAGTTACTTATAAAGCACCTTCTTGGGAACTTAAGACCTTCAAAATTCAAAGCTGCCACTGCTGTCTCTCATGTCATATGGTTTGCAACTGTGAAACTCATCAGTGCGTGTTCAAGAATTGAAACAAAACATTATTGCTATTAAAATTCTTCTCAGCCCCTGGAAGTGATATATGATGATCTGTGTGGTACTTGGGTGCTGAAGTCAAAGAGGTAGAGGTCCCCATGGGAGCAGACAGATGATTTGCTTAAATAAACAGTGCTAATTTGCCCTGAAGAACCCTATGATCCAAGCAATGTAGGTATATTGAAAGACTACTAAAAAGCTTAGCTGTGCACTTCAAGCTCTTGGTGACACTGTTAATTTTCTAATTAAGCACAGACAAAGCACTACGTCCTGTTCCAGTCCCGTGAAAGTCTTTCTCTTTGTCACTCCTGCCTGTTTTGTTTGTGGGATTATTTTTTTTAATTATTCCTCCCTTCTAAATTTCTTTAATATCAACTTTGTTCTTTAATATCAACTTTGTTACTGGACTCCAGTCTTCACAGCTCTTGTACAAAGTACTTACCAGAACAGCTGAAAATTAAATTTAAGGAAGAAGTGGACAGCAAGTGCATTTATTACCATGGTACTGTGATATACTACGCAGATATGCATGTAAAATGAAAAACAGTATTATCACAACTCCCCTTTGGGCAATACTCCAAAACCCTCCACTGATGATAGAGATAGACAAAATATTGGCTTTGTTCTTTCTAACCTAGTAATTCAAGCAGCACCATTCAGAATTTAACAGATGGGTTTTTTTCAGAATTCTGGGTATCCTGCTATATCTTTGGCTTCACACTAGAGTTTTGAATCTAAGACAGCACTGTCACCTTCACTGATTCATCAGCAAGGGAACTACAAGGATACATGTCCCTTTGCAGGACTCAAAAGCAAAAGAAAAAAAACAAACAACAAAACACAAACCCTCCATACTCCTTCTCCAAATAGCATGAAAGCAACTCCATGACTTTGTGAATTTTGAAAATATAGGCATCCTTAAGGGCAGTTGTCCTTCCATCTACCACAGTGTAAAACATGGAGGTTTTCAGAGGACTGCATCCACTTCGTACTACTATTTCACTGTACAAAGTATCGGATGTTCATTAAGTGCAGGAGCACCATTAGTAAAAGGGTATATGCCATGTCCTTTCTTGAGGATGGTCTTGGTTGGATGCATTTTAAAACAAAAGATAGCCATACCAATCATATAATAAAGGGGATTTTCCAGATGAATAAATGTTTATATTCTTATGTTTGTTACTAGGGTAGCAAATCTGAAGTCAACACAGAAACAATAACAACACACTAAGAGGTTAGATTTAACTTTCACCATACTTTTGCCCCCCTTGAGTTCACCTACATTAACAAAAATATTAATGGTGCTGTAGAGCTTTCCTAACTATTTCTGGAGGGGAAAGAGGGATTAGTTGATTCCTTTTTTATCACAATTTATGTCAGTATAAAAGTTATAGAGATTGCCAGAAACTAAAGGAACATGATGTAGAATCACAGGAAAAGTGTAAAATCAATATCGCCAGGTGTTTGAATGCTGTACTTGGCAGCCCCTCTCTAATCCATAGTCAGTGCTATATTTTATGTATATAACTGAGACTCTGTTGTTAGATAATCTTCAAACCCAAATAGCCGACACCAGTGCAATGATCACAGAGACAGAAGCGCTTCTGGTTTTGTCGTGTAATGAAGGATTTTGCAAGAGGCATCCAGACACTTTCTACAGCCACTGAAAAGGAGAAAAGCACCTTCACGCTGCCTGAAGTCTCTGGAAATGTCTTTGTTTCCCAACATTAGAAGAAGTCAAAGTTAGTTTTGCTCATAACTTGCATGTGTCATTTACAGTGATATATCCAGGCTAAGCAATGACCCCCCCAGTTTTCAGTTGGGGGATATATGTTTGCCATCAGAGACTTAGAAGAAAATGTAGAACCTTTTTGCTTTCCCTCCCTTTCTGCTTTCTTTCAGAAATCCTGGTAGAAGCCAGACATGGTTAAAATCATTCTTTCACATTCTTTGCTTCTCAAAATAATAATTGATTTAAAATCTGTCCAGATCTCTAACTTTACAGAAACAAAACTGTGAATTGTAGTTAGTTATGCATCTAGCTATCAGCCCAACATCTTGTGACTAGAGGTCATTTGACTGTCAAAAGGGAAAAACAAAACACTGAGGACTGAAATCCCTAAAACATTTAACATATGTCTTAGTATCAACAATGTTGCGAAGCAGAAGAGTTGGTGATGGGTAGTCTCTGATCCTATTTTCCTGAGAAAGCTTTTGCAATGAGATTTCATCCCACATTTGGCTCTAAAGAGGGTCTGATCTTTCCTGGTTTTGATTTTGAGTAGAAACAAACCAAATGCAGTTTGAAGGATACTTATGTAAATCTCATTTGGCACAGTTCCTGTGAATTTCAGGGAATTTTCTCAATATCCTTGTTTGCTGCAAGTTTTAGAATCAAACAAATCTAAGATTCTGTCCTTGTTTATTCTGTTTAGGTGTTTAGTGCAATACCTTGTTCTGTTGTAGTCTCACGCATAGAAAGTACATTTACATTCTTTTGTACACACACAGAAAAATAAACAAAAAAAAACCCCTGCATGTATATGTGTACACAAAGATGTATATTTGTGTGTATTCGCTAGCTCTGTTTTATACTTGGCTTGTAGATTATTTGAAGAAGGTCCTATATTTACACAATACATAGTTAAACGAAATCCTGGTCTGTCACTGCAGCTCTTTCTTAAGCACCACCGCAGTACGAATACAAATACAAATATTACTACTAATAATTAACAATAGCAGTAAACACCATTATCTTTGTCCATGCCAAGGGCATGAACAGACTTAAAGCTGTTTATTTAACTCTTCTTATATGTGCATAGTAATGTTGTTTATTATTATTACAATGAATGCTACTACTAATAAAATACATTTAAGAAAGTATTAATAAAGCACTTTTAAGATTTCTTGTGCCCCAGGCATGGGTAAAGCTAATGATGCTGAAAGGATGGTAGCAGATTGTAATTTCTTGAAAACAAAGTTGAAACTCATATATGTCAACAAATTTCTGTTGGGTGAAACTGTAATTGATGTATGTTAAAAAAAAAAAAAAAAGGAAGCATCAAAGTAGCATCCTTTAATAAGTTATGGCCTCTTTGCTGAAAAACTACTAACTCACTGTGCACTTGTGGACTTAGATTCAGCCTTTCTATATTTAGGTACCTAAGCGAAGGATTTAACTTTTGGGACCCTGGTCTCCGTAGGCTCCCTGTGCAGAAAATGGAGATACTCTGGTTCAGAGCCAGGCAGATCTAAGCAAGACTGAAGCACCCCTTGGAGAAGTCTCTCTGGCTACAAAGGGAGCTTCGCACTGAGACTTCCCTTAGCTGCCCCAGGTAGATGTGCAGAGGTGGGTAGGAAGAGATCTAGGCTGTCGCAAATCAAAACTGAGCTCTTCAGTGCTTATCTTCTGCAATGGACTCTAGTGTGCATGTAGCTAGTTACTAGCCTCCTGTGAGAAACTTGTTTGCAAATGGCTGAGATAAGGTATCTTCTGTGACTAAAAGAAAGTGTTTGACCTCTCTAGACAGTTCACAAACTTGACACAAGGCCAGGTTGAATGACGTAGGCTCTTACGACCAAAACATTATTTTTAGTGCTTCCAAGAAAGTGAAGGCTCTTGGGTTTCAGCTCTTTGTTTGGACCAGATTTGATTGTTTGTACTGATACTTGCAGCAGCTTCCCTGCCAACCTACTTAGTCAAACCAATAAAGCATCTTTACAGCACCACCTTACCAGCCACTATTGATTCACTTGCATGTGCTACCTCAATAGTAAAAGGCTGCTAGGATTTACTCCCTCTGTTCTTTCCTTCTCCAGGCAGTCATTACTCAGTACAAAACCCTCTTAACCTAGTAAAGTTGTTGCTCTTGTTAATACTGGTTTAGCAAATTATTGATCCAAATAATGAGAACAGGAATTATTTGCTCCTATTGTACAAAGTGCAATTGAATCTACATTTTGCCCCACTAATTTTCGCTATAGATCTTTCAGTGGTACTAGACAAATGGATCATAAATAAATAAATAAATAAAAATACTAGGAAGCTGGCTGAGGTTGATGGTGCACTTGAGCTGAATCCAAACTTTATTGGTGTTTCTCAGCTTCTATTTGAAAACTTATAAACACTGCTCTTTGGAGCTTTACAGTGTTTTTTTTTCTGGCAGAGGCATTAAGTCTTCAGTATTAAGTTCTTCAGTCCTAATGAAACTGATGTACAGCCCATCAACTCCCCATCACATCTGTGCAAAGGCAGCACAATGTCAATGACCCCAAAACAAAATGAATGAATATTGCAAAATACATTTCCTATGGTAAATAAAAAATTTGAGCTGGAGGTTGACAGTTCCAAGTTGCACAATGTCACACCTTGCTGTAATTTGCAAACTTATCTCCATCCCGTATTTTTCTTCTAGCACTTTAATCAAAATTGGAAAGTGTATTCTCATATTGGGCTATTCAGTGTGATAGCAAAAATTTATATTTAGATACCTAGCAATAAATAGCTTGTTCTTCTTGGGAGCACAAAGAAAACATACATGCACAAGTCTACACAGAGAGTATGGTCTGTTGGGAAATCTGTGGTTCAGTGTTCCTTTCCAGGCCACCTTCCTTCTTACACCTGCTTAGCCAAATTGTACTTCTAGTTTTATTTGTGAATTTATTTTTTTTAATTTTATATGTATTTAAACTAGTATTTCTTACCTACATCTATTCTGAATACTACCTTTCATGTGAATATTCATTTTGAAATCAGAAGTATATATTTGGGATTGCTCTTAATCAGATGTGTATTTGTTCTGTCCCGTGAAGTCCCAATTCCATCTGTCCTTCCCTTCGTGCTCTAGCATGTAACTGAAGAAAACTTAAATTTTAGAAGAAGAAAGAGTTCACCTGACAGTAGAATTTTCTCAGCCAATGCTGTGCAATAAAAACTTACCTTTCATTCTATCCATCTTCTGCTACCTTCTTTGAACTAATTCAGACATGCTAGAAGACTACTCACTGTTTAACAGTGGAAATATGGAGTTCAAGATTGGAATTGTCAAAGAAATACTATCTGATGCAAGTCAAAAACAGTTGAATCTAACCATCCTCCATTTCAGCAGCATCAATTGAATACTGTCAAAACACTATCCGCCAGAGAAAGAAATATTCCATAAATAAGTTGTTAACACCATCATCATCTCAAATAACATTCCCAGTGTGGTTAAAGGAAAAAAAAACACGCAAGAAGGGTAAGAATTTTCCATCTGAAGGATATAATAAGCAGAGTCATCACTAATTTACTACTCCTTTGGGTAAAGCATCTAGAAACCTGAGGTGTACCTCTTTCGGCATACAGGCTCTTGTCAGTAACTGTTACAGGAAAGTCAAATAGGCCCACTTCCATGCACTTAGTCAAAAGTGAAATAAGTCTGGATCTGATTTGAGGTTCCAAATGCCAGCCTTGCAGAGTCACCTAGCTCAGTCTAGAGGTAGGACCTTCAGTCCAAGACAGAGGCAGAATTTCAGATGTGTTCTTAAACGTTGCTGTACCCTGTTCAGACGCACAGCACTGAAAACGTCATCATGAGATATTTACATCTTCTTACATATTACACTAGGAACTTCAGTGTCTAACTCGAGTGCTGCTCCTGGGTTTAGGAGTCTAAAAGTTAAGTGCAGAGTCCATCAGCATCACTGTGTGATTTGAATGTCATCTTTTCCTTCCAGTCTATTTCATTCACTAGAATGAGGCTATAGTCAAACTAGATTACTAATCTATTTGGAAGGAACAAAAAAATGACAAAAGAAGAGAGTGAAAACACTGAGAGTTAAGCCTTATACTTCTGAACAAAGTGATGAATTCAGTAAGGCAACTATTGTCAAAAAGAGATCATAATGACAATAGGAACAAAAAGCCAGGCAACAAAGGCTTATGATGCATAAGAGTTAAAGATTTCCCTTTCCTACAGCTTCAGAGGGAAATTCCTCTTTTTCATTCTGTGTTATTTTTTGTTCACATGCGTAAATTTGACCTAACCTTTCTTTTGAAGTACCATAATCTAGGCAAAGACATTTAACAATAGTTCCTATCACAAATGAAAGGTTCAGATTATGTTTGTTCATTGCTTTTCCTAACCCAGTATAATGACATAATTTCAATTCCTCTGTTCTGGATGCAAGTTAAATTGTAGAAAATGGAGATGTTCAGGATAGAAGCACTCTAAATACAAGACTGAGTGCACTAGTCTTAATTGATCAGTAACATAAGTGTACTTTTCCTCAAGATTTGCAAGCAATGCAATTAAAAAATAAACAATACAAATCCATGTAATTTTTGTGATTCCTTTAGTGAGGACCATCTATGCATTATTTTTTCCTCCATGCCTAAGTCTTTCTCACTAAGGTACCATAAATGTCAGCTGTAAAAGTTCAACAACTTCTATTTAGCAAAACATGCTTCATTAGTTTTTACAAACATTTCCAAAATAAAAGAAGAAAGAAATTTCCCTATTAATTACCCTGAGGAAGGGGAGAAATTCTTGATCAGTTTTGACAGTGGTTAACTAGAGATCAGAAAATGCAGTACTAAGCATAAGAAATAAACACGTGAAGGCAGGATGCAACCAACAAAAGCTATGTAAAGTAGACAGGTTTATGGCTATAAAATCAGAAGCAATCTGAATACTCAGGCAAAAAAGCTGCAGTTTTTAACTGACTAAACAGGAATGAAGAAAAATTATTGACAGAGTTGGTATTGAAGAAAAAGAAATGGTAACGTGGGTCAGAATAAAAGCATTTCTAATTCCTGTCTGGGAAATGTGTTTCAGCAGCAAATGCATTACAGCATGTGAACATACCCATGGCAAATACATTGGGTCTTTGGTCATTGCCTCAGTGCTTCCCAGAAAGTTTACATTCAATAGTATCTTGTTATATGAGACTTCAACCTACTTTTTCTACATACTAAAGTGAAAACCATCATCAACAGCATCTGAGCACCCCGAATGAAAGTTCAAATGAACACCCTATCTGTCTGAAATACTCTGAGCTTTATCCTGTGTAAGAGAAAGGCAGAAATTTCATAGAAAAGGACTTTGATGATGAAGATATTTCAGCCTGACAGCTAGTCTCATTAATAGCAAAGCTACATGTTCAGTACCAATGGATTCACCTCATGCACCAATAGTCATATAAAAATATGGCATTTCACTTGGTTCATCTTAGACACTCTGAGACAGCAGCTAGGGATGGGATAAATTGTTTGCATTCTGAAAGGTTTGCTTCATTGAGTTGCTCACTTTACTTCATGCACTTTTGCTGTGTTCTAGAGAAATAGCTTAGATCAGAACTCAGTTCCTGGGGTCTTAGGTAGATGAGTGAGATAACACAATCCCATTCAACGTCCTCTCATATCTGTGCCAGACTCAGAATGGTGACTACTATACCATAGCCCTCAGAACATCAAAACAAAAAAAGTATCTAGTGTCTGACTTCTCAGAGTGAAACATCAGTTAAATTCCTCAAAAAAAAAGGCTGATAACAATTAAATGAAGATCCTAATCTAAGTGTTCTTTCTTCTTCATGGACTTATGAAAGAAATCAGAGCGACAAATAATGATCAGGAAATAAAAGTTTTGCTACTGTGTTCCATAAGAACAGTAAAAAGAACTGACTGAGCTTCAAAATGTATTTTAAGTGGATGTCTCCTTTACCTTATAACTTAGTATCGTCACTTCTCAAAATGTTGAAGTACACATTTTTATGTACTTGCAATATTTAGAGTTTTGTTTAGGTATGTGTAAAATTCAAAGAGGCAAATTAAGGAAATGTGAAGGTGAAACATTCACGATGTTTTGCATAAAGCATTTAATATAAGAAAATGTTATAGTTGACGTTAACAAGAGGAAACAAAACCTAACATTTCCTAATAAAGAAAATTAATAACTTGGTTGCATGGAAAGTTCTAATATTTTGACATTTGACACCAGTTTGGAAAAAACAAAATAGATTTTTCTACAGGACAGACTTTTAGATTTTAAAAAACTTAATGAAAGAATGATAGCTATGTCTTCTAGGAGACTTCTGTTAATCTGACAAAATATCAACAGCTTCTGATAAACTGAATGCTTTCAAGTTATAGAAAAATAACATGAACTTTAAACACTCAGCCAAATTTTTTTAGCTATTTCAGAGTACAAGCTCAACATCAGGACAAACAAAGGACCGAAATTAACTTTCCCAAAAGGAGCAGTAGATTAATACCTGCCATCTGAAAGGCATATTAAAAATTATTTCAAAATGAACAGATTTGAACAATCACACACTCCTCTTCTTGAGATCTGGACAATCCAGATTAAAACCAGGTTGGTTCAAGAACATATAATCCCATGAGTACAATGTTATGTCCAAGCTGATTAAGTTCTATTGAGAGACCATTTTACCTTGCAATATGGGAACTTTATTCAGCTAACAATCCATTAGTGGAAGGACCCAGGACAACGGTTATGTACATGGTTTCTCACCCTCTAATCTTCTAGCATCTTTCACTCTTCTAACATGAATCTTAGGTTTGACACATGTAGTATATATTTTGTAGCCTATTGTGTATAGTGGTGTATATGTTGGAGTCTGAAAACTCTCTCATTAGAATTCTTTTAACTGTTTCATGTACATAGGCCTTAGAACTTGGGAGACTAACAGATTGCTCTATTACACTGGTTTACAGCGATCTCTTTCCTAACACATGCTTTTTTATGGATTTATTAATTTTCATGCACATATTATACCTACATACATCAATTTTAAAAATTAGGAAAGTAAAACTCAGTCTCTGTGTTTCAGTCACTGGAGGAAATCAAGGGCATGGAAAGTAAATGACCAATAAAAAGTATAATGGATCAAGAAAGATAAAATCTCTCCAAATTGCAAAGTATTTTCATCTTTCCTCTCCTCACCTTCTGAAATACCTCTCACTCTAAGACAAAAAAAAAAAAAATGGTCATTTTGTACACTTTTAGAGTATTTTTCGTGAAGAAGGAAGGCAGGCAGAAGGCAAAAAGGAAAGGAAGAAAGACCAGGGAAGAGGCAGAAAAGGCAGAGGAAGGAAGGAAGGAAATGAAAGGGAAAATGAAACAGAAAATGAAACAGAAAATTAAAGGGGTGGGAAGGAAAGGCAAGGCATGGCAAGGCCAGGCAGGGAGAATCGAAGGAAGGAAGGAAGGAAGGAAGGAAGGAAGGAAGGAAGGAAGGAAGGAAGGAAGGAAGGAAGGAAGGAAGGAAGGAAGGAAGGAGGGAAGGAAGGAGGGAAGGAGGGAAGGAGGGAAGGAAGGAAGGAAGGAAGGAAGGAAGGAAGGAAGGAAGGAAGGAAGGAAGGAAGGAAGGAGGGAAGGAAGGAAGGAGGGAAGGAAGGAAGGAAGGAAGGAAGGAAGGAAGGAAGGAAGGAAGGAAGGAAGGAAGGAAGGAAGGAAGGAAGGAAACAGAGAAGGAGGGAAACAGAGAAGGAAGAAAGAAGGAAAAGAAAACGGAAAAGACACAACTGTAAATTCTTTATTGCTGTCCTGCATGACTTATCTGCTGTGATTTACTGTTGTGATTGTTGACTAGCTGACCACTGGTTTCAACACAGGGGTATAGAAGCGACAGATTGACATGGGTTTCATTAAAATTCAAGAAACTCAACTCCGCAGAGAGCATGACTAACTTCCTTATACATGACAAGAATCCCCACAGATGGTTCTTCACCCTTGCTAAAGGAATTAAGTCTACCAAAAGAATCTCTGTCTATAAGCAGCCAATTCCCCAAATCTACAGGCTCATCTGCACAGAAATTCTTTATACTGTCATTCTTAAGTACCTTAGGGTAGCAGTGAAAGACAGGGAGCCAACAGGGAGTGCCGACTGCTGCCTCCACTACCCCTCAAGCATGCTGGTGGCATGGGGATGATGGGATTATAAAGTAAACATAATAAAACACAGTACTAGGGCATTCAGTGGCCACACTATATTTGCTTGCTTATCTTTTCCCTGTAAGAGCTGGGGATGAAATTCTTATTACAACTGCACAGAGCCTGTGTACAAAATTGGCAGTTATTAAACCATTAAGGCAGTCCACAAGCAAATATTGAATTTAGTTTTCTATACCAATTAACTTTCCCTTTTCATATAATTCCTATGTTTTTCTTTTCTTCTTTTCTTGTGATTATTCTTTCAAGCTCTACATTTTATTATCAAATGTTGAAGCGCTCCCTCTCTGGCTCCCTGTCTCTCCCTCGCTCCCTTTCACTTGTGCTTATACACAGAAAAAGCCTGTTAATAGCTGGCTGCATTGTGTCAGTAAGGATGAAGAGGAAGCAGCTTCATTTACTTTAAAAAAAAAAAAACAAAACAACCCTTCTGTCCTATTTTTCTGACAATCAAGCCAGCAGTAATTAAAACTCAGGAGTGCGGGAGGCAAACAAGGCTTTTTCCTGAAGAACAAAAGAAGAAACATTTAATAGGGACAAATGAATAAAAAATAAAATTAATGAATAAGTAAAAGAATCAGCTGTTTCCATATTCAAAATGAGGTAACTGTTCTGAGGAACCTGGAAATAATGCTTTTAAAGCATTTATTAGTATACAGGGACATTAGAAAAACATGTGTTTCTCAGGGTATGAAACCTCTGATCCTTTGGTCACTGGTTGGATCTAACACTCCTGCTGTAATAACCACATTTTATTCCTACCAGATCAACCATGGTCTCTGAGAGACAAAAAGTCTCAACTCCATGCCACTCAAGATTATTATGCATGAACATCATTCAAAGGTTGTTGATTTTGTAGTCATGGTTCTCTGTGACGTAAGAACGATTATCACTGTCTTATTGACGTAAAATTGTGGAAAACGGTGATCATATCAACTGTCTTGAGAAATACCAACCGTTCTCAGCAGAGACAATCAGTCAATATAGATCTACAAAATTCTGGATAAATGAATTAAATATAAGAGCATCCAACCTCTTATCAAAGAGAAGATAAGGACACAGAAATTGCATGGGAAGGTCACTGTACAGTACAAAGGATATTGAAGTAAGGTGGAAAAACTTATCATGCTACTTCAGATACTACTCAGAAAATGCCATGTCCATTTCTATCAGTCTGTCATGTCTACATAATAGCCAGCTGCATTCTTACTACTTAAGAAGAAAAACAATCATCTCCTATAAAAAGATTTTTTCCCCGAAGTGTACTTTCTTAAAAAAAAAAAAAATTAGATGTTCCTCTCAGTTTCTCTCTCAAAGGAATCATCGTTACAGAGGAGATGTTGACCTGTGTCTGGAAAGGAGCAATTGGCTGGCATGGGTGATTCTTCTGTCATGGGTTCATCACCAGAGAAAAAGTGTAAGTACCTCCTAAAACAAGTGTGGATGTCAGAAAGTAAAGGCAATATGACTTATTGCCTACAAAGTTCTACAGGGTTGATAGGAAAATGGCTGAATTGTTTCTAATCCACACAGCAGAAAGATCAGCCACCTTTATGTTTCCTGAGGGTGAGGGACAAAGGCTATGGGCAAATTCCAAGGCTATCACCTTCACCAACAGTTTCTGTGGCAGTGGCAGTTGCATCCTGGGTACTATCTGGATCCAAATTGAATTTAAGGGCATGCGCTAGTGATTGCAGGTACGAAGGAGGTCTCACTGGAAAGTGTCTTCCCCTATTTAGAGGCCCTAGGAAATCTATCTGGATTAAAGGTCCTGCCTGTATCCCTTTTCTCTATTACTTCTCTTGACAATGTTTGGAAAGCTTGTCCTCCTTTCAAAGGATGCTGCTCCTTACATGAACAGATTACTCTCCAAATACTGGCAGAAGAAAAATGCATCCTTTTGTCATTCTTGGTCAGGCAACCCTCTGTCAGCACTCTGTTGACTCAAAGAGCTGTGCCAAAGACTGTTCCTTTGCACATGCAAGAAAAGCACCCCATTTCTAAGAAACACGTGAGGGATGTTAGCACTGGATCTAACAGTCAACTACCCTGCCACCTTTGTCCTCTCCACAGTGGAGAACTTTTGTGCAGTCTGCTTGGCCTCCAGGGCATGCATCCTGTTGTGGTCAGCCATTATGGAAGATCTAAGCTCTTGAAATAACTGTAAGACTGTAAGCTGGTCAAAAATGACAAAGGTGATGCAGAAGGTGGTCTGTCTTGGAAAACCATACATTTTTCTTCCCTCTGTTGTTCCCTCATTCTTTGACCTCCTTCCTTGTCACATAAATTGCCAGCACATGTGGTGAGGCATTCTTTTTTAGAAATAAACCATGGTGAGTACAGACTGTGTGGTTCATCTCCTTTACTAAGTGAGCCTTTTTAGTCTCCGGAGGACTCCTAGCACAGAATCAGTACATACACCAAAAACTGTCACAAGACTCCCTAGCAAAGAGATTTTTCTGTTCCCAGCTGTGTAATTAATTTTTGATTAAGAAAAAAAAAAGTGATTTTCAGTAGATGCTGTTCACGTCTAGATCAAAGTATAGTGTATTGATTCACCCATAGATGGAGTCCATCTTTCATGAATTCATTCTTGTTCCTCTCTGAATAGACCTTTTTGTGTCTTCAATATGTCAGGTGACAATAAATCCCAGGGTTTAAATGTTATCGAACTACAGCAATGCACCTTTTTAATTTAAAATATATATTAAAAAAAAAAAAAAAAGCTTAGTCCTTCTGAGGATTTGAGCTTGAAAGTGCTTTTGAGCTATGTCCTTTTCTTCAGTCTTGCTCTCCATCTGGCTGCTTTTACTACTTCCGAGATTTTAATACTCTGAAATATGTTTGCCTGCGTTCTTTTCTTCCTAGGAACCTTCGTTATCTCTGTTTGTGCTTCAAGATCCTTGACAGCTGGATGCTACACTCTCTGCTTTTTCCAACCAGCTCTTCAAAGCAACATTGCAGTAGATCATAATCCACCGCTGTTAGAGAAGGTCTGATATTTCACCAGCTCTAGATAGTAGGAGCCACCAGAAAGTGAAAAAGCAACCCTCCTCCTTCTGCTGCTCACCCTTTTAGCAGAACAGCACAGAACATAGTGTAACACTCAGAAACATACAGCAAACCCAAGCAAGCAAACAAAACAGATGCCATCTGCCACAGTCTGGATAGCGTATTCCCTGCCAGCCTTCATTCAAGACAGCCAGAATCCATTCAACTTAAAGGACTTTTTTATCATGTCATGCTAGATCAGTGTTTTCTTTGTAGGAAAATAAAAAAAAAAAAAAAACAGCTGATAGGATCAGTATTTATTTATTTTCATATTTTTAAAGGGTTTTGTTTGCCGTTTTCCTTTGAGAACGCTGTGTACAGGTACTAGAGTCTTCTACATAATAACAGAAACTGAGGTCTCAGAAAGGGTCAAAACTTACAGTGTTAGTTTCTATTATGTGGAGGATACATCAGGAAATTCCTTTGTCCTGTATAAACTTACTCCTCTCTTGAACCATTGCCAATGAAATTAGAAGCCAACTCGTATCAGCCTTGTAGTATGTGGTGAAATTTGCTGTGTCTTTATCTCTGTACCAAGTTATTTTTGTTGTCACAAATGTCCAGTTTGGGGTAGGGGAGTGAGGTTCAGTCCTACCAGGAAATATACTAAGACAGGAAAAAACTTCAATTTTTCAGCTGACTGGAATTGTTCTTGAAACTATAGGCCGAGGAGAGAAGCTATCTTAGGTGTCTTATATAATAGGCATTCTCCAAAATATAAGCATCATATAATAATTTCTGCAGTAGCACACATCTTCAGGCTTGTATTGCAGATGTTCCTGAGTGTATAATGACAGAATCTTCTGTCATCCGTGCTTTACCACTTCAGTCCAAGTAGAAATTAATGCCTCTGCAAAATACTATTATAATGTAACATGATAGAGAATAATCTCTCAGCAGTTGTGAGATGACTGTACATCACAGAGTAGTCACGAAGAAGTATAAAACTAAAAATGAAATTATGTTTAACACAACTTCCCTTTCATACAGCATCATAATAAGAAAAAATGGAATTCCATGGTGGAAACCTTATCTTGAATCAGATCTTTTTTGGTGGTTGCTAGATGCATATTTACACCTACAGTTTTGTCTTCTGTCAGTAGAAAAAATATATATGATTAAGAACTTCTGGAGAATTCTCTCTTGAATTAATAATTATAAGCAATGACAGTCCAATACCAGTGAATGACACCAAAATGTTTTGATTCTCACACAACAAGGCACATTCATGAGTGGTAAGAATCGATCCCCCTTCTTTCTTTCCTTACTGGCAATATCACAAGAGGAACACACTAATGCCTACAACCACTCATATCACAAACACAACTACATTCTTCCCTACAAAGTAATATATCACTCTTACAATCATTTAAAAAAAAAAAAAAATGTTACAAATAGAGCATGCCTAAAAACTTACTTTTTCAACAGGCACAAAAATCACAAATTAAAAGTCTGGCATCTAAATGCAATTCACTATCTAGTGACTATGGAAATCAACAAAATGTTTGCTAGCGCTCCAACTAGAATGTTTGTTGAGTATCATCAATAATTCAAGGTGTTTCTATAACCCATATAAGTCCATCTTTGCAGAGTAAGAGGTGTTAGTGCTTTGAACATCAGCAACTTTTCTCTTAATGGAAAATCTTGGGTCCAACCTGATGTGCTAGCTAAGAGGATAGCAACCACATTTGCATTAGGTTATGGACCTGTCAAGGGAGATTTAAAAATCAAAAAAACTTCCAAATTTCTCAAATGAGCCTTATCTAATGAAGGATGTCTGTATAAAAACAGAGAAATCACTGCTTGCTTAGAGCCATCAACATAAAATCAACATTTACCTTAGCAACACCAGACACAAAATGACTACATTCTCTGTATACTCTTGGGGAGGACTTTATTTCTGTGAGTCTACATACTTTTAATTTAACAGAAATCATAAGTGCACAGAAGATTTGAATATATACTACACATGATCATTTTTTAGCATAATATAGCATCAATTGAAGCATCTTCTTCATTTAATACAAATTTTGTATTTCAAGAGATGGCAGGATTTTGACCCAGAATTGTGCAAAAGCTGTACAGCTTTTTCTTGATTTCTTCTGCCTTAAGTTCCTCTAGCTGAACATTCAGAAATGGAAGTGCCTCAAATTAGGGACTGCAACTTGAAACTTTGATTCAAGTTTGGTTTGTCAAAGAGGTTGTCATCCTGTGTCTCTCTTCTGGAAAGTATAATGTACCTTATGTGCCTTTCGGAGCTATGGACATCGCAAATATAAGCTCTCAAATTTAGTGAATATCTGTTACAGAAATTGTTTGTTGTAGTTCATGCCTTTCATGAGAAATAAACGTCCTTTGTTATAAGAGACTGTGAACAGGAACAAGTAAAATGTAGGCCAAATGGCAAATAAAATTGGTCTAGAGAAAACAAGTTCTAAGGGAAATTAATATTGGCGATGCTTATATATATGTCCCATAGATATTTAGGAAAAAGAAACAAATTTTTTTAGTATTTTCATTTTTCAAGTAAAAAACATTTGTACAATTCCTATAGAAACCAAGAACATGTTCCCGAAAAATCTCAGCTAAAATCCAGAAATGTTCTGACAGACTTTAATGTATTTTTATTGAACATTTTAATGTAAAATTCATCATTTTTTTTATTAACACTTTTCCAAACACATATAATTTAAAAGTTTCATTATATTCTTAATTTTTTTTTCTTTGTTGTTTTGGTACCCTCATGATTCTATTTCATATTTGACAATTCAGATAGAAGTAATCTTTGCCTTTTGGCTCAAAGTAAGTTTTGTATGCTAATGTAAATTAAAAAAAAAAAAAAAAATCAATGACATAGTGGGATTGAGTGCACCCTTAGCAAGTTTGCTGATGACCCAAGCTGAGTGGTTCGGTTGACACACCTGAGGGACAGGATGCCATCCAGAGGGATCTGGAGAGGGTCGAGAAGTGGGCCCGCGCGAAGCTCATGAGGTTCAACAAGGCCAAGTGCAGGGCAATCCCCAGTATCAATACAGGCTGGGGGACGAAGGGATTGAGAGTAGTCTTGCTGAGAAGGTTATGGAGTACTGGTGGATGAGAAGCTCAATGTGAGCTGGAAATGTGCACTTGTAGCCCAGAAGGTCAGCTGTATCCTGGGCTGCATCAAAAGAAGTGTGGTCAGCAGGTTGAGGTGATTCTGCCCCTCTACTCCACCTCTGCTCCCCTCTACTTGGTGAGTCCCCACCTACAGTACTGTGTCCAGCTCTGGAGCCCCCAACATAAGAAGAACATGGACTTGTTGGAACAAGGGTCACAAAGATGATCCAAGGGCTGGAGCACCTCTCCTGTGAAGAAAGGCTGAGAGTGTTGTGGTTGTTCAGCTTGGAGAAGAGAAGGCTCCAGGCACACCTTCTAGCAGTCTTCCAGTACTTAAAGTGGGCCTACAGGAAAGATGGGGACAAACATTTTAGCAGGACCTATTGCGATAGGACAAGGGGTAGTGGTTTTAAACAAACCGAGGGTAGATTTAAATTAGATACAAGGAACAAACTTTTTACAATAAGGGTGATGAAACAATGGAACAGAGTTGTTGCCCAGAGAGGTGGTAGATGCCCTATCCCTGATTAGTACTTTGATGGGCAAAGCAAAGAACTGTCTTCTCTGCTGTTAATTTGCTAAGTCAATACAGAAAAATCACTTAAACAAATGTTTTCAAAGTTAGGTGAATAAATGAAGGTACTTCAACATAAAAGTAGATGCTGTTATAGGACCAGTAAGATTCAAGGAGAATGTGGATCACCTACAAATAACTCTGTTTTCATACTGTCACCTTTCAGTGCTGTGCATGCTCAGATAACCAATGATCTCAACACAATACTAGTGGTAGGGAGGGGGTTGAATCAGAAAAAAAAATATCAAGGGGACAAAGTTCCTGTCTAACCTACACCATTCTGAATCACAATGTTCTGCTCCTGAAGGGTGATGCATGGGTTATATGTGAGAAACTATGGATCCTATTAAAGTAAGATCCATGAAGCAAACTGAATAACTGTTTAGTCCACAGTATTTAAACACACTTTTAAAACAACTTGGTTTACTCCTTTTTAGGGCCAGAAAGCAAGACAAGACATAACTGTTCTGAAACAGTAATCTCTGTTTTCCTGAAAATCAAGTCTGAGCCTTCAGAAATCAGAACACATTGCATCTGAAGTCACTAAGCTCATACAGTAGATTTTGTAAAGATAAGAGCTAGTTGTAATTGCCCTTGGAGGGAGTGATTTCTGTGTCAGAATAACCTGACACTATCTATGATTATGAAGACTTTATTTATTTTTTTTTAGTTTGGGGTAGAAGGAGATAAAAGGTGGGCTACTGTTGTGGCAGTTTGGATGAATATAACAAAAGATCAGATAATGAAACATCTGTTAAGAACATGTGTTGGAACTCCAGGGTATAGACTGAAACTAGTCAGTAATATCTGTGAGTGAATGAAAGAATGAATAAATAAGTGTATAAAATCACAATTCCTTCCATCATCCCTCCCCTATGGAACCCGCAAGGAT
This sequence comes from Rissa tridactyla, assembly GCF_028500815.1. Taxonomy (NCBI): domain Eukaryota; kingdom Metazoa; phylum Chordata; class Aves; order Charadriiformes; family Laridae; genus Rissa; species Rissa tridactyla. The sequence continues at coordinate 80,447,622 of NC_071497.1, forward strand.
TTTTTAAATTTTGTCAAGGATAGAGGAACCTAACATCGCCGCCGCTGTTATTCAGTACAACATCTTCATACTGACAGATCTATCAAACTAGAGAGGAGTTTGAGACTAAAGAAAATATGAAAGGCCACTGTAAAAGAGAAACTGCCGCCCAGAGAACTTTATCAGTGAGAAAAGGCAGGGGAGGAAAAGAAAAGCTCAGAGAAATTAAGTGACCTGCTCCAGAGCCCCCTAAAATGCCAGAGACAGGAACTAAGTCATGGCTTGATGGTTTCTTTCTAATAGATATATTGTATTTCAGGAGTATAAATAAATGAGTATAAAGCATACTCTAAAAAGTACAAATATGTGCTAGGGTGTGTATGCCTCAGTTTACTATTACGAAACTACCTCGCTAATTCAGAATCATCTCCATTCCATAAGGTAAGAGGTAGTGTTTTTATCATTAAAAAAACCCACCACTGTCTTCATGGATTCTGATGCCCTGGTTGGATTCTGAAGCCCTGATTCATGCATGACATTTGCCATCACTTTGCTGTACTATCAAAAATTACTTTTCTACTTGCCGTACATTAGAAAGCTTCTCATTAATGAATAACAGCATGTAAGTGGACAGAGATGAAGAAAAGAATTCCCAGGAAGTGTAAGGAATGCTACGAGGTCCTGCAGGAAGCCTGTAGCACTTCTAGGAACAGAGCGAATATATCCAACTTTAGCTGGATATCGTTTTAGCCAAGCTTTAGCCAAGAACCCATTCTTCCTCTTTTGGAAACAGGTGGCTGCAGTTAAAAGCAGTACAACCCCAATCACTTACAAGCTAGTTATCTTTAAATTGTTTCCCTGAAATTGGATGGTGATGAGATATTTTCTATGTATCTTTCCCTCTTTGAGTTTCTGCTCTGTCTATTTGAGTTTCTCCTTATAGGCATATTGCAATAGCTGCTGGCTAAAAGAACTAGCTGAGGGAATGCAGGGATTCTCAGTTCTCATTAGGATACTGGAAAAATAGTATTATCCTCTGTCTTTTTACTTATAGTGCTGGAGGGACATTATAGTGGCTAACTGTAAAGATAAAAAAAGAATTCGTCATATTCGTTTCTCCTCTACCTGTGTGGTACTGTGGAAAATATCAACAGAATATAAACAGGAAAGGGATTTATCAGCATAGGTAGCTTAAATCTCAGAAGTCTCCAAATCCTTTTCTGATCTTCCATCCCACAATTCTTGTATGGTGAGCTAGTACACATGGAACTAAAGAAAGGCTAATTGTCATTTTCTGGCTTTTAATTGTAATTGACAATAAAGCAGAAAGAGAAAACAATTATCAGAAAGTTGATTATTCACTTGAAGCTCTGTGCTTAGGAAGATCTGAGTCTTCTGATGTAGCCCAATACCTTGCACACTCGTCTTTCTCTCCCCTTCCTAAGAGAGTTCTGCTTTGCACTTGAGTATACTTTCTACATTCTCCATATTTCAAAATTTAAGAGTAAAATATTATAATAGGTTAATTTGAAGCTGGATATAATTAATGAGACAACTAACTGAAAAATCAATGATCAGTTTTGAACATTAGCTTGAAGACAACTGTGTGATCCTCACTTTTTCTGGAAGCCAAGGAGGGCGATTTACTGTTTAAGTTATATCTTGCTTCTCATAGCCTCCCAAGAGGTAAGGTAAATTATAAACTGATGAGAGATGTTACTGTAGTAGCTATAGCAGCTGAAGCTTTCTACCCACAAGTAGAAACAGAAAAAGCAAGACCTTTTACTAACACCCTGAAAATATGCCTGAATTTCGACTTTAAGACATCATGTCTCAAAACTGAAACACTCTTTGGTCTTTAGGTTGTGGTCTCTGTGCTTTTGGGTAGCTAGCTAGCACAGTGCAGGGACGTGCCCACCTCATGACTGGACCATAGCCACACACTTCTGAATTGGGAACCATGAAACGGCCATCGGTTGTTTGTAACTTTCCCTTGGTTGAGGCTGGGGAAAAATCACTGAATAATCTAGAGAAAAAAAGGTACTGAACACTATTAACAAGCCTTTTAAATGTTTATTCTGGATTTTTTCCCCCCAATCTAATTGTATTTTAAAATAGATTCGGATCGTATTAAACAGTCTATTTATTTTCTCCATTTCCTATGCTCACAAAAAAAGGACATCTGTTGGGTTTAAAACATTTGAATGAGTACCAAAAACAGTCATATATGGGCACAGTTCTCACAGCAGAGCAGAAACAACTTTCTAAAATGTTGCCTTATGGGTTGAAGTTATTGTGTTTACCAAAAATAGCGTTACAACTGACACAAACACATGTAGACATGCACAAACATAATCTATTGATAATTGCAGATTTACTAACCAAAAATATTAAGATATAATATTAAAATAATAAGTCTTTTCTAGGGAAGTAATTTACTACCATAACCCAACATTTGCCCTCTATGCCTCTGGCACTGTTTTCTTGAACAAAGAACCAAGTTCTACGCAGCAGAAGTACACACAACCTAGTGGGCCACACAGTAGACTCTGAAGGCAGAGGAAGGCTACGTGTGGTACCATCTTTCTTCCCACGCGCCTCGACTCGCTGTATGTAAGTCAATCCTGAATCATTAACTAGAAGAGGAGGCCAGAAGTGGGCTTCAGGAGGTGCTGAGAAAAGAGTATTCACTTGCTGAGGGAGTCATCTTCTCTGGTGAGCATGAAAGAATTTCTCTATGCTTATGTATATTAAACCTGATATACCAGAATAAAGGCATGGGGCCTTCAGGAAGATGGTGGCGGGGAGTCAACCTCAGGCACCAGAAAGGGCAATTTCCTCCAAAAACAATTTATTTGCGCTCCTGGGAAGTGTATCCCTCAATTAGGCTGCAGAATGTATGAAAACAGCGTAGGTGGCTGCCACCCTTCCTACAGAGAGGTAAGATTGTCTATCTGTCACAAATGATATATGCCATAGACATATGGTGTGTTTTTTCAGTTATCCCTTACATTTACTTTTTTAACCCGATCCCTGAACTTCACCACTCTGAATTTGCCTTAAGCTATATCCTCTTTCCCCTTGCACAGAAAAGGTCAGGTCTGGTCACTGGTCACTGGAGGTTGTGGCTCCAGGGAAATTTTCTTCAGCTCTGTTACCCCAAGACAGAATATTTAGAGGTTTCAGGGGATGAGGCAACTCTACTCCTGAAAACGGGAATTCTATAAGAAGATAAAGTATATTTTTTGTAAGTTAATTATCAATTAGTGGGGCTATCAAGCCCTAGCATGTTTTTGCTGAACTTCTGAAAATAATGTTTCAATGGATCAAGCAAAATTAGGCAAATTTTCACACAAATGATGAGAAGATGATCTGTAAAATTTCAAATCTTTCTAATAAGAAAAGGTCAGGATGCTTCTCAGAAAATACTTTTATGAGATTTTTTTTTACAAGTGAGCAAAACCTTGGGTTTTTTTCCCCTAAGTTTGTTTTCAGAAATGATATGACCGTTTATTGTGGTATTTTCCATGCAGTATCTGCCTGACACCGGCTGCCAGCACAGAAAATTCCTGCCTGAACTTTTGAGAACTGGCAATATTGTTACCAGTTGGAAAGAGAGTCCAGATATGGGAAATGCCAGTCAAGTTTAAGCACTAACTTTGCTTCCTAAGCTGCCTGGCTCTGTGATGATTTTCTTCCTACAGGATGCCAACACCTTTTACAACCTGGGCTACCTTCTGCTGCTGATTGCATCCTTGTCATCACTCCACAGAGCTGCCAGCCCAAAGCATTTACAAACCATGAAAGACTGCTGAAAACCATACAGTGTTAAAATGATAGGTTTGAGGCTGCCCTTATTTGTCATTCTGTTGCTGACCCCTTGAGGTGTGCATACTTCACAGTTGCAAGTGTGCAAGAAGAAACCTCTTGGTTTTCTTATAATTAAAGGTAAGATTTTCAATGATTGACTTTGTCTCTCCTTTTCGAGCTTTGAAAGTAGAGCCACGTTAAAATTTTAGGAAATAGTGAGTGTTAGTAAAACTTTAACAAATCAGATAGACAAATCAGGGCTGGAATTAAAGGCAGTGTTTATCTCGTCCTATATAACCACGCCAGATTTATGCAGCCCTTAGTGGAGTGTGATTGCTAAGTGAACAGCACCGGTGAAGGTGCAGCACCAAAGTGCCAGAAGAGGAAATACCAGTGAAAGATGCTGGGGAAAACTTCCTTCTGTTAGAAGGCTTTAACGTTTCCAGAAAGCAGGCTGGATATTAGTTACAATTTTGCTCTTCCCTGAAAGACTCTCACAGAATGACCTGCACGGAATTAAATTTCTTTCCCTTGAAAGGAGGCAGAATTGAGTCAACCCTGCCACAATTTGAACCTGTGGCTCAAGGGAGTCTAAGTAATTCAACCCTTAGGCACAACTTTTAAGCCATCACCCTCCAGCATATGATAAAAGGTATTGTATAAAGAAAGGAAACAGAATTGTAATGAGGGAAGTTTTGGGTGAATCATAAAGGGAGATGGGTTTCAGATGTTTTTGGAGGGGGGCATGGAATCACATTTTTTTCAGGTTATGGGGATAACAGCAGGAAACAACAATTAGGTTAAAAACATTTTCCAAATGCTGAATTGAACTCAAGTTTTATGCTATTTAAGAAAGTTTAGGGAAGTTTTTTTTTGTGTGTGTTTTATTTGCTGGTTGCTTCTTCCTGACTTTCTGCTGTCATCTGCTCCTGAAAGAGAACTTGACAGGAGGTAATGTTTGTTGCTATATTTCTAACACATCTGAAACTGAAAATAATGGAAACCATATGAAAAAGTTCAATCTTTCTTTTTCCCTGTTGCAAAACAAAGAACTGGAAGTTTGAAAGAATGTTCGTGACAATATTATTGGCAACAATTTCATGGATATTTTGCTGCTGGGTCTCTCTCTTTCTCCCTCCATTTATATATAAAATTTATGGTGAACATGACCTTAGATGTTGTGTTTCTTCTCTTTTTCAAGTAAAGTTATGTTTGAAAAAGTAAATTTTACATTTTCTCAGAAATACTAAAACTTTGTCCTTGTGGGGACAGGTTTTACTGATTTCAAGTAGATATAGTTTCTATTTTGCTCAAAATCAAGTTAACTCCTATATGATACTCTTTAATATAAATGCAGATATTTATACTATCCCTATAAAAATATTTGCATTAAGTAGTATGTGGTGGAAATGAGTTCCATAATTTTTTAAACAGTTTTAAATCAGTTGCCTTTGAATTTTGCTTAATATTTCCCTGTCTTTCCATTATAAGACATAAAAATGAGAGCTTTTTACTCATTTCTGTACATCATTCATTCAAATATTCAACGGTACATATAATGCAGCTATTTTGAGAAGAAAGCTTTCTTTACATTCCTTTAGTCTAAAGACATTTTCTTTCTGCAATATCATGTTTTTGTCTCACCAGGTAACCAAAATAGAACACATTAATCCAGGTAAGTTTTTCTTTCCTGTTGTTGTATGGCTTCTACAGCTGAAATCTTTCTAAGCACTTCTTTCTGTTGAGGCATTCATCCAAATAGGTAGGATTCTTCCCTCCTCCCATCTTTAGACCCCAGCAAAGAATAGCAGCAATTCAGTTTGCGCCTTCTATTCTACATTATTTCCTTTTCATCAGAAAATAACCATTAGTCCTTTCACCTAATTTTGTTAAATCATTTTGGGGTTCTTTGTGTTATCTTCTATTTCTAAATGAGCCACAAAATTTTTGGACAAGGTTGATAATTTTTGTGCAGAACACTTCCTTAACCATGGGAAACTTATTTTGAAGTATGAATAATTAATCAGTATCAGGTTTTACAGTGAAAAATTTTGTTGGTTTTTTTGTTTGTTTGTTTGTTGTTTGGTTTTTTTTATTATTATTATTTGAATCGAGAATTCCAACTGGAGTATCTATTTTTAAATATAAAATATGTTACTTGGTTTCAGGTAAAATTTAAAGATTCTTCTCAAAATAGAAATTCAAAAGAAAAAATCTACAGAATTTATTTAAAAATTGTTACAAGAATGAGAGAACAAGAAAACAATCAGATTCAGAAAAAAAAAATAAAAAAAAATCCGTTCTCTTTTAAAAGAAACAGTTTAAATTAAAAACAAGCAAACAAATGAAAACAAAGCAAATTTTTGTTCTATGTTTTTCACAGGCTACACAGGCTGTTAATTTGCATTTATATATTCCAGTTTTATCCTGGTGACTTAACCTAGATCATAGCATTAAGTTGAATTTCTTCTGTGCTGTGAACAAATACTGGGAGAAATCAAGATGTTTCAAATCTTTAAATGCTGTGAAATGTCAGGGGGTCTGACCAGGTGTTCTCAGCAAGTTGTCTGTTGGACGTAGCAAAGACAAAAGGCAAAAACATCCCAATATTTCTGTTGATCTGTCCCAGTCAGAGACAGGGACTGGGGTGCAGTACGAAGTTGAGCACATTAGCAGGTCCTGTAATTAAGGGGTCTGATTAACACTGCATAGTGCAGGTACCTGTCTTATATATTGTGATGCTTCTATTTCTGATGCTTCAGAAACAGATTAAAAAGTTATAGCTCAATACCAGCACTGATTTCATTTCTTTTCAGGATGGAAATACTCTGAAGAGTCTCCTTTTAGACTTCCAGTTCATTTTTTTGGGTCTGGGATTTGATTTTATTCTCACATTCATGAAAGGGACTCGGTCATCACTGATAGAAATATAATAATGGTACAATAGAATGTTTCATGTTACCCCTCCAAAATCACAATGGTGCTATGGATTACAAAGTCTCGACCCCAGTTCTGGGAGTTTAGGAGAAGATGGGTTTGGGATTTTCCTTTGTTTGGTTTTTTTTCACTGCATTAAACCCACCGTAATTCTGTTACTATACATATACAAAATCTGTTATTCTTATGAGCGTGTATTAGAAATATTATATCATGTTAAATAAGGGCACTATGAAATACACTTCCAAGGAGCCTTCCTATGGTTTAATAGAGAGTTGTTGTGAGTACAATACAAAAGGTCCACTTGCTAGAGCTGAGAATGTTCCTCTCCAACCCACTTGTGACCCTGAAATCAATGGGGTTCATCCATCACTTTTTGCTATGGTAACTCATTTTTTTGCTGTGCCATGCCAGCTTGATTTAACTAGCACATATGAACAATGGCAACACAACCCTGATTCCTGAACATTTAAAACTAGCTGTTGAAGGCAGATGGCATTCTCCAGTTCTCACATTACTCTACTGCAGAGAACTAAAGTTTAAACTATCAGCTACCTGCCATTTTTGAAATTGCTGCAGATAAAAACTCTTTGATGATTTCAGATTTCTGCTGCTTGCTTGCAGGCTTACAGAGAATAATTGCTACCATAAGAAAACTACTGAAATAGACAATAAACTGATTTTGGCTGGAAGTACATTGTAATTCTGTGCTATATTGGTATGTGCTGCACCACAGAGACAAGTGTTTGTTTTAAACAACAACAAAAAAATAGCTAAACTGAGGTGGAAGAAAAACAACCCACCAGTTTAATAGTTCTGATATAATAATCCGTGAACCAGCTAAGACAGAAACTTAATTGTTACTGAAAAGATTAAATAGACTATGTCTGATATAAAACACGTAGGGCCATATGCCATCCCGCAAGGCTGCAGAGCAAAGGAATGAGGCACAACATAATCCAGAACAAAGACCCCATCTGTAAGGCGAAACCATTAATGTGATTTGGCTCTCTCATTCTTCTTCAAGGTCTTATCCATATGCTTTGCTAAACGTGAAGATCATCTAAGCTCTGTCCTCCTTCTCCAGATCTTCCTGTTTATCTGGGCTAGGTTTTGTATGGGTTCCCTTTGCTACTGGTCCCTATGATGGTACTGAGATTTATTTTCATTGGTTAGCCACCATGACCCCCAAATTTTTTCAGAGTTGTTTCTTTCTGAGACCGGGAAGCATGATCATAGAATAGAATCATAGAATAGAATCTTCATGGTTGGAAAGGACCTTTGAGATCATCGAGTCCAACAATACACAAATCAAAAACAAACAAACAAACAAAAAACCCACAAACAAACAACCTACAATCTCTGTCCTTCAGAGCATGCCCTGAAGTGCCACATCTAGACGTTTCTTAAATATTTCTAGGGATGGTGACTCAACCACCTCCCTGAGCAGGCTGTTCCAGTGCCTTCCCACTCTTTCAGTAAAGTAATTCTTCCTAATATCTAATCTAAACCCCCCCTGCTGCAGCTTCAGACCATTTCCTCTGGTTCCTGTCATTATTCACCTGGCAGAAGAGGCCAACACCCACCTTTCTACAACCTCCTTTCAGGTAGTTGTAGAGGGCAATGAGGTCTCCCCTCGGCCTCCTTTTCTCCAAGCTAAACAGGCCCAGCTCCCTCAGCCTCTCCTCATATGACCTGGTCTCCAGACCCCTCACCAGCCTGGTAGCTCTCCTCTGGACCCGCTCCAGCACCTCAGTGTCCCTCTTGTACAGAGGGGCCCAGAATTGAACACAGTACTCGAGGTGAGGCCTCACCAGCGCCGAGTACAGAGGCACCATCACTTCCCTGCTCCTGCTGGCCACGCTATTCCTGATACAAGCCAGGATGCTGTTGGCCTTCTTGGCCACCTGGGCACACTGCTGGCTCATGTTAAACTGTCGGTCCACCAGCATCCCCAGGTCCTTTTCTGCTGGGCAGTTTTCCAGCCACTCAGCCCCAAGCCTGTAGCATTGCTTGGGGTTGTTGTGACCAAAATGCAGGACCCGGCACTTGGCCTTATTAAACCTCATACAGTTGCCCTTGGCCCATGGATCCAGTCTGTCCAGGTCCCTCTGTAGAGCCTTCCTACACTCAAGCAGATCAACACTCCCACCTAGTTTGGTGTCATCTGCAAATTTACTGAGGGTGCACTCAATCCCCTCATCCAGATCATTGATAAAGAAATTAAACAAAACTGGCCCCAAAACTGAGCCCTGAGGGACACCACTGGTGATTGGCCGCCAAGAGGATTTCACCCCATTGAAATGCGCACCCCGTGATGCACTTTGCTCATCCTTTGATGGCAATTTTTATCTTCAACTGTATATTAAAGCAGTTATGTTTATTTTTGCCTAGCTGATCTGTAGTTCTGTAGTTCTTTAGTACTGACTTATCTTTGTCTTATCATCAGACTTGATTAAGACTTTGCAGAATCGCAGAATATCTGAGATTTGAAAGCATGTGTGGAACTCATCTAGGCCAATTCCCTGTTTAGGCCTGGTCAAATAGAACAGGTTTCTCAGGACATTGTCTAGCTGGGTTTTTCATATTTCCAGCAATGGAGACTGAACATCATCTCTGGAAACCTGGGGAATTCGTTCCAGTTCTTGATTGATATAAAATATGTATTTTGCTGATTTTTAAAGGAAATTTCTCAGTTTTTTTCACTTTATGCCCAGTGGCTCTTGACCTGTCACTTGGTACCACTGACAGGAGTCAGGCTCTGTCTTCTTTACAGACTCCCACCAGGTATTCATACACATGGATAAGATCACCCCTGAGCTTCTCAACGCTACTCAAGGCTACTCAACTTTTCTCTAATTGAAGTCTTGAGGCTTCAGGTTTTTCACTCATGATAAACATAATAAATGACATAGGATCTGACTGCAAACAAAACTATTTACAATAAAATGCATCTGCTCATTCTTTTAAACTTATTTATTGTCCTGATTCTAACTTTTTAATTACTTAATCAAATATTGTATAGCCCTATATCAAATGCCTCACAGATATTTAAAAGCACTGTACCAGCACTGTTGTATTAATTAATTTAACATATGCTCCTCTCAAATGAAGATGTCACATTAGTTAGACGGGATATACTTTACATAAAATGAGTGACTCTTTGCTAAATATATAGTTATTCAGGTTTCCTGTTCACCTTTTTGAAAATATCAGCATCCTGTTCTCCGTATTATCTCCAGTGTTCCAAAATTTTTTGAAAAATGACATAGAGAACTCAGAGATGGTCTTCGACAGTTCTTTTAAAATTCTTTGGTGCAAACTGTTGGATATGTTAATGCAAATATATCAAACTTTAGTAGTAGTAGTTTAACATGCTACTTAACCATTTTTTTGAGCTGAAAGCATGCCATCATATGATGTGACTACATTTTTCAGCTTTTCGCAAATGTAGAAGGGAAATATGTATTGAAAAGGTTTGCCTTTGCTGTATTATATTCTACAATTCCCATCTACTAATTCATACAATGACTATTATTTGTACAAATGTTTTTGATCAGTAAGACATATCAGCTATCACTTCTTTTGCTTTATCTGCTAGAACATGAGGTTGGACTAGATATAATTCAGAGATCCCTTCCAACCTACATGACTCTAACATCACACACAGTGATTCAAAGCAATTTAATTCCAAAATCTTGATGATTCAGAAAAAAATTACACCACTTCTCCCTCTCTGTCAACTATGTCCTTCATAAATAGGTTAAAAGAATTGCTTTAAAATTCCAATTTTGCAATCTTGCAATCAGTCTTCATCAAGCAAAGCTAAGGCAAAATTATTTGCATGAATGAAAATTTTCATTTCCTTGTGTTTCTTATCCAAGATCCTACCGCTGCTATGTCTGTTACTGTCCTAATTAGAGAATCAAAAATCTTAGAATAAATACATCGGAAAGGACGTCTGGAAGTTTCTGGTCCAACCTCACCACTCCCCTAAACTAAAGTCCATCAAAATCAGGTTGCTGAGGGCCGTGTCCAATTGAGTTCTGAATAACTCCAAACATGGAAAATCCAAAGGTTTTCTGAGCAGCTTGTTCCTATGTTTGATCATCTTCATCATGAAACTTTTTTTCCCGATTTCTAACCAGAATTTACAGTATTCCAACCTTTGTCCACTGAAATGTTACCGGTCTTCCCATCCCTGTGAAGACTGAGGTAGCAGAAGACAGCAAAGAGATTAATAACACTAACCTGTGTTCCCTCTATTTTGATTTTGTGATCAAGGGACAAGAATTTATGTATTCTTTGTTATTTACATTCCCCTTTTATATTGATACTTTGATTCCTGAGTAACCAGCTCTGATAACTTGCCAACTTTTAAGATGACAGGACTTAACAAAGATTCACAGATTCTCCTTTCCACCCTTATCTACACCCCAGGGTAAATCACCAAACCTTTTGCAAGAACAACATCCAAACCATTGTATCATACACAACTTAGCAAACCAGAAATTTATTTCTAAAATCACCTTACATTATATTCTTTCTTCACCTGGTCATTTTTCTTCTGAAGCATAACTTAATAAGGAACACATAGTACCATTTTTGACAGAGATTGACAGTGTTTATTTTCTTTTGCTAAATCCATCCTTCCTAACTGGTTCACACCAGTTCACACACATAGATTTTAACTTTTTAACGTTACAAGTCTTCTCTTTTAACAGTGTTTATATTCCATAGTTATTTTGATCAAAACTTTTAGATTGGGTTTGTTTAGTGCTGGGGCCCAGCAGCCATCCGAAGATGCATTTAAATAATTTTCCATTTGACCACATGAGTTCTGCAGAGATCCCCTTCACGAATGGACCACTAAGCAGATAAGGAATTGGCTGGATGGTCTCACTCATGAGATCCGTGGCTAGATGTCCAAGTGGAGACCGGTCGGTATCAGGACTGGCACAGTTTAACATCTTTGTCGGCGACATGGGCAGTGTGATTGAGTGCACCCTTAGCAAGTTTGCAGATAACAGCAAGCTGTGTGGAATGGTTGACATGATGGAGGGAAGGGATGCTATCCAGAGGGACCTAGACAGTCTTGAGAAGTGGTTGTGTGTGCAAAACTCATGAAATTCAACAAGGCCAAATGCAATGTCCTGCGCATGGGTTGGGGCAATCACAAGTGAAAATACAGGCTGGAAGGAGAATGGACTTGGACTGAGGAGAAGGCCTTGAGGATGTTAGTTGATTAAAAGCTCAACTTGAGCCAGCAACATGTGCTTACAGCCCAGAAGACCAACTGCATCCTGGGCTGCATCAAAAGGAGTGTGGCCAGCAGGTCAAGGGAGGTGATTCTGCCCCTTTACTCCATTCTGATGAGATCCCACCTGGAGTACTGTGTCCAGCTCTGGAGCCCCTCATATAAGAAGGACATGGACCTGTTGGAGTGGGTCCAGAGAAGGACCATGAAGGTGATCAGAGGCCTGGAGCAGCTCTCCTATGAAGACAGGCTGAGAGAGGTCATTCTAGAGCCTGGAGAAGAGAAGGCTCCAGGGAGACCTTATAGCCCCTTCCAGTACTTAAAGGAGGCCTACTGGAGAGATGGGGAGGGACTATTTATCAAGGCCTATAGTGATAGGATGAGGGGTAATGGTTTTAAACTGAAAGAGGGGAAATTTAGATTAGATATTAAGAAGAAATTCTTTATTGTGAGGTTGGTGAGGCACTGGTCCTGGCTGGCCAGAGAAGTTGTGTATGCCCCATCCCTGGAAGGGCTCAAGGCCACACTGGATGCGGTTTGAGCAAACAGGTCTAGTGGGAGGTGTCCCAGCCCATGGCAGGGGAGTTGCAACTAGATAATCTTTAAGATCCCTTCCAACCCATATCGTTCTATGATTCTATTATTCTATGATGCTCCACCATTAGTCTCTAGAAATACCAGAAATTTCTATTTGCAGAATTCTTCAACCCCCTTCTCTCTTGATGATTACTACCCCCTTTTCCATCTCCCTACTCATATGTCACTAGCTGCTTGACCTGCTAATGCAACTTGGTTCTGAACAATTTGTTTTCTAGGTCCTTTTTGTTGTGTAAGTGGGTGTGATGCCATCTACCAAATTTAGTTGCTTAGAAACTCGACTTCTCCAGGCTCTGGAGTTACACATTCAATCTAACAGTTGATACTTCTAGTCCATTTACCTAATGGTCTTTGTAGAAGTACTTGCACTCATTTTATCCTCCCACAGGAGAAGCTAATAATAACAAAAACATATTTCCATGCTGTATTGATCAATTATTGTTCATTATGGTACAGAGAAGGGTACTTCTTGCTAAAAGAAAGTCATTGCACTGGCTCTCCAAATGTCCTACAAAGCTTAAGAGCCATTAAAAAACCCAACTCAATTCCACCTCTTCAGAAATACTCAAGAAACTTAAAATTTGGAACTATTCAAAGACCAGTGAATCACAATCCTTAGCTTAATAGAATCAAGGTCTATCCACTATTTCATTTAGTTGTTCATGGTCAAACTATATAACCTCCACTTTGAATAAAAAATCAAAAAAAAAAAAAGCCTATTATTTTTTTCTATCTGTCCATAATTTTCCACTTCAAAACTCTGATTTTATGGTCATGTCATCCTTTAATCAAAAGCTGCTAACATTCAGCTTTCTCAAATTGGAATAAGACGTTAAGACAGCTAAAAGAATAAAAACAGGGCAGGGGGGAAGAGAGCAGAAGGAATGCAAGACCTCATAGAATAAGAAACATAGGCAAGTGAAGAGACAGGTATTTTCCTATTGTTTTAAAGTCAGCTTTGCTGTACGTTTAAATACACATCTATCTGATATATCCAGGTTCTCATAAAGGCGAGATTACTATGTTATGCCAGTATACACCCCCCGCCCCCACCCCTCTTGATATTTCCTTACTGAACCAGTATTGATTTCTTCCCTAGACCTCATTTCATATTGTGCCCTGAAAATTAAATGATCTATTTAGTTTCAATATGGCCCAGGATTCTAATTGGATTTTGAGGCAGTAATTTATGTAATATTAATGGATACTTTCAGAAAACTACTAATTAACAGCTGACCTTTATTTTTCCTGTGAAGAAAGAAAGAAAGAAAGAAAGAAAGAAAGAAAGAAAGAAAGAAAGAAAGAAAGAAAGAAAGAGAGAAAGAAAGAGAGAATGAGAAACAAAAAATGAAGCAATAAAAAAGTGCATCAGACTTTTTCTTTTTTTTTACTGTTTTGTTTTTTTTTCTCCTGCCCCTCTAGGACTGGTCTGAATTTAATTAGCAAAAGCCAGCATACATCAGGGGCATTTTGGGGAGCATCAAAATGCATTATGTATTTGATCACCTTATGCCTATAAAAATAGCTAAATAATTTAAATGCAATTCAATAAAATGTGTTTTCAATGAGAAACTTCGGCTCTGGGTGATGGATTAAAAGCTTCACATAACCCAGAGATTTTATAAGCTACTGCCAAACAAATTCAAAGTAAAAGATTATATTTTGTTTCCTTCTTTTATGTAGCAAGGTTTCTTCATTTTCTGCTTTTTTTCTTTTCCTCCTTAACAGCAGTTGAATAAATATATACAGCATCATTTAAATGCTTTATGAAAAGAAAAAAAGGAAGATTCAGAGCTATCACCACAACATTAAATGAAAAAAAATCTGCTTGCTTGTTCAGCAGGTGTTTTATTTCCTACTTATTGCCATATCGCCCCCTAAAAATCAAGGAGTTAGGGAAATATACCCTGGGATACCCAGAACAATACCGAACCTCACTGTAAATTGATACTTTCACTACAGTTTCAGGAGTTAAACATGTTAGTCTTTCGGGAAACTTTCTTTAAAAAAAAATTCAAAGTATTAACAGTTACAAATCTATTGAACAAATTATTATCATATATAAAACTGAGAATAATTGTAATAAATATATGCTTGATTCTCTGTTCATCACTGCTTTGTATTGACTTTTACACTTGTGTCATTCTTATTTAACGGTATTTCACACTCTCATACTTTAATGCAAGTTATTAGATGCAGAAGAAGATGAATAATCAGGGCCATAAATGTACAGCCACGTATACTCTACATTTAGGGATTCATCATCAGCTTTAGGTCTGGTCGGTTCAGACCAGTTCAAATGAATGACATGTGAGTATTTACTAACAAAAGTTAAGCCTCTTCAAACCTGCTTAAAATAATTTTAAAAATGAATAAATAAGTCTTTAAAAAGAAAAATTCCTGCTGTGGGTAAACTAGTCCAGTGCAGTTCTTAAGTGTGAATGCAAAATTGAATTTAGGGACTTCAAAGCTGAGCATTGCAATAGCCAATTATTTTTCAGTCCTTTACTCTTATCGTGGGATCCATGATCTCCAATTTGGCAGTGGGGTGTGTGATGACTTACACGGAAAAAAATGGTCCTTTAGCATGAGATTCAGGAAAACAACAGAACAGAGATTTCCACAAGTGATGACCATATTATTTTTGGATGCTGATGGTACTTAGACATGAGGTCTAAAAAACTTATTTCTGTCAGTATGGAAACAATAACAGTCAGGTTTACCTGAGGACTTCAGAGAATCATAGAATCGTCACAGAATGTGTTGGGTTGGAAAGGACCTCTAAAGGTCATCTAGTCCAGCCCCCCTGCAGTCAGCAGGGACATCTTCAACTAGATCAGGTCGCTCAGACCCTCATCAAGCCTGGCCATAAATGTCTCCAGGGATGGGGCCTCCACCACCTCTATGGGCAGTACTGGGTGACTTAAATTGTTAGAATTACAGATGGTCATTTAGTATCTGAAATTTAGGTTTGTACATGCCATATTTTCAAAGCAAATAATTTCTAGTGGTTTTTTGGCTTTGGACCCTTATAGTTATTTGGACCTGACCTGGACAGCCTGTGAAAGACGGTTGCAGGCTTACAGAAAGTTGAACAGTCTCCAAATTTCTATTATCTGTGTCAAAAATACCCTGCCATGAGTGGAAGTATGTTAAAACCACCTTAGACAGAAACATGTTTCAACCTGGCAAAAGTCTGACCTGACTCTTTGAAGTCTATGGTGCCTCTCTTTTTGTTTTCAGTAGTCACCACTGGTGGCTTTCAGGGAGAAGGGAGGAGAGGTGTATAGCCCAGCACCGTAAATGGATTGTATGCATACAAAAGGGAGAAATTTTTGGTTGGGAATGAATCCCACACTTCTAAAGTGATTTTTTCCTGAATTATCTAAATTGCTTGTTCACATTACCATAAGGTTAGATTTTCTGTGACATTCCTTGTTTATTCATAGCAAGTCCCATTAGTTCCATTATTAAACAAATAGGTTAGCACTGGGGTTTTCTTTTGATACATAAAGAAAGATTTGTTTCAGTAATGTCAAATATACATTTTTTTAAATGTATTTTTAATACATTTACCAGTGATAAAGTCCAGCTTATAGTAACTATATCTGCTTACATAACATGCTGGAGGCTGAGGAAAAATTCATCTTTTTCCATAAGAACCACTGATCAGAGAATGAATTCTCTAAATCTTTCTAATCACAGAAGTATAGTTTTATTTTATTTTCAAGCACAGATGTGCTCAAAAGCATCAGGTGAAACTGTCCTCAAATGTTTATTCCTGCTGTCTGAACACATATGAAGGCAACAACCAACAGTACCAAAACCTTATTTTTCAATGAAATAAAAGATGAGTAGAAAACAGATGAATGAGTTTATTTGATCAACGTCAGATTGCAGGTCAGTGGTGAAGCTGCGAACATGGAACATGGGTTGTGTTTCACAGTTGCTGGCTAATGTCCTAATCATATTCTTTCCTTTACTAAGAAACTATAGATTGGATTTACAAAGTCTCATCAAGTAGTTAAGACAGGATTTTTCCTCGTAGCTTCTGCAGTGACTTGCCAAATTTACATTTAAATGACTAAAGCTACCCTGTTTACTTCCACTATTTCCATTAAAGATGGATGAGGGTTTACTTTTAGGAAGCAGTTCCAGATAGGCTTGCATTTTCCTTAACTTTTTCCCTTCTTTCTTTGAAGTTAAGCACTGGCAGGAGTGAATTGAATCTCTGTGCCCTGAATTGTCACAATGTGCTTTTACATTTCCTTAAGATCCCTTTGTTTATGGGCCAGTCACTGTTCAGGGAGCAGAAACCACGTTCAGAAGTCTCAGTACCAGTACATCAGAAATGTCACTTGAGGAACAGATCAACACAATTACCGCCATTATTCTTCTCCCCTCTAAGGACTGTTTCCAGGTCGTAGACACCTATTGTGGATGCTTTGGGAATAATGAAAACCATTAACAGATTGTTAATGTGACTTGGTAACAGACCAAGCAGAGACTTATAAAACAATAAAGCTTTACAATCAATCTGATGTGTAACTAGGCACTGATGGAAGCAGGTATAACATCAGTTAGGGCCAAATTTTAACTCTTCTTAGCAGCCCAGTGGTGCAGAGCCACTGGAAGCTATCTGGATCAGATGCATAAGTGTTTTGAGGCTCATAAACCTTGGGGATTTTTATCAGATGACCGCTTGAAGCTGATATCGCACCACTGAACTGAGCCAATAGGCATCCTCTGGAACTGGGTGAGTGAGGACTGTTTGCATCCCTCCAGGTAGCAGAACTGAGAGATGTTTTAGGTTTTTTGTTTTTTTGGGGTTTTTTTAATTCTTTCTTTCTTAAAGCTAACACAATATAAGTGTTAGAACAAGTAAGAGCTGCCATGCCACAAGAGATCTGCAACTGTGTGCTGTGGAAGTGGTCAGTAAGAGAAAGCAAAAAAATCAAATTACAAATTTATTTCAGAAACCAGATTTGCTTTGCTCTCATACTGATCTGTTCTGTTGCCTGGGCAAGTCACGTTGCTTGTTTGGGACTGAGTTTTCTCACTTACCATGTGTCTGAATTGACTTTACTGTAAACTTTTTTGTGTATTTCATGGGAGTTTTCTTTCTCCCTTCCCTTCCCTTCCCTTCCCTTCCCTTCCCTTCCCTTCCCTTCCCTTCCCTTCCCTTCCCTTCCCTTCCCTTCCCTTCCCTTCCCTTCCCTTCCCTTCCCTTCCCTTCCCTCTTTCCCTCTTTCCCTCTTTCTTTCTTTTTCTTCCTTCCTTCCTTCCTTCCTTCCTTCCTTCCTTCCTTCCTTCCTTCCTTCCTTCCTTCCTTCCTTCCTTCCTTCCTTCCTTCCTTCCTTCCTTCCTTCCTTTCCTTCCTTTCTTTCTTCCTTTCTTGCTTTCTTTCCTTTCTTGCTTTCTTTCTCTTTCCTCTTCCTGAAAGAAAGGTGATGCTGACTACCTTTATATTACCCTTTGCTTTACAATGCTGACATTTTCTGTATCAATGTGTGGTTTTAGCATTCTCCATTTCTGGATCTTCAGGCTGAACTACCTTTATAGTCTGCAAGAGCACAGCACTGACTATGCTAATCCAGGAGTTAAGGTTTAGAGCATCAGAGCTGGTGATAACAAGATATTTACAGCCCAAGCAGACTCAGATTGAGCTGTGCGCTCTGTCATTTTCATTTTATGAGCCTGCTCCATAAAACTGTTCCCATATGGTTAAAGTTAGGGATAAACAAATAGGTTCTGATCAAATAAGAAACCACTCAAACCTTTGCCCAAGGTTCATAATGAACTTTTTTTTTTAATCTCTGAAAATATTGCTTATGTAAATTTTTAAATCTTCTCTTGTTTTTGTCTGCTGGATCTTTATTTTTTTAATTTAACCTGAGACTGAAAACCAGAAGGAAATGATGTTTTATATTAGTTCTGCTTTAATCGAAAAAAGTAGAAGTTTTACAAGCTGCTGTTTTGCAAAGCCAGGAAAGATTAAATGAAGCCCCCAGCCAGACTACAATACACCCTATTTACAGGGTTGATTTCTAGGAAGAAAATGAGATAAAACAACTCAGAATATATCCATCTCACAGGGTCCTGAGATACAGAAAACCTCAAGCTGTTGAAATCATCTAAATCATGCTACCCCACCATATGAATCTATCAGCTCTGTTCCAGAAGCAAATTAGCTGTATTTGCATAGCACTTAGCAGGGCTTGCTTATTTAAACACTTTGTTGTGCAAATATGATTGCCCACGGATTGTGGGGCTATACTTGTGTTTCTGTACCACTATACTGTTCTTATATTCCTAGAGTGCTGTCTAATAACAACCAATTATTTTTCCCTTTTAGATTAGATAGCCCAGTCACCCTTCCAATAGGCAAAGTACCTTGTCTGTTCATGGAAAAACAATGCTGATCCCTGGGTATAACAGAACCCAGACAGGAAGAAGGGAAGAGACATCAGTTTTAGACTGAGTGTTCTAGCTGGTAAAACACATAAGCTTTTGGACACAGAAATAACCTTTCAAAGAGAAACTTCTGTATCTGATAGCTTTTTTATTTCTTACTTGCCTTGCTTATATATTGCTGTATGATACCATTCAAATCACTGGATCTAAACAGAAAAGCAAATGTAGTCTAACCTGTCTCATGTCATGGTACAATGAGCCTGGGATGTCTCAATTCAAATGCTGAGTCGTAAGAATCACAGAATCACACAGAATCACATAACCTAACCAAACCCATTCTGACTTAGCACTCCCAGAGCCCAAGGACTTTAAAGCAAGCAGAAGGAAGTCAGAGAAACTTTCTTATGAATGAATTTTGGCTACTGTCTTCAAATAGGACACTGCAGTAGAAGAGATGAATATACAAGAGGTTTTGACTAGTGTATTTGGATAGTATGTAAACAAGAGCACTCCTGGGTGCCTGTCAGAAATAAACTTCTGAATCTCTTGAGATTTGTGCATCCCTAATCACCCATTTAGCTCCTGCCTGCAGTAGCAGAGATACTGGACAAAATGCACCTGCAGTGCTGCCAAATGTTCTTACTTCATGAAAAAAAGAACCACTGTATTGTCTGTGGAAGACTGGTGGGGGGAGATAAATAAATAAAGAGTCCACATCATGCTTCAGTCTAGGAAGTGGAGTGTGAAGGCCCAGCAATTAGGGGTTTAAGAGCAGCTGAAACCTTCGCTGAGATGAAAGAAAGTCACTTTTCTCTGACCAGGCTTTTAATCTTGCTTGATGATCCATTTCTGCCTGCTGTAAAGAAGGTGCTTGTTTGAGAATATTATGTAGGTACAGCTGGATTGTGACAAGGAGAGGTCATAGAGCTGCTCAGTCCTTGGGCAGCTCTGCTCAGGTGTCATAAAGCTCTCAAAGATTTTATAAGCAAAGACAGCAAGCAACGTGGTTTCTGCTTAAGTGGCAATTGCACATCACTTGAGGGGCTTGAGTACCTGATGGACAGAGGGTCTCTTCCCAGAAAAAAAGAGGTGAAAATACTACAATAGGTATCAATTTTGAGTTCCTTTTTGGAGGAACTCTGCATAGTAGCCCTTTAAGCCATGATACAAGTACTTGAGCGTACAGGTCCCTCTGTGCTCCAAGGGTGGACGCAGGCCATGCCTTAACTTGTAATGAAGGCCTTGCTCTCCAGTAGGTCTGGGGTAGCCTTAACTCAAAACCTAGCCTTCTCCACTGAGTTCCGTGGTCTGTGGGATTCTAGCAATTACTCAAAGTCTATCCTCAAACTGATGAGTTTGCTTCTTTTCTCTCCACATCCTGTGCCCTTCCTCCCTCCCCAGTCTTTCTGTACTGTAAAATCAAAGTGTAGAGAAGGTGTGTCCCAAGACTAATGCCAATGAAAATGCACAGAGACCAATTACAGTACTGATAGGACGACATTTATTTGTGTTTTCTAACTCCTCCTGGCATGGTTCTGTCCCTACTCTTGAGCTGTCTGGCATGTGCCTTACCCCTCCCAACCCTTATGAGACAGTTCAGCTTCCTAAGCAAGCAGAAAGTTATGTGATTTTTTTTAATTATTATTTTGATGTCTTCATTTTCTGCTTAGCTGGTCAGTTGAAGTGTACCCCACAAACCAGTGCTGGAATGAAGAACTATACAGGGCTGCATATCCTGGTTAGTGGGAGGAGGACAGAGAAAGGGAGGCATTCCTGCTGGTAGCAGCAAGCTACTTAAGAGAGCACAGTCAACTTTTCTATAAGGATGTTTCTCCATGTTAAACCAATAAGATTGAAAAAAAGAAACATGACAACCTTAGTTTTTCTCCTCCCAGAGCCATCTTAGTGTACCTGTCTTAGCACATTAAACGGGGGTGGGGGGGTAAGGACACAGCCAGAAGTCCCTGGCAGACTGAGATGAGAAGCTGACCTGCAGTAGCCATTCAAGCTGCTAAGATTCCTTCAAAGTGTGAGGTCTAGCATTTCTGCGCAGATCTTATCTGATTTTGTTCTTGATCAACCTTGTGTAAGGATTGGTATTCCTGGACAATCCTCATGTGAAAAGAGATGAAGCAAACATTAAAACCACTGTGATTTTCTTGCCCCTCAGTAGATGTTTCATTAGGCTTTCATTGAGTTAATTGATCCTCCTAATTGCTTTTTTCCTTAAACAGTTACAAAGTGGAGTACAGTCATATGTAGAGCCTTTCCTTTCCTCTCAGGAGCTGTGGTGACAATTTTAGTCTCAATTTTTCTATTGCCTGCTATGTTCAAATCTACCCCAAAGTGTAGAGGCTTGAGTCCTTTGTGATGTCATGAAATATATTGTGACATATATCTGTCCTATAGGCCAGAGAGCTGGGAGAAGCATTACACCTCATGAAGCTCAGTTTCTTCCAACTATCACCTTGGGAGGGCTGCAGATTTGTCCTTCTCTTGACCCAGAGCCGTGTGCCATCTGGCTGGTTGCATTTTACTCGTGACACATTCCCTCTAACAATCTCTTCTCCCCCGTTGGAGAATTAGGTTTGCTCCTGGAAAGTGGGAATAAAGCATTTTAGCCACACTAGGGCATGCACTAAAAATGATGAGGAGACCTGTTGAGCAGATCAGAGCAGATAGTGCATTGACCTGTCACAGAGTTCAGGTGTAATACTTTTCATGCTGTTTTGAGCTTGCATCCTGTCCTCACCCAAATTACACTGAATTTTTTTGGAGCTGAATCTAGCTGCCTGTAGTGGACACCAGCAGGTGATTTGTCTCAATGCCAAAAGGAGGATTTTGGCTAAAGCTGTGATGTAATTGCTACTGTAATTGACCCCACGCTGGAAAGCCAAGAAACCTGTCCCAGGAAGCATCTGTAGCTTCTGTGCTCCAGGTTGCTGCTTTCAAGCCTGACTTGACATATAGTCAGCTCCCAGGGTATAAATGAGATACCCTTCTGCCCTTGCTTCCCCAAAAGGAAGAGTAGTAACATTGCTATGGCAGTGCCTAAAGCATTGGGACTTGCATAAAAAGCCATGAGCGTAGCAAGTTATAACTATGAAACTCAGAGGCAGAACAAGAACTCAGACTAACTTTAGTCTTCTCTGGAGACTTTTAATTACTAACACAAGTGGCAAATGCGGTAACATTAAAAAAAATAATCCCCAAGTCTAAAATGGACATATAAGGGTATTAGTAACAGAATTTACGATGCTAAGAGATGAGATGTAGAATGGTATTGCCATCTGCAGTCATTAGAGTACGAATTTGTTCTTGCTTGCTTTCACTGTTAGCCTGAGTGATCACAGGAATATTTGCTTCTCAGTTAAGTAAACTAGCTAATTGCCATACTAAAATGTCTGTTTCTCTGAAAAGGACAATTGGAAAGGACTCATTCTTGAGTGAAAGTACTCTTTTAAATTCCTATGAATTTGACTTCTCCAAAGCCTGAAAATAAAATTCTTCAGCAACACTCTGAAGTATAGTGAGTGGATGCTTATGCAACTAAAGTGTCACTAACACAGTGAAGATTATGTTCCTGCTTTGCCATCCATTTTTGGTGTCTTGATAGAGAAGTCCTTTATCCTCTGTAAATATGGACATAAACCCAAGAAAACATAATTAAAAGGAAGGTTGCTTGTTCGTTTGTTGTTGTTTTTTTTCTCTCTGATGACACTGG
Source organism: Rissa tridactyla (assembly GCF_028500815.1). Taxonomy (NCBI): domain Eukaryota; kingdom Metazoa; phylum Chordata; class Aves; order Charadriiformes; family Laridae; genus Rissa; species Rissa tridactyla. The sequence goes on from NC_071497.1 coordinate 80,470,340, forward strand.
TGAATAATTATTTCAAAGAAAGGGTCAGTCTTGTGAACTCAGGAATGCACTAGAAGAAAAAATTAACTGTATGCATGAGGTAAAGCATTTATTATTATCATCATTGCATGAATTCCCTTGGTTTTCAAACACAATTATCAGAAGACTAGTTAAATGATGACATGATTTTCTTAATGCTGATGGTCATGGATAAAATAAAACTCATTTTAAACAATCAAGATATGCTTAACAAGCCTGACACACTTTTTTCTTTTTCTTTTTCTTTTTTTCTTTTTTTGTTTTTAATAGATTTCTTGCTTATTCTGTATGTCTGGACTTCTATGTTTTATCTAAGGCTAAAAATAGAGCTGTGAAAAAGATTTCAGCCCAGTTTTCAATAATGAAATGGTTTGGTGAAGTCTGAGGTGTTCATATTTGCCCTTTCATAGTAACAAAAGAACATCCCGGACAGCACACACCTACCTCAGATGTTCTTGTTATGGGCAACAAAGAATCTTTTGGAAATTTTGAGGGTAATTTCCAGCAAGAATTGAAGATAGTCTGCATGAATCACCTCTGCAAATAACTTTCTACCTCTGATTATAATAAGTCACTAAAGTCTTCAGGGGATAAAAATAGCTTTATGAATATCTTTCACTATTTATTATCTCCAAGCCTAAGTTCAGAACTGATAAAAGAATAATTCAGTGATTCTAATGGTATTGTTAACATCATGACTTCAATGTTCATACTTACTGAAAGACCACTTGCAATATTTTCCATTGGTACAACATGGTAAATATTAACTTTTCATTTTCTCACAGATATTAGAACTGGTGGGATTCTCTGTGGGCTAGATTTGCAATCAGATTGAGTGTTCATGCTATCTGGTTTACTATCAATCTACATTTGTCTAATAGCCTCAGTCCTGGTAAGGATGAAGGCTCCATAGCTTTCCTAGGTGATCTATTCCAGAGCATCTTTCCTAGACCTCAAAGATTTTAAACTTAATTTTGTTATATTATTTAATCTGTTAGTACTGTTTCTGTTGGGGACATCAATATTTTAGTCACTCTGACAAAAATGAAAGGATTGAAGAGATGCAAATTTGCAGAGGCTGCAGGCTGATGAAAAGTATTTTTGTTTTGTATTGAATAATGCCACTGGCTAGGTCATCTGTGAACATCTGTGATCCATCGATCTACTCACATAAACATCAATGTTTTGAGATAAAAGTCTAAGTCAATAAACTTTATGGCTGTGGCAAACTCATTACACTGTGTGTGTTATTCTGTCACAAGAAGTCATGAAAACAACACTGGAAAATTAAGAGGTAGACTGGAAGATGAGATTTAATCCTCAAGTCATCCACGACATAAGTGGTTGTCACTTATCAGTGACAAGTGGTGTCCCTCAGGGGTCCTTATTGTGACCAGAACAGTTTAATATCTTCATCAATGACATAGACAGTGGGATTGAGTGCACCCTCAGCAAGTTTGCCATTGACACCAACCTGAGTGGTACATCTGACTTGCCTGAGGGAAGAGATGCCATCCAGAGGGACCTGGACTGCATCCAGCTCTGGAGCACTCAGCACAGGAAGAACACAGACTTGTTGGAGCAGGACCGGAGGAGGGCCACATTGATGAGCAGACAGATGGAGCACCTCTCCTACAAGGACAGGATGAGAGATTTACGGTTGTTCAGCCTGGAGAAGAGAAGGCTCTGGGGACACCTGGTTGCCACCTTTCAGTACTTAAAAGGGGCCTACAGGAAAGATGGGGACAAACTTTTTAGCAGGCCCTGTAGCAATAGGACAAAAGGCTTTTTTTAAACTAAAAGAGGGTAGATTTAGACTAGATATGTGGAATAAAATTTTTACAATGAGAGCGGTGAAACACTGACACAAGTTACCCAGAGGAGTGGTAGATGCCCCATCCCTGGAAACGTCCAAGATCAGGTTGGATGGGGCTCTGAGCAACTGATCTACTTCAAGATGTCCCTGCTCATCACAGGGAGGTTGGACTAGACGGCCTTTAAAGGCCCCTTCTAACCTAAGTGGTTTCTGACTGGAGTTCTATTTAAGATACCAGGTACTGTTTAATTTTATCTTTAATGAATTAAAAAAATAGGAGAAATGGGATAGCCTTCATGTTTCACCTTAGATTAATATGAATTACTGATGCCCAAAACTGGGTCTCCTAAATCCTTCACAGAATGCAGAACCAACCAGAGACTGAGGAAATTATAAATATGCACATCTTGGATAGGGGATAACATGGAAGTTTCAAAAGTTGACTAGAAAGAACTCTGCACAGACTGACTTGCAAGTTGCCCCTGCTTCGAGGAGGAGGTTGTTCGAGATGAAATGCAGGGTTCCCTTCCAAACTTATATCTGTTTTTCTGATCATGTAACAGCACCAAGTTAGAACCTTTGAAATTTAAATCTAAGAGAAAAAAAGAAAAAAAAAGGAAAAAAAAGGAAAAAACACCACTCGTAGTCATGGGATATTACACAATTGAACATAATTTCACAAGAGAAAGGAAGAAAATGCCCATGTTTCTGTTATTTTTTACTAACCATTACCAAGAAACTGGAGAAAGCCAATAAGATGGACTAGGTCTCTGACTAGTCTCCTTCTACAAATATTAATATGATCATGAAACAAAGTAAAATACTTGTCTTTGAAAAGGGATTTCCTGAGACTGATTTACCGGGAGACATTGTATGGGATGAGAATGAGAGTTGGGCTTACTGAACACAGAGTCAGAGTTTCATGTTGGTCATAAACATGTATTTAGCAATGGTAGGTGTTACCAAGCCAGCAAAGTTAGTTGTTTGCTTTAAATCATGTTACAAGGAAAATTTCACCTGCATTTCATATAATTTAGGCACACCAAATTAGCCTCTGTGACACATATTTCTTCATTGCCCTTCATCAGGACAGTGGAGTTATCTCATGTTCAGAGATACTAATGGACAGTCACTGAAGAGACCAGCTGCTGTCCAAAGGTAATAACGCATAGGGAGACTGGTAAAATTAGATTAGGCCAGGACAGGTATAAGTAGAGTAATTCATTCTAGTTTAAAGTTAATGTAGCAAAAGGCCAATCTGACGTGACACATTTAAAACTGATTGCTTAAGATCTACTGCAGGAGGGTTTGGATCTTTAACTGACTAAAACAGATTATGATCCTATAATGGGGGAGGAAAAAGATGGTAGTGTCTCTGACATTAATCTGGTTAAGACTGTATCGTATGGATTAACATTAGTAGCAAAGAGTACATTTCAGTAAAAGATTCAGTTGGAGATAAGAAAAAGTTTTGTTTTGTTTTGTTTTGCTTTTTCTTTTATTTCTTTTCCTTAATACAGAGGGATGAACTTTATCTAGCTAAAAAAGGCAAACCAACCAAACAAAAAAACCCCACTATTTCTAGATAGAGTTTTACAAAGTTTCTGAAAAATTTGCTCACATTTTTCATTTATGTGATGTCTGGGTCTAAGATCAGCATAAACACTTTCCTTTAAATACAGTTTAAAAAGAAATCAGAAATAGTTCTTAAATTTGAAAACTAAAGAGATTCCTGCATGTAATAGCTAATATCTTTAGGTGAAATTGTACTCTAAATGTTTATGATCATCTACTAATCTGTTAATATATTCATCTACTCATCTACTAAGAATCATAAAATGGACGTAGTGGTTGTGGAATAATTACACCAAATTACTTTGGTTTAAAGGAAGAAGTTGAGTTATTAGTATAAGAAGAATAAAGAAGCTGAGTAAGCCCCAATGACAATTATAGTCCTAAGAAGTTTAGACCAGGGAGAAGACAGTAAGTTCTGAAAAATATAAACTAGTTTGGCAGAAGAAGTTGAGGCAGTGAAATTTAAGATGGCCAAGTGACTACTCAATTTTCTCATTGTTGAAAAATTGATAAATATTTTTTGTAAAATTATTAAGACAAATGGATTCTTCTTTCAAAATATCATAGTTTATTAATTCCTGAAAATAGGAAATTATATTTTTATCAATTTTGTGGGTTTTTTTTTAACATGAGCTTGCTTGCCTTTCTTTCTCCATTTGTATAGTTTGCATTGTTCACTTTATGAATTTCTATTCCATTACTCTCTGAGAATTTGATAATGAGAAATTACTGGTAAAATAATCTTTTATAGTGCCTCTGAGCTTTCTAGAGTAGGCTTTTGCTGTTCTCTATAAACAGGACTCCACAAGAGATTCTGGAACAGGATTGTCCTTAGGTCAAAATACTCTGACTTAATAACATATATATACACTTTTTTTTTTTCCCTAGTAGTTGATGACGTGCTATTAGGACTTCTTTCCATGCACTAGGCTGTATCGTTAGAGACTAGGGATTCAGTAATGCCATTCCTCTCTCTTCTCTGCGTGTCTGCGGAAAGTTCTGGGCAGGGATCTTTTCCTTTACCCAGCAAGTCTGCACCAGGGACCTGTAGGAGGTACGAGCAAGTCTTGATCCCAGCTACACATAGTGGAAATACATTTAAATACACGTTTTTATCCATTGGCCTCAATAGCACCTAAGGGCTTTTTCCAGTGCTTTATCAAACAGTGACTGCTCAGGACTTGACAAAGATGAAAGTTTGCGTGTTCTTAGCCCATTAGCAGATATTAAAATCTGGATTTTTGGATTGCTGAAGGCAGACAAATGATGTAGTCGTGGCTGCCTAGATTCCCAGGTGAGTTCTTTTTTTTTTTTTTTTTAACTTCTCTTACCATACAAGAAAGATGATTTTTGAGTCTGAAGGATGGGATTAGCAACAGGAGCCACATGCCAAGCTCCTGTAAAAAGCTTTTCGTTAGAGATTCAAAAAAACCTGTTCAGAATGTATACGGGCAAACTCAGGTGCCATCTGTAAGATAGATGTGCCGGTCACAAGTCTGACTGTAAGGTATTGGTGCTCTGTGCCTGACAGGCACCATTAATGCAGAATGACAAAGGACAGTCCCGTGACATTACCTACCACAGACGTGAAACACCAGAAAGACCTGTAACAAAGAGGTCTTTTTCTCAGGTGCTCAGGGCAAGACTTTTGAAGTACTCAGCACCCATTGCCTGCTTTCAAAACACCTCATTTTCAATTTGGGTATGTAAAAGATCAGCTTCAGAATCAAATAACAACATCTGATGACATTAATATTTTTCACTTGAGCTTCAGATCAAATGAGTGCTCATAACCCTGTGCAGAAACAAAGCAAACGAAAAAATCAACTTAAACCTATTTCACTGAGGAAAGTTTCTGGGTCTTTTTAGTTTTGTTTTGTGCTGGTTTGTGCTGTTTTGCTTTGTTTTGTTTTTCAAAAAATCCTAACTTACCTGGCATGTTGTTTATGAAAGGCTAAGAGTGAAGCCCTTAGTGAGGTTACCTCTGCTCCGTGATGAATGGTAACAAACTGCAGCATTTCAGCTCTGTGTTTGATCTCTACCCACAGAGGCCAGATGGTAACATTTTCTTTCCCTAAAAAATGACGAGTATTTCTGAAAAATCTGAGCAGTTATGAATTTTGATGTTCTTCTCTTATCTGCATATTTCTGGAGGAAGCATACACCATCCATTTTACAAAAAGGGTAATTAAAGCTTTTGACACTGACTTTTTAGGTACAGTGGGTCAGAGCTGAAAATCAAGTAATTTCATTTTTTTAATGATATATTACTAGTTCTTTAGTTATTTTGGCCATTAATCTTTTCATTATGTCCCTCTGTTGAGAAATACCTAGCATCTTGGACTTGCCAATCAGTGACATGGAAAGTTATTTTAACTAATGAGTTGTTTAATTGATATGGGTACAACAAACCTGGAACAGAGGTGGTCAAAAAGTATTCTGACAATTCTTTTATCTAACCACCAGTTCCCAGAATGAACTTTGCCATAAAAGTCGAACAAAGAAAGATAGTAAACTCTCCTGACACCTATAGAACTTCCAAAGTATAGGGTTAATTATAGGATAAAATATGTTTTCTGGATAAATAATTTTTGTGTATTCCATGAAAAAGAATTTGGAATTCTATATAAATGCATCATCTGGTGACATTTACCCTAATAGTATAATTAGGACAGAACTAAATTAAGAGCACTCCTAATAGGCTTTTTCCATGTCACTTATTATTTATAAGCTTCACTGCCAGCTCTGTCTTTCTTCATATTTCACATTTATATTTTGGAATCGTTGGAGTACACTCTTCTAGTCATTGTACACATATATCATGATAAAAATATCTTACCCAAGTAATTTGTAATCTAAAAGAAAACATTTTCTCTTCCTCTCTCCTCACGCTGCCCAGATTGAGGACACAGTCCTGCTGCCCTTAAATATACACTTGTGCCACTGGCTTCACTTCATCAAGGGAAGAGTAGACATGTAGATATGCAGTGATAAGGGACTCGGAAATTCTTCTGCAGATAAACAATGTCAGTAGTCCTGACATGGCCTCAGCCAGCTCTGGTTAATCTCTCATAACGCCATAATTCACCATAAGGTGAATTACAGATGGAAGTGAGGACTAGGGAAACCAAGACCTAAATAGTTTCTGGGTTTTTAATCTCTCCTCATCTGGAAACCTTAGTCATTTTCATTGCTGTTCTCAAGACTTTTCTATTCCTGCCATGTCGAGTTGACCAAAATGGAACATAGTATTCAAGGTGAGAGTGCACTATACCACTGATTTATCTTTCTTCCCTTTACGGTGCCTAGTGCAAATCAAAAAGTTACAATCATGAAGTGAAGTTGCAGCTTTTAGCTCCTGGAGTATGCTCCCTACAATTATGGTCTGTGAGAATCCAAATAAGAAAAGAAAAAAAGAACACGACATGTAATGGATATTTAGTAGGTCGGGAGGTATTTTGAATTATCTTTGGACAGTTTCTTTGAGCAAATAAATCAATATTCAGCCTCTTCTTTTGTCAGGTTGTGATGGTGGTATGAAAAAAATAAGCTTTTGTTTACATCTGAAGATTAAAAGCGGCACAGTGTTAGAATATTCAGTGGAAGCACTGTGATAGATAAGATGTCAAGGAGAGCTCCAGGAACTACAACAATGCTTTAAAAAGATAAATAAATATACAATGTTATCTTCTAAGTTGAAGCCTCGTACAACTTCACTTTTAAATATGTATGACCAGAACCTTTTTTGTTCTATCCACATCTTTGCACATTTGTAAGTGTTCTTTTACAAGGGAAACCAATAGACAACAGAGTAGATTACCTACAGAAGCAGCCAGCGTGCTACAGGGATATTCAAGAGCCAGGTGGCAAAAACAACCATGAGAATGGGCTGTAAAAATATCTTCGTGGCAGTCAAGACTCAGGAGGAATTCTTGGTGAAAAAAAACTTGGTGAAAGAAAACTTTAGGTTTTCTGGCTTTGCTGTTCCCCAAATTAATGACTCTTGATTCAGACTACAAGAAATTTTTTACTAGTTTTCATCAACATCTGAGGAAAACAGTATCTTCTGCATTTTTGAGGAAGATCTCGTATTTCTTGCTGTCCATCCAGTGCCTTGGGAAGCTTGTTCAGTGTGTTTTATGTGGTCGGCCCATAGACCTGGGTAGCCCAGCAGAAATGGAGGCAATGCACTGCTTTTTGTAGGATGGTCCCCAATAAAAATTAACAAATATGGACTAGAATTCAGCCTGGGACAATATTCTGGCAACTATTTCTATACACACCTTGTTCTTACTCTACACCTCTGCTTTTGGCTGTTGTCATATGCAAGATGCTGGGCTAAATTAGCTTTGGTCTAAGTTAGCACAACTGCATTTCTGTGTAGGCCTGGTCTGAAAACATGATGATAAAAAAGCAGTAAATAAATTTCCAGTTCTTTCTTCCTGTGGGCATATTATATGTAAGTTCAACGACAGGGTGCATTCTCAGAACACGTTCCCTCTGCCCCCCAAAAACCAAAAACAAACAAACAAAAAAAGAACCCTAAGGTGCTTAAGCACTCAAATTCCATTGGAAAACTCGTGTACTTTACGAACTCTGTTATCTCTTATCTGGTAGTAATTAAAGATCTCGGTGGTATCACAGTAAAGCAACTTCTACATCAGTGACACACTAACACAATCCCTCTGTATTGACAGGATGTCTCAAACCTGAGACATGTCAAAGTATTAGGCAGCTGATCAGTTTAAATACAGCTGCTGTCAGAAAATATTTTCATACCATGCAACTTTACACCAACAGATGTATCAGACATGGGCGCAGATTAATGTAATGTTTGAACTGAGCTCATCCCGTAGGATCCAGATCATGCTCTGGGACAGACCACTTCCACCATGTGCTGATAATAAGAAGATGTAGCCACGTCTACTGGATCAAATTAAATCACTCAAACCTTGCTTGACTTCTATACAGACAATAAAAAGACTGTTCATGCCCCAAGGAGTTTACAATATAAGTGGCATATGAGAGTAAGCAAGTAATGCAAGGGGAAAACTGGGAAATGGCACTGGTTACCATAGAATCACAGGAGCTGCCTCACATTTTGACATACCTCAGGTTTTGAAAGTGGTAGTGTTTTTATATCAAAATAGGTAATTAAATAACTGTATCACAATGCAAAACCCCTTTACAGAGAAAATGCCACGTTTCCCAGTGAAAAAGAGATTTCCTCCGTGCTCCCCTACAATGACTTTAAAAGTATTCAAAGAAATCATGGTTAACACATCCTTATTATTTAATCAAAACCCCTTCCTATGATTTTTATTGAAATAAACAACTGATTTCGTTATCTATGTGACCTCCAAGACGTATATTACAGCTTGCCCCGTGCTGTGTTTATGGTATCAAAAGAAATGAATAATTCAGACATCTGTCCCAGCCACTGTATTTTTATCACCACTTAAGTCATCTTTGGCTATGTTTTCGCCTCTGTCTCGTTCACAATCTTGCCCTTTCTTACTGGTTGCTTTCTATAGCCAGAAAGCAAATCATCCAAGAATAGAGTACTCAGAATTAGCACCAGTGTTAAACATTCGAATGTAGGCTGTGTTCTTTTACTTTTCTTTCTTTGCCCAAGCAAGTAATTGCTTCTTTGTCCATTTAAATGCAAAATTGGGGGTGGGAGGAAGATGAAGCAGAAAATTTGGACGTTACAGCATGCAAAATGCAAGTTTATGGGAAGTATGTTGCGTATCTAAAGGGGTCAGACACATTTCACATTTGGCAACGTGAAAAGCACTACTAAATGCAACTGGCTTCACCCATATCACATTTAATGCTCAATAATCATAACATTTATTTCAAAAAGTGCTTAAGTATTTGGTCAAATCAGAGCACACAAAGCTCTCCATGGGCACATAGCAAAGGAAGTGCTTCAGTACAACATAGATTTAATGCAAAATACAGAGCCTTTTTTTTTTTTTTGGGGGGGGGGGGAGGGGAGATAAAGAAAAAGGCCCTCACACCACACTAGACTTGCTCCCTAAAAGCTGGTTTGTGCTCTGATCAAATTTACAAGACTTGAGCCATGTGAACTGGTGTATTCGTTTCTGGATGATTTGTTGTTGGTTTTGTTCTTTCCATAGCCTCTGGATTTGGCAAGGATAATAAGAAATCCTAACTTACTCCATTCAGAGAAGTCAAAGACTGACGGGCCCAAGAAGGTCTTTGAAATTCTAGGTAAAACTTTATATTGCGAAATTTTTCACTGCATTTTACAAGATGAAGATATATGCGTGGTAAGAAGCATATATGTTTTGTTGACCATTCAAGTTTTTCTGAACTAATCTGAGATTTCAAGGTAATCCTATGTTCATATTAGTAATAAAGAAACACATTTATACTTTAAATTGAAGAAAAAATTACATCAAATAGTTCATTGCTCACTGCTAAAGTGACTCTTTCCTGCTTTTTTTTTTTTTACTTTTCTAAATATTATAGAAAATCATACCTAAAATAAACTCAAAGCAGAACAGAGACAGCACAAACCAGCACTGTTACCCAGACTTTCAATAATTTAGTAACACAGAAGAAATCTTATCTAAATCACATTCTCGCTTTTTGTTTCAGTTTGGCCAGTTGGCTCAAACAATTTGTGGACAAGTGAAACAGCAGAGAGATATGGGTGCTACCTCAATGCAACTGATCCTTACATGGTACATAAGGAGATAAAATATCTTTCCTGTTTTCTTTCCCTTCTAAGTTAAGACACAATAGAGATAAAGAGAGATATAACCCACATGCTTGAACCTTTGATAGAAACCACAAGGGAAGAAGAAAAAGACAAATATCACCCTAATGACAGATTCCCTGATAGCACAAATCCAACTAATTTATTTTCCAATATACCCCGCAAAAAAGACTGAGTTTGTGGAGCAGCTGGGGGGAAGAAAAGGAGGCAGGCAGCATAAAAGAAATGGAGAGGAGCAGACAATACTTAACTATGGATTTTTTTCAAGGTAGCTCTGCATTTTGACCTAATGATGTACTGGTTTCAAATATACTTTGTACTTCACCACACAAGCCTTTTCTTTCCTGCTATGGTAGGTCCAAAAAATTGGGCTTAAAGAATGTTTTTGGGTTTTTGTATGAAACCTATGGAGTTTTCATAGAAAGGTTAATTATTAATTTTATTTAAAAGCCTACCCAAGTGGCTCATGTTCATCACTCTGAAAGTATATTTTGGTGTATCATATCCACTTGGACAATACATTAGTAATGCCATCTATCATCTGAGTACCTTCTTCATGTATTCCACTGTATGTGGTCTGGCTGAGATGGAGTTAATTTTACCCATAGCAGCACTCATAGTGGTGTGCTTTGTATGGGTAGCTAGAAAGGTGTTGATAACACACAAGTGTTTTGGCTACTGCTAAGCAATTGTCACACAGAATCAAGGCTGTCTCTACAACATTTCCCCCTCGCTAGTAGGTGGGTTGGGGAAAGATCTTGGGAGAGGACAGCTGACCCAAACTGACCAAAGGGATATTCCATACCACATGATGTCTACTCAGCAAGAAAAATTAAGAGAAAGGAGGAGGAGGGGGACATTTGTTCTTATGACATTTGCCTTCCAGAGCAACCACTATGCGTACTGAAGCCCTACTTCCCTGGAAGTGACTGGACATTGCCTGCTGATTTAGAGAATAAATCTTCTGTTTTCCTTTGATTCAATGTGTGGCCTTTGCTTTTGCTTTGTTAAACAGCCTTTATCTTGACTCATAAGGTTTTTTCCTCCATCTTTTCTTGCCTCACTGTCCTACTGAGGAGGGTGATAGAGTGGCCTGATGGGCACCTGGCGTCTAGCCAAGGTCAGCCCACCACATCCATGAAAGGAACAAAGTAAGAAGCAAAGAAGCAGAGAGGAGGTCTTAAGCTTTGAAACGGTAAGGCTCATATCTCAATAACAAAACTTCACTTGATGAAAAAATGTTCAGAACAGACACTAGTTGTTTTCCAAATATACATGAGGCTGAGCTGGGTAGATTGTCCATCTGTCTGTTAAAAGTATAGCTTAGCACTTGGTTTTATTCTCAGTTTAGCCACTTTATAGTTGAATAATTCACTTACTGTCTTACCTGTAAAACAATGTTATTGACTTCCATGGAAAAGTTCTGAGATCTCCTAACGAACACACTTTGTCAGAGATAAGTAATATCCCTTTTTAGTAAGTGAGACACAAAGGATCTCAGGCACCATAGTGCTCATTATTGTAGCACCTATCATTCAAGCCCTGGGCCATCACAGCCATGACAGCTATTTTCTTTGTGCTGGGGCACCACTCTCATGAAATCTGGGGAGGAGAGTGGGCTTCAGGCAAGGAGCAACAAAAAAGAGAAAAAGACCTGTATCCTAATGATGAGGCATTCATATGACACAAAGATGATTTTCATTCTAGGCCTGTCTGCTTTTAGAATTATAAGTTTAAACCAGAGGTAAAAGCATTGCAATTTAAAGCTCTGCACATCCACTTAAATGCTGAAGTAGTAAACTGAAGAATAATGTTAACACATATTTTCTTAGCAATGGCATGCAAAATGGACAGTTTTAATGTACCTAATTTAGACTACACCCATACCCACCTCCAGCATCAAAAAACCTGTAAGAAGCAGCCTTTAAGTTCCTCCTTGAAAAAGGCAGAAATCAATCGCAAATCTCCTGTTTCCTGAACCAGTAGGCAAACTATGGATTTCAAAAGGATTCTTGTCAGCGTACTTCCCTTTAGTTATGTCTTCTGAAATGCCTGATCTGTTAGGCGTACTCTGAATGTATCCATCAGACCAAGTCCTGTAATGACCTAGAATGAGGAATGTCTACTCTGTAAATCCCAGAAGAGTTTATAAGCAATAGAGAAGGCAAAGACTTCAAATGGGCCTGAAACAAGTTTGGGAATCATGTGTGTGACTGGAGGAAGCCAAGAGTTAGGCAGCAACTTGAGTGGAGTACTAATATTTTTGTATATCTGGCACTGTAGTGGAAGTGAGAGTGTTCTGTAATATTTTACATTCATTGTGTCTAAATCAGTTTCACCATCTCTCTGTGCACTATTTATATCCGGAAGAATGGTTGAAAGCCTTTTCCCCAGAGAATAAATGAGATGATATAAACAGCTGCCTGAATGGCCTATCAAAAACTGAATGAAAGAATGATGTGAGGAAAAACTACGGTGTAAGACAGTTTGAAAACCAATTTTTAGGAACATTGGTGAACAGAAAATGTTAAAACAAGTTATGAAAACACATCAAGGAAAGTCAACAAAGACTACTTCTTCTATGAGGTTTAGTGAGGTTTAGGTTACTGGGTTAAAGGACTTATGCATTCTCTTTTTTCTGTATGAAAAGATTTAACGTTTTTATATTCTTCTGACACAAAAATGCTTGTTTGTTTTAGAGTTGCTGGCTGTTTCTTACCTGGACTAAGTTTTCAGAACAGAGTATGTTTCAAGCCCATTTAAGGAAAACACATAGTTGAAGAAGGGTGCTGTGACTTTACAGCTTCAAAGCTGAAGGAATAAGGGATGTTCTCCCCTGTGTAGAAGCTGCGCCAGAGGCAAGCTTTCAGGAGTACTTAAAGATGTAACAGGAAAAAAAAAATCAACAAAAACAACAAAGAAAAAAGCAAAGACAAAAAATAAAAGTCTTCAAAGACTTTCCAGGGAATGAGTTGATAAATATTTTCTCTTGCAAGCCCTTATTTGCTCTTGGTTTACTAATTCTGAATTCAAACCTTTTTTAATACCAGTGAACTTGGATGTTGCCATAGGTGTCATCCAAATTGAATTTTTTAACTGATTCTAGCAATAATCTACCATTGTGTAAATTCCTGCTAAGTGTGTGGCAAACTTTAGCTTCTGCACATTCCAGATTGATAATGTCACACAACTTCTTGCTGAATAGCACTTATCTGGGAGTAGAACATAAGCAAAAAAAAAAAAAAAAGTTCCCTGCTGCTTAGAAAGCTTGATCTTGTGATTAAGACACTGCTTTCAGTCTTAGAAATTATACGTTTAATTGCCAGATCTTCCACAAATTTACTTATATGCAAATCACTTCCTCCCTCTCTGCTCCACTTTCCTGGCTGCAAGTTGAGGATTTACAGCTACCTCTGCTGTAACTAACACTATTTAAATCAAAGTCTGTGTAGTCAAGTACTGATCAGAACGTTAGCCTTGGTTCACAGCTGTGGTCTGCCACAAAATACCGGTGAGGCCCCGGGCATGTCACTTAGCCTGTATTTTAGCTTGATTTTCATCTCCCTTATGTGAACCATAAGCCATATTGTCTCTCTGGGGTGTATGTTCAGTAATATTTTCAGTGAACTTCTATGATGGTTTTTCAAACCACATTATTACGCGGATAGATTTTGGATGGAACTGGTGCAGCACAGAAGGTATTTCTATTGTTTAGACGAGTTATCTTTATCAAGCTGAAAGAAAAGAAGAAGATAAGAGAGAAAATGAAGCCTACACCTCACTAAATAACTGGCATTAAGGATTTTATAGTTTGTGTTTCCTCTCTAAGAATGATTGGGATGTTGGTCTTATAATCCTTTATGTAATTTTCATGATAAGTGCTTGACTTCTCTAGTTAGCTTGAGTCTGCCTTGGGTGAGAGATGTACATCACCCAGGGATTAATATCTTTTTGTTTTATGCATATTGTGGGTTGAATACTGGTGCTGAATGCTTTTCACATTTCCTGTATGATTTGAAGGCTCTATCTGAATCCTGACCTGACATTGCTACGTTTGTCTTTTATTTCTCCTTTTAGTAGCATTCATTGTTTTTATTTAATTTCTTTGTTTGACTGGTTTTTGTTTTCCTTTCTCTTTGTTTCCTGCTTTTATTACAGCTGTAAAAATGAAAAATTATTTTATTGTATATATACACAATTTCTTTTGAAACTTTCTCACTCATGACTGACTAATCACTACTATGGGATATGGGAACCAGTCTCAATAATGTGGTTTAAGAAGGGTATAAAACTAGAGCGGAACAAAAAAAAGAAATATTCACCACAGTACGATGTGGTGCTAAGGTCTCTGTAGTATCTTAGTACTGGCAATATTTTCTATGCTGGCATGGTTATAACTGTATTACATACACACACACACAAACGCAGTCACATTTTACCACCTCGTGTTTCTCAGGAATATGATCCCACCAATCTTTAGGTATTTACCTTCATCACTGGAGGGAAGGCTTTTTCAACCAATGGCTGGACAAACATGTCCATATCATGTACATTTCAGGGGAGCACCTTAGTGTGGTTCTGCAGACCATATACCTATGGGCACCTGGAGTTGTCCTGGTTTCAGCTGGGAAAGAGTTAATTTTTCTCTCGACTGTTTGCTGTGAAAGGAATGTCAATAATACCTATTGGTTTTAGTTGTTGCTAAGTGATATTTACACTATTAAAGGACTTTTTTCAGCTTCCCATAGAAGTAGAGACAGAATGATGGAATGGCCCATGGAACATTCCATACCATAGAGGTCACGCTCCGTATGTAAATGGGGGGTTAGCTGGGGGGCGGGAATCCATGATCACGGCCTGGAATGGTGCCAATTCACCAGGAGGTGAGAGAGACACATTATTATTATTGTCATTATTATTATTGTTATTATTATTGTTATTTTTCCTTTTTTGTTATTGTTTCTATTAAACGGTACTTATGTGAAGGAGGTTTTTTTTTCCTCTCTTTCCCCTCTTTTTTCCCTTTCTTCCCCCTTCTTCTTGGGGGTAAAAGGGAGAGGTGGGAAAATGGCTGCATGGTTCTGGTTGCCAGCTGGGGTTAAACCATGGCAGGAGTGCATTGGTGGTCTTTGGGAGTGCTCCATCTTGTTTATGTATATTTGGAATGGGAACATCAGAAGTTTCACTGAAAAGGTACACTCACAAACAGAACTGAAATGCTAATGTGGACAAGCCCTCAGTTCATCTTGGAATTTATCTGTTTGCTTTTAGGTAAGTAGTCTGGATTTGCAATGGTATTTTAACGTTTTACTTCTATTTGGATGCCAAAGACACATCAATTTCCATGGGAGTTAAAAGAGGGTTTTAGTGTCTCTAAGATAAAGGCCATTATTTCACTTTGTCTTATTTTCTTGTCCTTCTTGTCGGGTTTAAGTTCAAATCCTCTGTTTTCTCCACAAGAATAAAGAATGTCCCTCCTCCTGGAAATTCTGACATTTTTGAAATTCAGTTTTCTGCCGAGCTTTGACACGTACTTTGTTCACATACAGACATACAGAGAAATATGTTACTCATCTTTTCTGGGGGAAAAAAATGAAATCTGAATCCCCAACGCCTCTTTACATTGTCACATTTCTTAATTTTGTTAAAGGCAAAGCTTTCTAACAGAAGATGTCCAATGTTAACCATTACAATATAACGAATCTACGGATACTACATATTATAATGTAGCCCAAAAACCCACAAAAATATGAATCAAACCAATAACACTAAATGAGTATTTTCTTTCCTTTTCAAGAGGATTTGATTTAATTTATTGAAAGTAAATGAGATTGTCTAAGTGTAAGGAGAGAGATGGGCATCTTCCAAGAGTGTCTCATCTTACCAGTCTTAGACACCAACCAAAGATTAGAGCTCTACGAACTGAACCCACCCACATGTTTTGGACAGTGTCTTTTTTTGCTGTCACATTGCTGTACACTGCTGAGAAAGTAGGTACAATTCTGTAATTTATTTGTTGAGTGATTTAAGAATTTTAAAATTTCTTTAATTTTTACACCCCACCCCACCCCCCTATTTTTTTTTCTTTTTTCCCCCAAGCACTTCTGGCTAAAACCTACATCCCCTCAAGCGACATCCTTTGAGTTCTCTGGACTACCAATCCACAAGAACAGTCCTCCTGTTAGCTTTAGCTGCTACTTCAACACTTAAAGCAGAGGTCCACCAAAACCTTCAGTCTTGGCAGTGGGCAACCCAGTGCTTTGGAGTCACATCTGCCCCTCTCTGTGATGGTGTTGGAAAGGTCTCCATGCAGGTGCCTGAGCAACAGAGGAGCGTCCAAAACCCAAGGTCTAGCTTTTGTAATGACTGCTACAGAAGGTATTTTTAACCTGCAGTTTTAGAAAAGCTCTTGAAGGTGCCAGCTAGCCCATCCTACACCATTCAGCAGAGGCTCTTTCTGTATCTGTTTCTCTATTGTTTTGTTTCTTTTTATGGTTGCCTGTTTCTCTGCAGGTAGCTCAGCGATTAGCAAAGCAACCGACTCTGCCTTTTTCAGCTCATCTCAGGGTTCCAGGCAAAACAAGCCCATTTGAAGCAGAGCCCGATGCTCGCAATAATTCCCCATATGTTGATTTTCACACCAGCCTTGGGTGGCTGCACCTCATTATTTGATTTTCTCTGCATCAGTTTTGTTTGTGTGTGTGTCTGTGCATGTGTGGCTTTTTTTCTTTCTAGTTTGAAGTGACTCTGACCTAAATAGAGGAAAGTGTGGGTGGCAGTTTAGTTGTAGGTGACACTTCAAAGCCTCAAAATGCTACAATCTGCAAGTAAGTACTTTAAGGGAGGGGAGGGGGAAGAAGACACCAGTGTGCATTCAAGGATGTCACTTGTGACAGGACTAACAACAGATGAACCCCAGAGGCTCTGATTTCTACGTGTAATACACCCCACATGTCTCTGGAGCTTAGGGGGTGGATTTTTAAAGGACTCATTTGCATATCACTAGATCTAATGGAGTTAAGTTTATGATTTAGCAAAACTGAGCTGAAAGGGAAATACCATAGAAAGAAAATATATGATCCCTCTTAATTAAATCAAGAAAAGATCCCAGCTTCCCAAAGACCTTTGAATTATACAGAAAAAAAAAATTGGAGAAAAAAAAAGCATTCAGCTCAACCATGATCAAATACATTTAAACCCAAAGCGTGAATTACTGGGAACAGTGAAGTCCATTAAACAGACAATATAGCTTTTACCGTAAGGTTCAACTATACTTGTAAAGGCAAAGCACTCTTAGGATTTGCAGATGTGTATGGTTAAGGACGACAGTTACTTACTTCAACCTGTTACTGCTGTTATGTGTAAGTCTGTCCATCAGCCATGTTGGATCCATCAACCAGTCCATCAGGTTACTGGGCACTGTAAACATTGGGTTCTGACTTTCTCTAAGCTTAAAGATAAACTGGCAAAATAAAAAAAAAAATAAAAAATTATGCATGTGGGCAAGTTGTGGCTTAGACTCAGCTGCAGAGCTCTCCACAGCTTCCTAGTTGTGAGTCCAATTTATCACAGCAAGTTAACTTTCGCATTTCCACTTTCCCTACAAACCCCTTTGGGAACACCCGATGCTACTTGTCTTTCTGTTCATGCTTTCCAGCCACTTTCTTCGAGAATCATTTTCACTCTGTAAATCACTTGATGAAAAATTATTCTTCGGGAAATTAATATTGAGAACATGTTTTAGAAGCCGGAATTGTAAAACTAACATTAAGAAACGTGCTGGTTTACTGTGAAAGAAAGGGAGCAGCAGCCTCCACAACTGGGTAAGACACCCAAGCCCGAAGACCACCCCAGCCAAGGTGAACCCTTGGGCTGCAGTCCTTAAGGCATGCCGCCTTGCACAGCCACCAACCGAACGATGCGAGGTGGTTGACCTCACATTTAGCTATATGTCACCCCGTTTCAAGGCCAAGGATGAGTAAAGCTGTCTCCTGAGTATTCCTTCTAACCGACTTTACCACTGAGCCTAGAAAATACTGTGCAACAGGTCCCACGCTTGTGTTCCTAGCTTTTCTCTCCACACCTTAACTATGCCAACCTGGGTCTTATTAACTCTCTTTTTATACTGAGATATTCAGTCTTGTATCTTTTATGTATATGTAAGACTTGATAATATAAGCAAACTATCATTAAATAAGATGGGGTTTGAATTTACAGTATACCTGATGATAAGTGCTCGTGTGTGATCTTCTAGAAACACTCTCACACTTGGGAGAGGCATAGAAGTTATATCACTGTAACAGAATAATATATACTTGGATCGATGCCCATCTACACTGTACTTTACCTTGTACTATTTTTTTTTTCCTTAAACATAAAAAAAGGGAATAAAAAAAATAGGTAATTCAGTGACCATAAAGACAGTAAAGCAGAATTATATTAAGGCTAACAGTTAAGGCATTCTCATGACTTGTGGCAAGTGTAAGTTGGAGATGCCTGACATGAAGGAGGACATCTGTGTAAAACACAAGGTGAAAACCAGCTGCTGTCATCAGTGTTACACACCCTCCCACCATGTTTCTGAACAGGAGCTGCTGCCCTTTGCACAAAATCCAGCACCGTCCCCGTGCGTTCGGGTCCCTGGGAGAGGCAGGTAAAAGGACACCCAGAAATGCAATTCTACGCAGACTTATGTGAAAACAGCTGCTGGGCTGCTTGCCTCTGTCAAGGCGGTGGCTTTGGGTACGTGCAGTAATGGAGTTTTTAGGTGCTCAGTAAGTCTTGCAGCAAAAAATGGAGGTGCCTGTGAATACTGTGATGCCTCAGCAGTTAGGATAGGGGTTTGTGAGTCATTATGATAGAGTTAGGTGCTTAAAATGTGCCTAAAGTTAAATTTTTCAGTCTAGGTCATTACAAGAATGAGTCTTACTGTCTCTGCTCTTTTGCACTGAACAAGATTCTCAAATACTTATGCCTTTTTGATATTCTCTTATACATCTCTTACCATTTACACAGTATCTCTTTAGGCAAGGGAAAGAACAGAGGAAAGTACAGCGCTAGTTCTCTGCATTTGAATTTTACAGGCAATGAAGAAGGCAACATTAATTTCCTTTCATATTCCTAACGGCTTCAGATTTGTTAGTTTCCTACCAAAACTACCAGCTCCCACAACCTCCGCTGACAGCGCAACCCAGTGCTCATGCAAAAAGCAATACGTTGCTCAAGTGCATCGTTACTGAATTCCATTGTCCATCTGAGACGCGAAGCTGACAGCAATGCTGGCTGTCTGTAGAGCAAGCTCAGCAGCCAACGGGGAGTGAGACTGATGTCTCTGCACCAGGAAGTTTTGGCCAGCCAAGTGCTTCTGCAATATGACAAGACCTCGGCAGCAGCTGCTCGAGTTACTCGGTAGAAAGGCTCATGTTTAGCAAACCATTTTGGTGGCATAATGGACTCCCTTTATTACCGTGATTAGGCAGCAAATTATTCCATTATATGGAATTAAATTGATATTATTGTTATTGTTATTTATTATTACTAAGTGCCAACTGCACTCAGTAATGCTTACATCTATTAAGTAGAGGGAAAGGAGTTATTTAGTACGTACACAGACAGCAATGCAGGTGCATGAAGCCATTACAGGTACTTGGTCATTTGTTCATAAGGGAGAGGGTCATGATGCTCTTGCAGAGATCACTGTAGAAATGTCTCCTAAATGTAAGTTTAAATAGAACACACTGAAAGAGGAAATACTGTCCTAATATATAAAAAAGAGAGACAAAGTGTTTTGAAGCTTAAAAGAAGTAGGGAGGGGAAAAGAGTCCTTGGGGACATTTTCTGGAAAAACAAAGGGATCAAAGTGAGGCAGAGGACTGTGCCTGGAAAGGATGGCTCTGCTGAGCTCCAGGGGGCTCACACAGAAAACGTGGTTCTGCGTGATGTTGCTTAATTTGTGATTAGGCATCCTGGAGCATAGTTGGGGCAAGACTTCTAGTGAATCCTAACATTCCCAGTTTGTGTCGGGGTGAAAGGCCTCACAAAATAAAGGGCCAGGCCCTATCTCTACAAGAAAGCCCAGGAATATTTTACTGAGTCATTTTTCTCTCCGCTTTGTCCATTGATGTTTCAAGATTTCTGAAACTGCAACTGAATTTATGGAGGTAGAGTTTCGTAAGCCTCTCTTCCTGCTTTGAAAGTCTCAAAACTGCTGTAGTGCAAAGCAAGACAGTTAATTACCAAAAGCAGCATTTTTAGGCTGTTAAGCAGCAAGAGGTTGAGATACAGAGAGAATTCTACAGAAAGCATTAAAAAAAATCTACATATTGAAATAATTTTATTAAGTCGCTCCCCATTTTTTTATCTGATTTTTTTTTCTAATTATACAATGATCTACCCATCCTTTCAGAATGACTACATGTCTTTTGAGTCCATGTTTTCCATATTGTTCATTCCATATTCTGCTTGGGTCACCTCTTCAAATGTCCTTCCTGAAGCTATTCCCCTTCTTCACCTTGAACCTTTTTCCTTTTTCCCAGCTCCCAGCTTTCCAATTCCAGTTACTCACACAGTTTTAAGGATTACAGTCTCATTTTATTTAATGGAGTGTGCACAGCTATATTTCATTATTGCCAGAAAAATCCATATGCCACATTTTTAAAAATAAATCCCCACTAGAAATGTTGGAAACCTTACAGATTTTGATTGAGTTGCCCCAGGTCAAACTGAACATCTGGGAAAGAACTTCTGCCTAGGAAATGGTTGTGCATCCTTGAATACTCCAGTGGCCTCGCTCTTGGAAGAGGCTTAGGTGAAGCTGTGTGTAAAATACAAGGATATCATTAAATATTTCCGTATGTAGAGCACTGTTTTTCTCCTACACTGTTCTGGCAGCCCAATGGTGTACATATGCCATTGTGGTACTGTTTTAGTATTAATACACATATTAATAGAAGATGGACAAATAGTATTTGCCAGATATATAATTTTGTAAATGCTGGCTTTTTTCCCTTTCCTTTTGGCATTGCAAACTATTCAAAAATCAGTTGTTAATCTATTCAGTATTTAAGGATAAGGGTCTGAGCCAAAAACCCTTTGAAGTCAATGAAAAAATTTCCACGGACTTCAAAGAGCTCTGGATCAGCCCCTAACAAAATAAGATCACAAACAAACACATAGTAGACTATCAAGTTACTCATAAAGCAGTTTGCATATCTTTAGACATAGTAAACGCGTTGCTGTCATAGCAATTAAAAGCTTGCATCCAAAATCTGAATCTTAAAATTGTCAGTTAGAGAGATCATCTTATTTTCATTCTGGGGAAGAAACGTAAGTCTAGATAGGGAACAAATTAATTGATAACACTTGCCAGACAACGTATGTGCTTTATATGACTATATATGGAGGTTTTAATAAAAGGGAGACCTTGAATAATTACATTACACTATGTCACGCAGGTTCATATGGACGTTTCATCATACTATAGGTTTTGAATGGCTATATTATAAAGTTTTGAAAACAGTCTTGTATTTGTCATGTATTCTTTATTGTCTCTTTTGTATAACATGATACATTTAACTCACCTTACTCTCCTTTTAATATTTTCAATATATGAAATTAGTTAAAAACATTTTCTTAAGAAACTTTTTTAATATTCCTGGTGGCTCAAAATATTGTATCTCATGCAAAATCTCAATATTACAGCGTATAGTTCATCCACTGCTGTAGATTCCACATAGAATTAATTAAAAAAGCTCCAGGATTTGGAACTTAGTAATTTTTATCCAGAAGAATCTCAAAATACTTCTTTATATGCTTTACTTTTAAAATGGATACTAATATGGGTCCCATCTTTATTAGAAAGCCACTGGTAAGAAATCACTACCTTTCCCTGTTCCAAGAGTCAGAAAATATTGCAACTGTGTAAACGGAGGGACTAATCTTTCCTTTTGCTATCTACAAGCTACGCATCTGTGTAGTTATAGGAGAGTGAAGACAGAAGTTGGCACAGAAACAGATAGGCAAGAGATAAATATTCAAGCCGATATTTCCAGAAGTTTATTTATTTCACCCAGAGCCAACCGCCTTTTAGAAAAGTGTGTATTTTTCTAGCCTGGCTCTGAACTGAGTGAAAATGGTCAATTTAATTTAATCTTCTAGTTTTAAAACAATGTGGGTGAGTTGAAACTTTCTGTCAGGTACTGCAAGAAAACTGCAGTAACAGTAGGAAGCATTTTCCCTTAGAATTAAGTGTTGAAAAACATTAAACAAGGATAGGCAAAATGAAAAATAACTCTTAGAAGAGAAGCCTCTTTGGCTTCTAATAACCACAGTGCAGGCAAGTACCACATTGACAACTGAGATGCACATATGTATGTACATTTATACAGGTGCATATATATATTTGAATGTTTGTGAACATATGCATTCAATATTTTCTGAGTTAAAGGGCAATATTAAAACACATGAGGGGTTAAGACATTTTCACAAATTAGACTTTTTCAGACTGTGGAAAGAGATGAGCTGATCAGTGGAAAAGTCACAGCACTGCAAACACCTAAACTGTAATCTACCAGCTCACGTCTGATCACGCATCTTAGAAAGGGACTGATACGCAGGCATACATAAATCTCTGGGACAGGGTTCAGAGCGGGGTGTTTTATATAACAGAGGTTTCAGCACAGAATCTTAAACGTTATGAAGGGGAGCCCATGCACCAAAACACTTAAGTACTGGCTTACTCAGAAATATATGTGCAAACATTTTAATTCCAAAACTTTCAAGGTCCTTTCTGTATGAACATGAATGTTTCATTGAGACTTCCTTGGGAGTATATGATTAAAGTTTAGCATGTGCTTAACCTTTACTGAGCAACAATAGACCTAACAGAAGTTCAAGTTCAAAATCCTTTCTATTAGAAGGTGGCTTATTTCAATTTTTCACTCTTTTTTTTTCTCAAGCAAAGTTGGAAAAGAAAAAGAAGAAAGGGAAAGAATTGTGCTGTAATGTTTCTTCTCCATTACAATGGTTTTCTCTTTTATTTTTGTTTTGTTGCTCCTTTTTTTCTTCTTCCTTATTTCACCCTCCTTCCCCACCCCAGGAAGAAGGACTATGTGGAAGAAAAAAAAGACAGAAGGGACAGGGAAAGAAAGAGCTTAAACATTTTAAGGACAAAAGACAATTTTTACAAATGAAGCCTGATAATGTACTTAAATAAAGAAAAATAAAAATTCAGAAAAAATTTTCATTCTCTTTGGAAAATGTTATATCTTATTTTCACCATCTCTGTCCATTTCCTTCACCTAACGCCACATCATTTTCAACTACTACTACATATTTTCTTCTGTCTATATTATTTGAGACTGTTTGAATCAGCGAACATTCAGTGAAATGCAGATTGCGTTTTTGATACAAGGAAACTGTGCTTAGAGCAAGCTTCTGTTCTTAGTTTCTAGCACTCTGCTAATCATAGTCTTAGTCTGAGGGAGGGAAAACCTTTCCATTTACCAAAATAAACGTTGACTTAATTTCCCTTGTTAAATTTAGGCCATTCCCCACTTTAAAACTTCTCATTGATTTTACATTCACTCCTCTGATGTAAAATCATCAGCTACTGATTTTACATCTGTCTTTTAGCTGCTGCTGCTGAGCTAACCTCATCTATTGGCATATTGTTCCGAATTAGGATTTCTCCCGCTATGGCAGCTGCTGATGGAATTGAGACAGGCTGACACTACACCTCCAGCCTCCTCGCTACTGCAACACTTGCAAAGAAGCGAACGTTGAACAACAGTTGCACAACATTAGCACAAAATATCACTGTACCACAAGCAGGGGAAAATGATCTTTCTTTGACTGCATTTTCCTGTGAGTCTTGTCTCTGGTGCCTTAATGCAAAATCATTAAATAAAATGTAAACCTCCTGGGTGAGATTCATCTGCCCAAATGTAGCTGTTGACATCTGAGCCAGTCACTTGAGGCTCTGTAATCGATGGAGAATCAAGCACGTTTAAGGCACAATTCATCTAATCCTAAGGTGCAAGTCAAAAATAGGTCATTGAATTGTGCCCTAAATGTTCCTATTTCTCTTTATTAATGGAAAGAGAGACTGAAATATGGACTCCCTTCCATTTCTACTCTACAGACACTTAACACAAGGTGAAATGATTCCCACTCCTAGACCTGGCCCTGGAATGGGCTCAGCTGAAGTGAAAGCTGATGAATAATTAAAGCTTATTGCAAGACTGGATCCTCAGAGACAAAGTACTCTGAATGAGAGAGGATGATCATCCAGAGCAACTACATAAGGCTCCCGTGGATTGTGCTGTGGTGCTGTAAGTTATGAGCAATGATTTCCCACAGTAGGTTCCAGAGGTGGCAAATGAGATTAGTGTTAGAGATGTCGCCTGAGCTTCCAGAGAAACTTGTTCACTTGAAGAGATCTGAAGCTCTTGAACTTCTAAATGAACTCATGCACTTCTCATAGATTTTGGGAAGGTTAGTAGCTTGCCAAGACTAACTACGATTTTTCTTTTTAATAGTTATATATTTACAAAGAGAACGCTTTTTAACATTCAAAGCAGATGCTTTAGAATTAATTGGAGAAAAATAAACCATATGAACGTACCTATTTTTTTTTTCTTGTTTTTAATACATTCTGAATCATTGGCAAAACATTATAGATGATTTCATCTACTCTCATGGTTGCCACAGATGCAAAAATACAGGGTATGAATCTTATATTTCCTCTCTGTACCTCAAAGGGTAGAATAAATGTGGACATTTGACTGGGTCTATCATCTGGTGCAATTATGTCTCCTTTTCTTGTTATTTCTACTCTGAAATAATTTCTCTAAGAAATTGTTCTTTCGGAGATTAGAAGCAAAATTTATTCTTAGTGCATATGTATATATGTATTAAAAATATTTATTTAAAATATTTTTGATATAAGAATCATTTCTTTGTTGTATGTGTGAAAGAAACACATCACAATTCAGCACACCAAATAAAGATTTATCTCCTGTCTGTGAAACTTCGATTTCTTATGCTTTCCATTATTGGGATTATTTTTCATAAAGAACAGAAAACATTAAAATGGGAAGAAAGAGAAAAGAGAAGAAAATGGGTGACATGCCTTCCATTCAGTTTAACAAAAAAAAAGTTTAAAAAAAAACCCCTGTGAACACGTAAAGTGCGTCTTTAGAGTGATGGAAAAAAATACAGGGAAACATCAGCTGAATTCCCATATGAAGGAGGACACATTTTCCTGTTTTCCAGTTCCATTAACTCTTGCACAAGTTAACTGCAACTTACGCATCTGAGCTGAAAGAATATGATCAGTGCCATGTGCTAACCAACTCTGACACCAAGATACTCAGGACAGCTGTCAAGCAACACAACTTTCTTTTGTGCTTCCTTTCATAATTAATTAGCGGAAGAGACTTTAATACACATTTTCTTGCCAAGATGAACTTGGAAGGAATCTTACTCTACTCCCTACTACTGCCGGTTCCCAGCAAAACTCTAGCGGAGATAAATGAGCAAGTTCTTCTCAATCTATCCACCTCCTGTTATCAATGGCTGTAAATCAGGAGTTACACAAGGTAACACATATAGCAAGTCTTTGAGTGCAACAAAAGATGTTGGCCAGTTTGGAAATACCTGTCTATATTAGCTATTTCTGTTGATTATACTGAAAATATAGCTATTTCCTCTAAATTTTAATTTCATTTGTTTTAAATGCATTCACAATGTGAAACTTAATCTCTGTCTTGTGGTCAATAGTTTTAGAAAGTACTGCAGAGGTTTGGAAATCAATCTATAACTCTACGCTTGGAGGTGAGGACCACATGGACTGCCACCAGTCTCCATTTTCTTCACAGGCTGATGGGACCCTCTTGAGAATTTTCAAGACTTCCTCTCCAACTTTGGCCAACCCTTGGAATATCAACAATCTTTCTCAGTGCTTCAGTAATCTCTTTTCTTTTATCTCATCCTTAAACCAATGGGCAGTGAAAAAGAAAAGGTGAAATCTAGCCAAGAAGGGTTAACAGAATTAACTGAAGTTCAGAGAAATTTAAACTTGAATCGGATCGAATCTGGTGCAGACATTCAGAACAATTTTCGGTTTAACTGCTGGTGACTAAACTGATTCAGACAGTCTTGCTTTTACTGGAATTGCTGCGCTGTTGTCTCATTTCATTTGAGTGGGTCCACACACCTCTTGGGGTTTTTTCAGATGCACTTAATACCATCTTAGTTCTATCTGTATTTTATCCATCTTCCATTGGGTCAGTGGTGGTTCCGCCTTACTTTTTTCCTGGAAACCTTCGTTGTTTTTTGTTTGTTTGTTTTTGTTTGTTTGTTTGTTTTTTTCCTTTTTAAAGTGAATGGACACATTTAGGAAACGTTTCTAGACCTGAGGAGTTAAGGAAAAGAAAAAAACCCCAAACTTGTTTTCAGACAGATTCAGAAAGCAGTTGCCATCATAGTCAAACATGACTTAAGACACCTATAGTCAGACTCACTTCACTTAACTTTAGCTATCTACAAGTTATATGCTCCATCAAAGCTAGTCATCTAGTATTCCTTAAAAGTAAAAGGAGAGATATCAACATCTCCATATAGCAGTTAATTTAATCTGTTTTAGACATATTTATTTTATGATTGGATGAATCATCCAGCAGCATATTTATTGTCCTCCCTTGACTGTAAAGGAAATTTGGACAAGGCACTAGTTTAGGCTAGATAGGTATCTAACTCTTAGACAGCATTAAATGAAATTAATCCAATGCCACAGACAGGGAGACACACAGGAATTCCAGTTCACTCCCCTCACCAAATAGATGCTTGCATTTGACTTGGTTTATTATTCTAGTAGCTCCATTTTTCATATTTCCTTTTTTATTGTGTCCACCTGAGATTCCTCTAATAAAACCCTATCACTCTTGACAAACTTTATTCTGAAGGTCTTGCAGTAGTTAATGATGTAGTTCTTACATTCTTGTTCTTTTGGCCTTGCTGCTTTAAAGCACAGTCCTCAATGCAATCATGTCAGAAAAAGGAAAACATATGATCAACTACCCATGACCCTTAGGATTTGACAATGTCACAAATGTTGAGTAGCAGATTTTAACTGCCCTTCTGTCTCCCCCTTTTACCACACCCTTCCCCTAAATGTGTGGGTATTCGGTGTTACTTAGCTCCTGGTTTGGGTTGTGGTTTTTTTTTTCCCCTCCTCAATTTCCATGCCTAATGAGCCTGAGCTGAGTTAATAATGGATGTAATAAGTAATGACTCATTGTTTTGGGGCCTGTGTGTCTCTGTGTGCAATGGAAGAGGAAGCCAGGGCTCCAATGCTATTTGTTCTGCCATGTCACTTGCCGCCAAGCAATGCCACTCATCAATAAAAGGCAAGATGACGGATGAGTTCATTTAATGGAATTCCTCCGAGTGAGCTGCAGCCACTGCTCTTCAGTAAGCTTGTTCTTTGAGTCTCTCTTTCTCTCTCTTTCAGTCCCTCTTCCCCCTCCTCATTTTTTTTTTTTTTTTTAATATTCAGGACAGTTGGAAAGCGCGGCTGGCTGAGAGGGTTGCCATTCGTGCCAGCAGCTCCTTCTGCTCTTAACAACTGCTATCCTAAATCATATCAAGAGCTTTGAGTAGGGACATTAAATCGGCACCACCCGACAGTGACATCGCAGGGCATTTATGCGTCTTGCCTTCCCCTCTGTCCCTTCCCCTGTCTCCCCTTGCCAGTGAAGGTGGGTGTGGAGGGAGGCTGGTTCAACATTTGAGAAGAATAGGGTTTTAAGTGTTCTCAATATGGCCCTGTGCATGCTGAATAGCTAAAACAATCCCAGTCCTTTGGAAAAGTATCAGGCTCTGTCTTCACGCATAATCTACAGCACCGCATGTTTCCAAGGCCAGATTAGCTAAACAGGTTATTATTTCAGTTTCCACACAAATGCATCTGCTCAGAAGAATGAAAGAGACTTCCATCCCTCTGCCCGTTCCCAGCTTCTTCTTGCTTCACCTGCTTCTGTTCTGCCCTCCCTTATATATAAAGGTCTGATTCTGGTATAATTTAAGAGAATCATTTTCCAGTACAATGTACGCAAGCCCAAAACACCACTGGACCAGTTCCGCAGCTCAGGAGAAGTGGGAGAAATTCACATAGATCCACATGTTAATGGATCTGTGGTCCCATTCTAGTCAGCATGTTATAACTGAAATATGTCAGAGTGGAAAAAACATTAGGAGAATTTAACTTAAAACTCTCACAAAATATACATCTAACATCATTTTCCAAGATTGCCTCATTTAATATAAAATATCATTGAGCAAGAAGTGACATTCCTTCCATTCCTAGTGATATAGATAGGCATGAATCCAGCTGTTCTCACTAGTTTTTCTTTGTTTACTGAAAACTAAACTTATACTGCAATGAGGATTTTGCTTGAGCTGGATGAAGAACACTTAATGAGAAATGAGGCTTCCTAACACCATGTTGTGTTGTCTTTGTGTCTTATACACATATGTACATATGTATGATAGTGGGTGTGTATTTATATAAAATAAGTAATATTACTCAAGTTATTTAAAATTACTGGCCAGATATTATTGGGTAAATATCTGTTGTTTTGTTGAGAGCAGTGCTTATACTTCACTTGGGATATGTTCAGGGAGAAAAAAAAAATTAAAAAAAATTGATTCTGTCACAGCTTAAAGTTTTACAGGGTGGAAGAAAAACAAAAAACGTAATGGCAAGTGCATACTACTTCTGATTAAAAAGATGATATTCAGTTTCAAAAGACTCCTCTGTTCTTTGAACAATTAAACAGCTGTAGATTCAGCAACATTTTCATGTCATAGAACCATAGAATTGTTTATGTTGGAAAAGACCTTTGAGATCATCGAGTCCAGCTATTAACCACCACTAAACTCTGTCCATAAGCACCACATCTACACATCTTTTAAATACCTCCAGGGATGATGACTCAACCACTTTCCTGGGTAGCCTGTTACAATGCTTGACAACCTTTCTAGTGAAGAAATGTTCACAATATCCAATCTAAACCTCTCCTAATGCAACTTGAGGCCATTTCCTATATCCTTTTTTTTCAGTGTCAAAAATCTGGGAGTGAGAAATAATGTCCCAATGTCACAAATGGCTAAGTAAAAAATAGAAAGTGGTAGAAATCAGAAAGCTTTGTCTTTTTGTTTGGGTTTTTTTGTTGTTGCTTTTTTTTTTTTTTTAACGTCACAGTGTACTGGGCATCACTGAGAATATATCATAGGCATGAACTGTCATTGATCAGTGGGAAAAGGGAGAAGGATACTGGGGTGGATGACGTAAAAGAAAACTGTCATAGGAAGAAACATTTTCTTCTGTCTCTAGCATATTTAAGAGTGCTAATTAATATATGCTATCTCAAGCAGTTAGTATGGGGGTTTCCTAGGGTGTGAGTTCACACTAGACTCAATCAAAATGCATTTGAAAAGACTAGGGCTTTTTAAGAAGGGTTTAGGTAGCTAAACAGGGAATAAAGGAGGATATTAAATACCACATAGAGTAAAAGTGTATTAAATAACCTATATAGTAATATACAAAAAGTATATTAAAAAGCCTATGGAGTACAGACAGCCAAAAAACAGATTAACAGAGCATTACATTTTATTGTTGAGCACAAATGTTCCATTCCTTTCTCTGAGCTCCTAATCAGCATTTTTCATTATTTCCCTTCCCCTGTATTTGGCTCCTGTGCCTCAGTGCCCATAGCAACACTTCCAGTAGCGTTGAAAACTAGATACTGCAACCACATTCCCAGGCAGAGAACTTTGCCAAGGTCTACATTTGATCCAGCTAGGAGCACATGCCCACTCGGTGGTACAAGGTCATAATAATAATTCTCCCTTCAGGGGCAAACAGTCTTAGGAATGATCCCCCACTATTCTCCCCTACCATCTTGGCTCATTTTGATCTCAGTTGTTATTAAGCTCATTTTATGCTGCAGTCGGAGCAGCTTGTTTACTTACAGAAATGGTTATGCAGAAAGTAGATGCCTACAACGAAACCAGAAGCCTGTGTGAGTGTGTGTGTGCAAGTGTGCCTGTGTGCAGTGCATGTAGGGAGAGAAAATTGGTTTGTTTTAGGGACACATCATTCCTTTGAACTCCAGAAAGAAAAAAGAAGAAAAAAGGAAAAAGCGTCTTTTCTTTGATGGGCTGTGCTTTGGTTTTGTTTTGTTTCATTTTTGCCTTGCCCCAGTTTTCTGTCTGTAGTGTCTAATGTACATTTCAATGGGTGGGAATGATGACAGAGGGCATTTGCAATCCCTTGAGGCATGGTAGCAGTCTCTGGAAATGTTTTTGGTACTGAAGTATTCTGAAGAGAATAAAATAAATCCTTTTTTCTTCTTCTTTTTTTTTTTTCTTTATTCTTTTTTCCCCCTATCTGTACATCAGGATTGGGATTTAAATTGTTCAGTGGGGAGGGTGTATATTTTGGTTTTTAAATGGCAGTATATCTCCGCCCCCCCTTCCTCTTTCCCCCATGCCACTCTTTTGATTTAGTTTTTTCTCATTTCTCCATTTGTCCTCCACTCTCCAAATTTTGAACAAGCAGTGAGTCCCATTACTGAGTAATTGTGCTTATGAATGAATACTCAGATGCCTCTATAGGTAGCACTCCAGCCCTTTGGAGTTTGTTCACAACTCTTCATGACTGGACTCTTTGTCCAATAGAATCTGGAGAGTATTTTCAGTTTGTTGCCTGAAAAAACATGGTTAAGGGGAAATACTCCAGGTTTTGTCATGTTGAGTGGGGGGGGAATGAGAAGTTAGTGGAAACTGTTGGCAGGAAAGTCAATATAAGGGAAGCCGAATGCTTTTGCAGTTGACTAGAAGAAGGGGAGAGCTAAGTGGATGGTTCTGTTTGTCACTAACTCAAACTTGTACCAAAATACTTGCACAGACAACAAAAGAAAGAAATCCACAGTGGGATATTCACGACATAATTTGAGCCGGAGAACTACAAAGATTTCCAAAAATCTCTAGGCAGTAACTGGTGATAGGAAGAGGATAGGAGTCTTTATAGCAAATGTATCAGAGCTAGGGTCAGAGCGCAGTATTTTGACATCTGCAAAAACTCTAATGCAATTTTAAATTACTAATTGCAGATTGACTTTATTCTAGAGAAACTGCATTGACTTCAGCGGCGTGGTTTACAACCAGCAGCCATGCAAAGTTGACTTGTATGAATCATATTCCTCGTTGGTGTATATTGATGTAACAGGACTAGAGTGATTGGAGTTATGCCCATAGACCTCAGCAGATTGTTTACCAAAGCCCATTCCCTGCAACTTTCATTTCTGCCTGTGGTATATGACTTGTGACGCTACCCCCAGAAATTTTTGAGGGCTTCATATATATTTTCAGGAGCTTAAATAAATAAAGAACAAATCTCTGAGCTTTCAAGTGCCCTCTGGAATGAAAGGCAGTGAGTGGAAAATAAAATGCAAATTATAAACAATGCACCAGATTCCGTCATGTTTATCACGTTAATCATGTATAAAGAACATTGTGGCAGAGAAACAGCAATGACAATATTACTTTCTGCTTCCCTTCAAAACAGAAAGTTCAAGCAATATCAAAACTGTACCAAATACATTTCTGGTTTGCTTATACTTCTATAAAGACACAACACACATTGTCTTTGCCTCCTTTCTCAACTTTCAGGTAGGGCTTTCCTATTATAAAAGCACCAAAATATTATATTTAAGACTAAACACGACATGGGTACTTGTACCTAAGGGAGGAAGTGTTTTTCATCATTGAAACTGTACCCTAAAATTCATGAAGAAACTCGGATTATGCAGATCTTATGAAACAAGGTTTACATTTCATCTTATCAAATACCAGCTACATCACGTTATATCTACAATGCATATTTGACTCAGATCTGTCTATACTGTTCCCTAAAGACAGCCAAGACAAAGGTTACATCTCCTCTGTAGCCAAAGTATTGGAAATCTCTAACGTGCCTTCCCTTAGTTGTGAGGAAGTTTTAGAAGTTGGTCTTCAAACTTCTGAACATTTGGTCTTCTGATTTGAAAACAAAGGCTGATCTCACCGGTGTTTGTTTTCTCTTTTCTATTCTGAGGACAAAGTGGCTAACAAAGTTCCTTCCAGTCTGATGTGGAAGAAGGCAACTAACAATATTTTTCCTGTCTGCAACATTATCCCTCCCAGACATGTGAGAGACAGGAGGCTTCCTCCTATATGAGGCAAGAACCTGTGGTGTACCTCCTTCTCTGATCTGATCTCCTATTCCACTCCTCCAAGCATCTACTGTTGCACACAGATCCAAGAAAGAAGGGAAACTTGCGTACCTGAACTGTGGTTCCAGGTAGAGTGTGGTACCCCCAGTTGCTGCAATGGGAATTCTGCCAGTAACAGCATTCAGAGATACTAAATTGTCAGCAGAGAGTGAAAAGTCAGCAGGTCAAGGGAGGTGATTCTGCCCCTCTACTCCACTCTCATGAGACCCCACCTGGAATACTGTGTCCAGCTCTGGAGCCCCCAACATAAGAAGGACATGGCTGTTGGAGTGGGTCCAGAATAGGGCCACGAAGATGATCAGAGGGCTGGAGCCTCTCTCCTATGAAGACAGGCTGAGAGAGTTGGGGTTTCTCAGCCTGGTGAACAGAAGGCTCCAGGGAAACCTTATAGCAGCCTTCCAGTACTTAAAGGGGGTCTACAGGAAAGATGGGGAGGGACTCCTTATCAGGGAGTGTAGCGATAGGACAAGAGATGATGGTTTTAAGATGAAAGAGAGGAGATTTAGATTGGATATTAGGAAGAAATCCTTTACTGTGAGGTTGGTGAGGCACTGGAACAGGTTGCTTTACAAGCTGTGGATGCCCCATCCCTGGAGGTGTTCAAGGCCAGGTTGGACGGGGCTTTGAGCAACCTGGTCTAGTGAGTGGTGTCACTGGCCTTGGCAGGGGGGTTGGAACTAGGTGATATTTAAGGTCCCTTCCAACCCAAACCATTCTATGATTCTATGGTTCTGTGAAAATGCACATGGAGGAAATCTCCACCTCAGCTGAGATGCGCCAAGCCCCAGATAGCAGGTCCTTTCAGTTTAGACCTACAGTACTACAGTACAGTATAACTGGTAGTGGTGGTCTCAGAGTATCCAAAAATGAGGTCCAAATGTTTATGGATTTGGACATAACAACAGCCTGTAGGTTTCTTCATCTAGTCAGAACCAGTATCAAATCCAGGTCAAATCTGCAATGCAGATAATTAGTTGTTTACCATTTCTGGGGTGAAAGTGAGAAGTTAATCTCCTTCTGAATTCAGATTTTTCTTGGCACTTTGCCATAGAACAGTTCATGAGCTCAGAGAGATTTCTTGACTGGTGTGTTGTATCATATTAGATTGCACCATTTCAGTTATGACATAAATGTTTACTTTCAGCATAATAGCCACAAGAAGCCCTATTTATATAACTGTAATATTTCACACATCTGTATTCACAGTTAAACATGCAAACTAGGCTAAAGTTACAGATTGTTTTTCAGTCTTTGAGCTGCAGCGAGGTCAAGATGGACAGAGCTGGTGGGAGGAGTGCTGCTAGTTCTTCAAATGACTTCTGTGTATTCTGAGTGCTCTTGAAGACACTGAGAATTCACAATCACATTGATGGATAATGACTGTGTGTGGCCTTTTGTTCAGTCTGTTCTTTTATTTCAGCTTCTTTCCCACAGTTTTACCAAAGCAGGTTAGCCTGGGGTAGCACAGCATTTCTTCATCTTTATTCTTAAGACAACCTAGAGATTTTTAAAGTACATACATGATTTTGACAAATACATAACACAGTTTATTCCAGCTCTTTTTCTGTATTACACATTTATTATGAGACTTACCACACTCTTGAGCCACAGGGTGGTTCAGAGCCACTTTGCTATTTCAGTGGAGACAAAGAAATCTCTGCACTTTTTGGCAAATGTAATTCCATCTCTGCTTTCTGTGTCAGCAGAAAATCTGTGCAGCTTTTTGAATGTCTCTCAAACAGTTCTCATAATCAAGCACTGGACCTTAGATAGCTCTGCCAATATTCCCCCTTTTTTTTCTACCTTACTCTTGACAAGAAAGCATCTTCCTTGCTGATATGACAATATATCCAATCTGATACAGTTTTGCTATTACATTTCTTAGCCATACAGTTGCACTTTTCAATTTACTCTAGCTATACAATCATAACATCTCTTTTATATTCTTAAGTCCATTTATAATTTCTTGTATGTTAAATATATAACTTATTCCTGACTATAGTTTCCTGCTTAAGCTTTTACTGATTACCAGTGTGATCCATAAGAAAGCAAGATGTGATCTGAACTACTATGAAGAGCAGAGGGTTATTTTGACCTAAGGAGGACACATCTGGAAGCTAAGGGTGTCCTCAACTACCACTTATATTGCTTTGTTGACTTTTTCAGAGTCACAAGTTTATTCTAGCTCTGTAATGTGCCTACACATTCACAGATGAAAACCAACAGAGTGAATTTCCCTATCCTCATGATCATCTTGTTCTTTATAGATGTATGACCAAATTCTTACAAATGGTTGTATGACCAACTGAAGGACTCCACACATTCATGAAGCACATCAGGTTAATAAACACAGGAATATTGCATGCAAGACTCACTCCTTTCTGATTTAGTTAGCTAAATGTTTGTAAGAAATATTAATTTAATCCTAGCGTGAATAAAAAAAAAAAACAAAACTATGTGAAAATTTCTATGCACAATTTACTTCTTATTTACCCTCCACCTCCCTGCTTCTGAAGAAAATAACAACAAAAAAATAACAAACCCCAGTCTAAAAAAGATGAAATCTTTTAATCTGTCTGGAGTTTATTCCCACCTTTCCTCCTTCTTTGCTCTGCTTTATGTGATGTACTGTTCATTCCTATTACCTCTTTATAGCTGTTTTGTTAAAGTTCATACCACAAAGACCTGTAAAAGAAATTTATGACTCTTGGGGTTTCAGCAAATTCTAAATAACCATAACATGAACATGAAACATTAATTAAAGACACTGGAGTCTAAGTTATAACAGAGATGCTGACATTTAAGCCCCTTGCACCGTGTAAATTAAAAATGGTATGACAAACAGTGAGTAATTTGATGGTCAGGGGTTCATAATAGATACCTTAATATCTTTGTCATGAAAAACAGTCTGTCCTTGGTTTAACCCATACTGAACAGCCCAGGGGTCTGGTTCATAAAGCATGACACTGCCTAAACATTTTTGCAGTAATTCATGTATCAGTCTGGGAATTGCATTGAATATCCTTGAGACTAAACAAATATGCAGGAAATTTGTGAACTAAATGTATTAATGCAAAGATAAATTCACTGTGTCATTCCTGCCTCTGGTTCAGCTATCCACTGCTGGGCTTTAAGGCATTCTTCTCTAGATGATCCAATGTCACATATATAACATACAATTCAAATTAGTTTAATTGATTATTATCTTATTTAACATGAGTCTTTCACAAGATATCTATACCACTGAAACATCAAATTACTGGCCATTGTAAAGAAGACACCCATTTCCTAAATCAACCTACACTAAAAAAGGCAACGCATAATGTAGGCTTGTTTTCCTTATACAGTTTTGCAGACTGAGGAACGTGCACGTTTATATGTTCTTTATGTTCACATAAGCAGTGTCTCAGCGTACCCAAACAAATTGTTGCACTCCTCTTGACTCATGATATGAGATTAAGATAACCAGTGAAGATGCCTGTATCTGAGCTGGGCACACCAGGTTCCTTCTATAACCAATGGAAATGTACACTTCAATAATGAGATTCACCATATCCTAAAGTAGATATCTAGGGCAGACCAGATGAATAGAATCACTGAACGCTTTAGGTTGGAAGAGACCTCAGGAGGTCATCTAGTCCAATTTCCTACTAACTCCAAATTCACTTTGAATAGGTTGCTCAGGGGATTCTCCAATTCCCTAGGAAATCCTAAAAGTACTGAGTCCTTTCCCTTTGATATAAGGGGTAACTAAAGCAATGAGTCTGCATGAAAATTATCTGCTAGAGGAGATAGATTCTACAGGTTATAGGCCATGTCTATATTCCTTCTCTCTTGCAAATGACAGCGGAAAAAGCAGATATAAGGGAATCTATGTTATCTGACTTCATATTTTCCATGAAGCAGAAATCAGGTTGTGCATGTTAACCAAGAGGCAGTAATTAACTGTCCTTTTTTCTTGCAACAGGGAACGCATGCTCTTAATCACGTATCTAATTTTGACTCTACAGCTACTTAAGTTATAATTCCTTTCAAACAATTAATTAAATATTCTGTTACAATACAGCTGAGAGAAAGCCTGAGACAGATGCAGCAGGTATACCCAGAAAACCCATGTGTCAGTCTAGAAAGGGAAGTATCAGCAGTGCGATTGTACTTTTCCAGGTTGGATCTTCAGCTAATGCTTCTGCAACTACTTAGGTTGGCATGCTACAAAGACTTTTCTACTGAAGAACCCTAAGATAATAACTGGAAAACAAGGAAGTTGACTTGCTAACTTGTTATGAGTTCTTCACCTTTACTTCATGTTGATTCCCTCCCTTTCCTTGCATATCCTTCCTGCTTTGTGCTGTTATTTAATATCCCACTAGTTGTGTAATTTCAGGTCCCAAATTGAATACGATGTTCCCTCCAATGGAACCCTCACCTTGATAAATTGCCAAATTGTAATTATTATTCCTTCCAGCGCCTGAGATACGGAGTCATGGCTGTAATTTCCAAGGCTTGAGAGCCAAGAAATTTATGCTATACTTGTCTCCATCACAGTTTTCATCTGCGATCATATTTCAAGCCCTTTCCTTTGACGATATGATTAAGATAATTCCTTTATGAAGTTCAAGCCTCTGTGAGATATTCAAGAAGAAACCTGATAGTTCTTAAGCTTTGTTTGCTTCCTCTATGAATATCAGTTATGTATGAAGGGAAAAAGCATGCAGACAGGATGCCTGACAGTTTCAAATGCTTATAATTTTTTAACATTAATTATTATGCTAGCATCTGCTGGCCTCAAATATGAAACCTCAGTTCTTGTGAGTGCAATATAAAACTAAAACTAAAGGAAAAGACAGTCTATGCCTTAGTGACCGTGTTCATACCAGGATTACTATTTTTTTTGTAAACTTGTTGTTTTTTGTTTCGTTTTTTTCTTTTTAAATTAAATGCTGATGTGAAACTTTTTAATGCCCTTTCATTGAGAAGATTTTTCAGACTTTTAACATTGCTAAGTTCAAAAGCGGTTGTGCTTCACATCTTTCCTGAGAGAATGGAAGAATAATAGGATACATACTATAATACAGATAGTCTGATTTTCTCACAGGAACGCAGGGAGCATTACACACATCTAGATATGTATAGCAAAATTTTCATGCTATTCAGATTGGACTGTAGTGTATCGTTTTGGTACTCCTCGTCTGAAGACATCAAATAGTTTGGGAAGAAGAATATTGTTATCCCCATTTTACAGGCCTCTGTCTAATAGTTTACGTAGCCCATCTGTGTCGACCACTGGTGATTTTAGGAGGGCAAGACATTCTGTAGTAAAGGTTTGTGGAACAGTCAAACAAAATAAATTCATTCTAACCCTTCCAGTTACTCACTATCTTATGCCCTGAACCTGAATGTTTATGTTCTGTTTTATAAGTGTTCTTATCCTTTATTCAGTACTTTAGAAATTCTCATTTTCAAGAATATAATATGTTTGTTTCTTCAATATCCTCAAGATATAACTTAAGGATTGATACTAAATCACTCAAGGTGTTACTGTCCTGCAGATACAAGCATGCCCCATACAGGTGTTTTCTCATGAATATAAAATATATTTGGATTTTAAAATTAACTGTTTCACTACTGAACTGTGTAGGAGGCAAAACTATTTCTGCTACCTTCAAATACTTGTCCAAATATTCTTTCCACATAAGAACATTTAAAAACTCATTCCATTATTGGTGAAGTAGATAAAACGTCTCTTTGTTATACACGCAATGCTCAATTTAAGAAAATAAAAAAAAAAAAAAAAAGAAGAACCTTGCAGTGTTATATCCTAATCTTAATAATATGTACATTAAGGCTTTGTTTCTGTTATGATCCTATTTTATAAGCTCATTGTTCATGACATGGCCTTATTGTTCATGTACATGACA
Organism: Rissa tridactyla; assembly: GCF_028500815.1. Lineage (NCBI taxonomy): Eukaryota > Metazoa > Chordata > Aves > Charadriiformes > Laridae > Rissa > Rissa tridactyla. The sequence continues at coordinate 80,508,752 of NC_071497.1, forward strand.
GATGAACATAGTCTCCTCTACCTCCATAAATTGTGATTATAGATTGAAATATTGTATGCCTCATTATTTATTTATAGCTTTGAATTTTTCTCAAGGATATTTTTCCTTTCTGTTGTGTTACTTTGTTTTAATGAAGGTGAAAGGCTATAGAAAAATCACACAAACAATCCAAAGTCTGTCCCTTCACCATGACATGGCTTGTGGTGTACCATAGTGTCCCTTCTTCAATAAGCATTATTTCCTGGCACAGTGTAATCTTAGTAAGTCATTACTTTGCTTATTGTTTAGGCTTCAAATCATCAAAGCATTTAAACACATACTTAACTTTAGTGCTTGATTAAGTGCCACTGGAATAGGATTTAAGCACTTGCTTAAAATTAAGTGGGTGTTTACATGCTTTGCTGAGTAAGGATGAAATGCTAAATTGAAATCATATTTGTTTCTGAGTGGAAATTGTTCCCAAGTTTACTGAGAAAAGAAAGCAGATTTGATCATATTGTCTGCATGTTTAACTGTTTCCTCTTCCTCTTTTCTCTTTCCCAAAAAGTTTTCAGATCTGATAACCCACCAGCATTTATAATATTGAATTAACTAATGCTTAAGCTGCTCTTTGCCTGATTTACAACAGATAGGGGACTGGGTGGGAGCTAAGAAAGATGGAAAAATTAGATTCTTTTGCTGAAGAGGCAAATTGTCACATTGAGCAATGTGACATATTGTGAGGGGACAAAAAGACATTGAGGAGAATAATAGTGGGCCCTGTTAGGAACAAGAGGAAGCCTTGTACTGGGGAAAGAAATATGACATGGTTCCTATGACTGGAGTATTGGAATGGAAGATACAGGCTCTTCAGGAAGGATGGGCAGGGGAGATGAGGAGGGGGTGTCGCCCACCCAGCTGGAGGACATGGAGCTCCACCTGGGGATGGATGAAGAGCTGACGCAGAGTTTGTTGGTTGGGATTAAAGGGAGGGCAGGGACAGGTCACATTATTGCAAGGATCTGCTACAGGCCACCTGACCAGGGAGACTGAGCAGATGAAGGCCTCTATAGACACACAGGGGCAATCTCACGTTCAGAAGTCCTGGTCCTCATGGGGGACTTCAACCACCCCAATATCTGTTGGAAGGACAACACAGCAGGGCATAAGCAATCCAGGAGGTTCCTGGAATGTGTTGATGATAATTAACTTCTACAAGCGACAGAGGAGTCAATGAGGAGAGGTGCTATGCTGGACCTTGTTCTCACCAACAAGGAGGGGCTGGCAGGGAACGTGAAGCTCAAGGAAACCTTGGCTGCAGTGACCATGAAATGGTGGAGTTCAAGATCCGTAGGGCCACGAGAAGACACATAGCAAACTCACTACTCTGGACTTCAGGAGAGCAGACCTTGGCCTCTTCAGGGATCTGCTTGTTAGAGCAGAGACCTGGAGGGAAGACCTAGAGGGAAGAGGGGCCCAAGAAAGCTCCTTAATATTCAAGGATCACCTCCTCCAAGCTTGGGTGCAATGCAACGCAACAAAGAGGAAGTCAGGCAAAACCACCAGAAGGCCTGCATGGAAGAACAAGGAGCTCCTAGACAAACTCAAACAGAAAAAGGAGGTGTACAGAAGTTGGAACCAAGGACAGGTAGCTTGGGAGGAATACAGAGGAATTGTCCGAGCAGCCAGGGATCAAGTTAAGAAAGCTGAAGCCCTGATAGAATTAAATCTGGCCAGGGACTTCAAGAAAAACAAGAAAGGCATCTACAGGTATGTCAGTGATACAAGGAAGACTAGAGAAAATGTGGGCCCTCTCTGGAAAGAAATTGGAGACCTGGTTACCTGGAATATGGAAAACGCTGAGGTACTCTACTTTTTTGCCTCAATCTTCATCAGCAATGGCTCTAACCACACCACCCAAGTCACAGAAGGCAAAGGCAGGGACTGGAAGAATGAAGAAATGTCCACTGTAGGACAGGATCAGGTCTGAGACCATCTAAGGAACCTGAAGGTGCATGAATCTGTGGGACCTGATGAGATACATCCACAGGTCCTGAGGGAACTGGTGAATGAAGTTGCTAAGCCACTTTCAATCATATTTGAGAAGTTGTGGCAGCCCAGTGAAGTTCCCACTGACTGGAAATGGGGAAACATAACGCCCATTTTCACAAAGGGAAAAAAGGAAGACCCAGGAAACTACAGGCGAGTCCATCTCACCTCTGTGTCCAGCAAGATCATGGAGCAGATCATCCTGGAAACTCTGCTAAGGCACATGGAAAATAAGGAGGTAATTAGTGACAGCCAACATGGCTTCACTAAAAGCAAATCATGCCTGATAAATTTGGTGGCCTTCTTTGGCCTTCCAACAGGATTACAGCATTGGTAGATAAGGGAAGAGCAACTGACATCATCTACCTGGAATTATGCAAAGCATTTGACACTGTCCTGCGTTACATCCTTGTCTCTAAATTGGAGAAACATGGATTTGACAGATGGATCTCTCAGTAGATAAGGAGTTGGCTGGATGGTCACACTCAAAGTGTTGCAGTGAATGGCTTGATGTCCAAGTGGAGACCAGTGACGAGTGGTCTTCCTCAGGGGTTGGTATTGGGACTGGTGCTGTTTAACATCTTTGTTGGTGACATGGACAGTGGGATTGAGTGCACCCTCAACAAGTTTGCTGATGGCACCAAGCTGTGTAAAACTGGTGTTGACACACAGGAGGGAAGGGACGCTATCCAGAGGGACCTGGACAGGCTTGAGAAGTGGGCACATGGGTCAGGGAAATTCCAAGCACAAATACAAGCTAAGCAGAGAATGGCTTGAAAGCAGCCCTGAGGAGAAGGATTTAGCTGTACTGGTGGATGAGAAGCTCAACATGAGCCAGCAATTTTGGAACCCTTTAGACACTTCTACCATTATCATCAGCATAGGTCTGGACACCCAACTCTTTCCTTTGTTCATTTTTGGCCCCCACCTCCCTACTTCCCCGTTCCTCTACCTGTGTGGATGCGGGTACAGGTAGCTGATCCACAATCCAATGCCACCAAAGATAATCTTGCATTAACTTCATTGAGGCTCGGTGAAAGACAAGTTTCTGGACAACTGCTTGGTTCAACCCCATCTTCTCAGACTGCCACTCTTGCTGTCATTGTGTGTGACCTGCTGGAGATAGTGAGGTCGCTGGCAAAAATCCTGCAAGATTTGGTAAGGCCAGAGTTCCTGTTAGAGGTGTCTTTTTTCTTAACACACTGCTGGTATTGGAAGAAGGGAAATGGAGTCTTCTTTTTTATCTTTGTTTCCTATTTCCTTTTTCAGTGTATTAGTTCATACATGGAAAGATTTTAAACTAAGATTCTTAAGACATGTTTGCAAGCATTTTCATTGATCAGCATCACAATTACTATTCATATAACATTGGTGGGACAGGAAAAAAAACCTAGTTCTGATTCCTGCTGTTTTGGTTGTTGTCAGTATTGCCAGAAAGACATAAAGCTTTCCTTCTCTCTCACTCTTACACTTTTTTTTTTCCTCTCCTGTCCTTCAAGAAAATTGTCCTTTTATTTATTTTTGCTCTATCTAAGACTGGCAGCTGATTTTGAAGTGTCAGACTATTATTTGTTTTTTTGGATGTTACCATTTATTGCGAAGAGGATAAAATCAATGTGACATTTCCAGAACAATGATAGATGAAAATGATGAGTGGTCTTTAAACGCAGAAGGCTAATTTTTAAAAATGTCACTAGTGTACTATTTCAGAGTTTGTCAAAGATAAAACAATAAAAGTTACAGATATGAAAACTAATAATATTTCACTGTGTAAGCTACAGATAAGCAGACTGTACGGTATACAAGTTCTATATGCTTCTAAATACAATATGATTGAAAAGCTGCAAAGAGGACAGCATTAAATATAGTTACTTTGGGTTATTTGATTAGACGTTCATTTGTGAAGACCTTGATTTCTAAGGCTATGACCTTGCAATCAGTTGTTCTAGCAAGGACTCATACACTGGCATTTTATACTATGGAGAATTCACATGGACTCAAGGGATTGTGGTTTGATGGCCAGGTTTTATGAGTCGCCTGAACAACGTAGTCATTGTGCTTTTAAAGCTATTAGTGTGTCATACTGTGAGTGCAAGTCTTGCTTCAGAATGATGGTAAAATCTGTTCCTTGCTCTGAAAGGGTAGTGGTTCCGATATGCACCCTCCCTTTGTGGATTGTTGACTATAGTAATCTGTGTGCATAAAGCATAGGAGACTCATTATTCCCCGCAGATCAAACAGACTTTAACAACAATTGTGTGTGTGCATATACTCACTATTGCAATAGTCCCTAGCTATTTCATTTACAAGTCATGGGTGAAAATCTTGTCTTGAAGGGGAGACCTTCACCATTTGCTAAAGCTATGTGAAATTAGTCAACAATATCTGTTCTGTTCCTAAATTAAGGTTTACAGGCAGGTGTGACTGTTGTGCTAATTTGGCATGAACCCTTTGATTAATAGGGGTGAAACAGAGAAGCAAGAGGTGAACATCAGTAGTGGGGTCCTCAGATGAGAGTACTTGACTTAAACATGTGACTAACCCACATATGATAACTCAAGAGGTAGGAATATCTAAAATTTAATATATTCCACAGAAAGGTAACTAATACTAGCACACATTTGCCATCTATTGGCCATAAAAAGAGGTGGCCTCTAGTGATCTTGGCTGGATTACAATAGTTACTTTATATCTAACATGGCACAAGGTGTTTTATTATCAAATCCGAGAGGTCTGTGAAATGTCAGTAAATAAAATTTCAAGAGGATCTCTGAGAAATTTAACTCATGTTTGAACATCTCTCTGTCTATCTGAATAGTATGTTTACACAGTTCTAGTTCAACTGGTGTAGTTTACAAGTAGCTGCAAACCAGATGTCAGTATTTACCATGCTCAAATAGATGCCTTGTTTTGCAGTTGTGAAATATTGAAGTTAAAAAAAAAAAAGGGAAGAAAAAAATCACACATCGCAGTTTAAGCTTGATGTTGCTTTTACAGACTCATTTTGGGGGAAAAATAGCTTCACAGTTTAACTGCAGATTAAATCTGATCTGATTCAGCTCTAATCATCTCATTAGAGGGAAATGAACATAAATTGTGAATCAACTTGGAAAGAAGGGTGTGGGAAGATTTATGGTAACTCCTCCCATCACCTCACTATAAACACAGAGATTCGACAAAATATGTGAAAAAAAAAAAAGGAAGCAGTAAGCACCTGTTTAAGGTCTTGTTTAACCTTTTTCAGATCAACGAAGAGACACGGTTTGATCTGAGAATTCGTGAATAGATCAGTCTTCATATTACAGAACTGTAAAATGGAAAACTAAAGAGGTAGGCCTCACATTTCTAAATGTGATGTTTAAAACCAGGTGTAATAAATTGTAAGGCTAATCTTGGGCTGCTATTTGCTGGGACTAAATCTAATTTTGTGCAGTATTTGCACCTAGTTCCAGACCACTGAAATTCATCTGAAATGTTTTCAGATGCTTACTTAACTATAAAATGTGTGTGTTTCACACATTCTGAATTTTCTGAAACCTTTGAACAGCATATGCATATGAGAATGGGATGGTCTGCCAGAGAACAGCTCACCTTCAGCTTCAGGGGTTTAGGTGCAAATATTTCAGAGCAACTTGTGGCTTTTGTTATAAGAAAATACACTTCCTCTAGCCTCTTATCTACGCTTTGAAAATTGATAAGTGTATGTTACCTCATGTACAGGTTTCTCTTGGCCCATTATAATAATTTACCCCATCTTACACATGACAACGTGCATTTAGAAATATTTTGGAGTAACGTTAAAAAAATAAAAACTCAGTGGAGTTATTAATGAACTATTCTTTTACTGCTTCCTAAAGGTGCTATGTGACAAGTACTTATTACACGAAGATGTGCCTTTTCTTTACCAAACACTTGTTCATATCAGATATTTTGCTTGCCTTTAGTCCTACCAGAAATGTTACAGAAGGCCAAAGAGAATAATTGCATAGCAAGTCCTGCTTAATCTTTGCAGGTCTAGTAAGAAAATTCAGGAATACTATGCATCAGACAGTTGGCACGGGGGAGTTGTAAGGGGTGGAGTGTGCAGGGGACAGAAAAAAACTTCAGAAAATAATTGCTAACAATTGCTGTCAGTGTGTACTGACCATGTGGGAAATGAAAGGCCTGTGCATCAATCACCTTTGGAGTAATATGAAGAGAGTACCCTTGACACAATCATAATTACACTGTTAAATGTAGTATTGTGCTATAAATTGTAGAGGGTCCAGGGCTTCTCAAATACACACATATTAAATTAGTATTATTTTGCTTTTTTTTTTTTTTTAATATGGCCAAGAGTAGCCTAATTTTTATCATTTTACCTTGTTGATAGAAATGGCTAAATCATTTTACCTGAAATTTCATGTAAAAAAAAAAAAAATAATATGTCAGACACAAGTAACATCGAAGGGAAAAAAAAAAAGGAAAATCTGAGTTGGTGAAAATAGTATCTTACTGATACTACTGAAATCGTGAAGATAGAACTTTTTTGTAACATAAAGTGATGGGAAACCTCATTTAGTGCTAATGTCACCTACATTGCCTATAATTTCATGTCAAAATTCTATTTCTATAGCATGAATGATTTCAGAAATTTCTAGAAACTTACCAGAGATACTGTATCTTGGACTAGATCCCTTTGAAATATTAAAAAAAAAAAAAAAAAAGAAAAAAAAAAAGCAGCTTACTTTGAAAAAGTAATTAAATTTATTTTTTAAGTATAGACCATAGGATAAACACATATAGTTCATATTTCATATCAAATATGAAAACCCACCACCCTATAACTCTTTGGATTTTAGTATGTGAATTATCATTTTGATTATGATTTTACAGTTTACATCATCTTTCCAACAAAAGTAAGCCTGCCTTAGGAAACTGCCTTCATGTTCAAGTGTCTGCCCAAGGAAAAAATGCCTACATACTTTGATCAATAAAAAGCAGGGTCCAAAGGGTCAGGAAGAACCACTGTGTTCCCAAATTAATAAGACATTCATTTCAGCAGGACTGGTCATCTTAAAAGATTGTCTCCAGTGCACCTTAGAGACCTCAGTTTCAGGCTGGCTTGATGTCCTAATTGAATTGCCTTTGCTGCAGAGTGTAGAAAACAAAGCCTCAGAGAGTTTCCCAGACAGAGAGAAAGAGGTGGGTGAAGGGAATCCATGATACCTGCACAATAAACAGTGATCATTTTACTCATTCTGAGAATAAAAAAAAAAAAAAAAAAAGACAAATTTATTGACTTCTGGTGATAGATTTCTCAGACGTGTTATTTTTGTGTGTACTATATATAACACATAATAGCATTTAATAACAACAGTTATTATATGACCTTGTTCTTACCTAACTCTCCTCATTATTATGTCTCAAAGTAGCTTATAGAGAAAGTTTCCCTCATTACCCCTGTTATATGAAGAAGTGACTTCATCAAGATCACCATCAGCTAGTGCCACAGCAGAAATTGGACTCTGGAGCCTCTTCAACTTGTACTGTATCTTCCAGACTACAGCATGTGTATGTATAATCTACATATGTGTACTCTATCTTGATATTATATATGCCCAGGGAATCAAGAAAGTGATCTTTTTTTATACATTGTTCTGCCTGCCACTCCCCTACTGGTGATAGTCTAATCTTCTACTCCTTAAATTTGCCTTCAAGTATTTTAGGGATAGTTTCAAAGATGAAAGAGACAATATTTTCTCAATAGTGGTAGGCAATGCAATGGAGTACAGTAGGGAAATGTTGCACTTTGGGAGGTTCAGGTTGGGTACTAGGAAAAGACCTTTCCACAGGAGAGTAATGCAGCACCGAAACAGGTTGCACAGGGAGGTTATGAACACTCCATCTTTGGAATTTTCCAGCACTTGGCTAGGGAAAGCTATGTCTGACCTCACCCGGTGTGGTTTTCAAGCAGAAGGTTAGAAGTGATGACCTCCGGAGTTCCCTTTTAATCAACGTTTCTATGATTCCACATTCCTTCCAGGTGGCCTCTCATTTTGTCTGATACGATTTTTCTCCATCACTGGTAGCCTTATCACTTCTGCTGTGGTGCTAATCCGTTCTCCTGTGTGCCTGTTTCAGCCATCTGTATGATGAAATGGAGTTAGCGCCTCCAAACACTGGGCTGCTGCAACCACAATATGCACCACAGCGTGCTACAACCATCCTGGCTTGCGGTATAGATGCATTAGCAAGAACACCACTCCTGCCCATTGCTGAGGCAAATGTTGTGAATGTCTCCCTCTATCTAACAAGTAAGATGTAGCCGCCAACAGGTAAGTGGAAGGGGACACTGAGATGTGAAAATAAGGGGGGGAAAAATGGGTCAGTACCCTAGAACTGCATCTCGTCGTGACAGGGCAATGCCTGCTAACCAAAATACCTGGAGCTCTTATGCAAGGGAAACAGGTTTGCATGGATTTGGAGACTGAATTAGAACATTTTATAGCACAGAATGCAAATAATCAGGTAATTTACTCTGTAGCTGTACAGTAATTGCAGTGTAATTAGAATAATTGCATTTTACCTGCAGGACATGCACTTATGGCATGTTGTATTTGCATTAAATATTCAACATATACATTCCAGACCAATTCATCTTTCCTGTAGCTCTATGCTGAAGTCAGTGGATGCACTACAGGGATGAATTTGGCTTTCAGTATTTTAACTTGTGCAAGTTACAATCCTGTTGGAGATTCCCATTTTGTAGAAAAAGATTTCTTTAGGAGGGTTTGATGAATTTGGTGGTGAAAACTTGCATAGCCTGGGAGTAGTTTGTCCAGTCAAAGTTTAACTTCAACTCATTTGAATAACAGGCAAACAAAAATATACAACAACCAGGTAATCATTCACTGCAGTGAGCAATCAAGCAGTTCACTTCTGGCGGTAGTCTCACACAGACCATACTTTGGGGTCAAGCCAAGGCCTCAACTCCAGCTGCTTTGTGCTAATGAGGGAAGGAAAAGCAACCAAAAATCTGCCTGAAAGGAGTAGCTGTAAATGCCCCCCTGTTGCAAGAGTGTTTTTTGAGTGGCATGGGTCTGGTATACTTGGCTCTCCTCCATGTGTCCTCTTCCCTTGGCATAAGGACAAGAAGAAGCCATGCCAAGAGCAGCAAGGGGTAAGGGATGGTGTGTGGGAGGAAGGATGAGTCAGTGGTTAGGGAAGGAATTTGGGACACTGCAGTCCTGGGTTCAGGTCTTTGCTCTGCAAGAGCCTTTCCACATGACCTTAACCAAACCATTTATAATTAAATCCACAAAAAAGACCTGGAAGAATTAACATCTAACTTCAGACAGGTAAGAAATACTCAGACCGATTAAGAGTCTAAAATTTCTGGATTGTATACAATTACATTGAAGTCAGAAAAAGAGCCAGCAGCCCAATCAGAGAGCTAATCGCTAAGAGAAAGGCACAATTTGAGCAGCATACCTCCAGACATATAAGGTGTTTAAAGGCAGCTATAGGGCTCTCCCAGATGTAAAAAATGTTCTACTTTTGACAAGACACCAGCCTGTTCTTTGGAGAAAGCAATAACACCAGTGCTTTTCCCCTTTCAACTTGGGTACCCTCACTGCTTAATTAAGACATTTGGAAAAGGAAAAAAAACAACAACCCTGGAAACACGCTCTGTGCTCAAGCAGGGCTGAGATTAGGACAAAGTGCAACAAAGCCCATGGCCCACATGCTTCCTATCTGCATGGTTAACCTAGCTGCAGGTGGGACTCAAACAAACTGCACTGTGCTGGGGAAAGCCTGGTAGTGATTTGTAATGGTAGAGTAGGCCACGTTATATTTGCCCTCCTAATCATACGACTTCAGCTGAGTAAAAATAATTTTTGGCTTTCACTAAGATAGAGATCTTAGAGGCTTTCAAAGTTCAGTCTATAGTGGAGATACAGGAGTGCAGTATGGCCAAATCTGAGAACAATTATGTTGTTGGTCCTGGGCTTAGCCACCAGCACACTACAGTATCTCTCTCTCTCTCTGACTGGTCCAGTGGCTGGACAGCCCAAATATTTCCAAATAGACTGGAAACATAACAGTACACATCGTGCAGTCTCTGTCTCACAGCTCCCTTAACATTTCTGAGCTCTACTTTAGAGCTGTCTCTGTTTGAGGCTGCAACAACTAATAATTTCAAGAATAAAAGAGAGTCGGTTCCTAAACAGGACAAAGTCCTCCTTGGCCTTGATGTGATGTTTGTCTGATGATAAGTGCACAAGTTAGCATGGAAACTTTTGCTGTGAGATGCTGGACTATGACATTATTCTACTTTTCTTTCTCTCCCCTTGCAATTCTTTGAGTCCTCTATTAAGTTTGTGCCTCATGTTTTTCAAAATGTATTCCCTGCTCCACTCTCCATTGTTGCTGGCTTTGGAGGTGTCCATTCAACATGCTAATTGCCCTGTGTGCTTGCTGAAGGAGTTCCTCCAGAGCCCCTTAGATCCTAGTCCTTTTTCAGCTAATTACCATGTGCCATACACTGGAGCTATGGGGCCTCAGGGTGATCATTTTGTTGACAATGTGCTGCAATAACCATATAATCACGGCACAATTATGGACCATTTATGGAGTTATTTGTGCCGTGTCATAGATGAAGTTAGCAAATGTAATTTACCTCTCACCACTAAAGAGGACAGAGTCTTAAGGTCAAAGGCTGAGCTCTCATTAGAAACTCCATTTTTTAAAATTGCTTTTATAACAGTGAGTTCTCTCAAATCAACTGAATGATGTTTGTTGGGCTTCTTTTCAATTTCTGTTTTTATCAACTCTAAAACTCCAGCCCAAATTTGCTGACAGAAAATTAACTTTCATAAGCTGTAATAATAACAATAGTTAAAAAAAAACAACTCCAAAAAACTCCTCCTCCAAAACCCGCTCACCCAAATAGTCTAAATAAATAAATAAATTCATTCATACATAAAAATGTTCCCCATCAACTTCTATCTGTCTCTTGATACTACTTATCTGTTCATCTAAAACTCCTACCAGGTGCAGAGTGATTAAGAAGACCAAAAATAAAACTATTATCTATCAAGCTAACATTTCCTCACATCATCTGTAGCAGTACATTGGCTGCCGCCTGGATGCTCAATCATGTCTAGTGTTGTAAGGTGACATTTGGACAGGAGCCATTCTGCAACAGATTAGGAGAGGAACCAGGGTTTAGCAGAGAGGATATGATCAGCTGAGAAACCTGATGGATAGGAGACGGGGGAAAGGAAACTGACATTTATGAAAGATGCCGTCCAGAATAGGTCAGATTGAGCAGAAGAGGGCAGGCATTGGAAGGCTTATCAGAAAGAAGAAAAAAATGTTCTTAGTACCACTAGGTCTTTTTTCAAAGATTTCTGTGTATATACATGGTAATGGGATACACAATAGATGCATATACATATTACCATATTACCATATATACATATGCATATGTATGTTCATATGCATACAAACACACAGAACCACACAACATAGCCTGTCCCATAAATATATAAATATATAAATGTATAAATATATAAATAAATATATAAATATATATTAAAAACATATAAAAAATATATAAATATATAATGTATTTCCCTTTTTCAATAAAAGAGGATATAGGCTCTCAGACCAACTTTCATATATGGCAGCTTAGAGCAAAAATGTTTTATTCATGAATGATGTCTCTTTTTTTTTTTTTTATAAACACATAAAAATGTGAAACAATAAAAGTGATATATACCTAATAATGAGTGAGCCAATAAACCCCACCAGGCAACTTAGCTTTGGAAGTGGAAAAATTGACTTTGTATAACAAATTGCAGAATTATTAATCCTGTTTGAAACCCTTTTTATATCAGACCATTTACTTTAATTCTTGCTACTTTCAACATTATCATACATTATGCATTTTTCTTTGTAATTTTTTTTTTCTTTCTGCAAGTACAGTGTGATCCCAAACTTTAAAGGGCTGGAAGCATTTTAAAAAGAAGCCTACTGGGTAAAAGAAAAAGCAAGGGATAAATTATTTAGGCCATTCTGAGGTACTCATCCCTGCAAAAACTCCCTCACAGTGGTCTCTCACAGACCACTGATGAATTAAGCTTTGTGAAACCCCTGCAAGGCAAGGAAATATCATCTCCTCGTTACGTGAGCAGAGAAGTGGAAGCAGAGAGCTATTGCTGTGCCTCCAGTAGGCTGAGAAAGAAGCCCCCAGAGGGGCCCTGATTTCACTGTACTCACCCTTCCTCATGTCTTCTGTCCACACAGCTGCTGGTGAACATCCTCTGGGCTCCCTGCAAATGGTGGGAGGGGAGGAGATATGGGGAGACCTTGCCTTAAGGTGTCTTTCTTAAGGGACATAGTCAGGGACAAATAAACTAAAGCTGTCACTCTAGCTCAAGAATGTAGGTTGGTCTTCAGAGTCATCTGCAAAGAAGCAGTGAAAGACATGTGAGCTCAGCCAAAAGGTGTCTGAGGAGAGACACGGTGGCTTTGCATAGGAAAGCCCACTTTGTTATGCCTTGAAGAGCCTCAGCCATGTACTAGTGATATGTGGGCTTGGGCATGGGGGAACTTGTATGGGTAGGAAGGTATGTAAACTTCAGGCTGTCTGCAATACAAGAGGCAGACACATCTGCTCTTGAGGGTGTTCTTAATGCCTACCCTTACTGGGAAGTATCAACATAACCAGTATTTTCCTAAAAGGTAACTTTTATATGCAGTGCCAAAGATGATCCACTTAAAATAATCTAGAACCTGAGGTCTGAGGTCACTGAAGATTTACAGCTCCATCTGAGGTCTGAGTCCTATGTGACTTGAAGTTGAATAAGAGTTCAACAGTAAGGCTATCTAGTTTACTGACTATAATCGACTGACTGGCAAAAATTAGGCTAATAATTATTCTTAGACTGTGCTGGTCAGAATCATGGCTAGCAACAGGCCAAAGGCACAAATGTGATGAGTATGTAGGTATATCCAGCACAAATGCTTTTTTCTCAGAAGAAAACTCCAAACCCTTGCACTGTCCAAAATTAAGTCTGAAAAGAAAAAACAAGAAGGAATCGGTTTCCTGCTGTAATCTACTGTTAGTTCATGGATACTTTTCTATTCAACACCATTAGCTCTCTCACACAGTTCTGTATTTGTTCTTTTTAATACCTAAGGTACTTGCTAAAACAGTGACAGTGATAATGTAGGGGATTTTGCTTTCAGACATTTTAAGCCTGAGAGATCTTTTTGATCTCAAAAAAAAACAGCCAAGCAAAAAATAGGCAATCACAAAATTCCCATTGAGTTCGATAGAATTGAGTTTGAACTACAGCCCCTTTGAGTTGAGGTCAAAGAATTAACTGGTTAGCTTTTGTAATTCAATATAGCGATATACCAAGCCTGGCTAGAACAGTAATAATATTTTTTGTCATTAGCAGAGTGTTTCGGATAGGCTGGCAATTGTCAAGCAGCTGTCCCAACTAGGCAATCAGAGTGAGGTCATGTTTCTATGGTGGACCTTAAAGACTGAAATTCCTTAAACTCAGCTTCAGCAATGATCATCTTCCAGGTGTATTTAATCCCTATGTCTTTTCCTCTGATTTGCAAGCCATGGAGTTCAGGAACAATAACACTATCAGCAGCTGGTTAACTTTGATTACTTTTTTTGGTTAGCAAACATATAAACACATTAGAGGTCATGTTTATAGAGAAGTCTATTGTCGAGAAAACGTTTTGGTCTATTACAAATTCTACCTCTGGGCAAGCCGTCCTCTAATCTTTCTTGGAATAAGTTAGATAATCAGCTTGAAGAGCCCTTAAAGATATCAAACATTTCTTTTCACTCCTCCTCCTCCTTTGCTGAGATTAACAATTTCCAGCTTTCACACTTGCTAACTATGCATAATGCATTTCTAGATGTGAAAACATACTTCATCCAGTGAATTCTCCTCCAAAGTAAGATTTTGATGTAAGGAAAAAGAACCTTTTTGTGTACAGCCTGGAGTTCCAACAGCGTAAACTCCATGTTTTTCTCTACTACTTTGCCACCAGTTACTATATCTCTGTCACTCTAGAGAAAGCCTGTTACATGAGTTACCACCTTGGAAAACAAGGATTCCGATATCCTCTACTCAGTTCCCTTAGTAACTTGTATGTGTATGAGAGATATTTCTTCTTCCTTGTTTTTTAACTATTGGTATCCTAACTGAGTCATCTTTTAAAATTAATATTCACCTCTGTAGTAAACTAAATATTAACTTACCCCTGTAGGAAGGGAAGAAGGGGTACCTCCATTGGATCACTCTAGCAGCACCTATTTTTCTCTTTACTGATCATATGGTGTGCAAAATTACAGTCTTACCTCCTGTATCTCTTGTAGGGGATACTTTATATGAGGTGAATACATGAGGTTTAAATTTTATATAAACATGTCTCTTGGTGTTTATGTAAAGAAATTAGTCCAAAAGGGGACAAAACAGCATATGGACTTTGGAAGTATGACCAAAATACCTATCATTCATAACAACCAAATAATAATTTTGCGCATTTACGTCATTGATACTCTCTTTTCTGTCCTCCAAAAATCCCCATTATTCTCTGCTCACGCATCTCTTCATACTCTCTTATATTACTTTGTTAGTAATCTTTGTAATACTGATTTTGAAGCTCTGAATAGAGTTGATTTTGCTGATAAAAAACAAACAAAACAAAAAAATCCCCCCAAACCCCTCTGCTATTGCAAAGAAAGCTCTACTGTGCTATAACACAAAACAACTGAAAAACAGATTTATATGGAGTAATTTAAAGTTTCCATTTCCAGACATGGAGGGAGACAGAGCAATATGGGACTAGGATGGAGGGAGTCTTGCTTTAATTTATGGTTCGAAAGCATTTCTATTTAAACTTTTCCACATAGAGGGTCAGTTGCATAGAAAGAGGTTCATTTGCATGAAGTGCTAAAGGTGTGAGCCCCTGAGCAAGTCAGCTCTTGGAGCCCAGGCACTAACGATACTGTCTATCACGGCACAGCCTTAGGTAGGAAGGTACTAAGGCCTAAATGAAGCTGAGCATTTTTTATTGTGATCCCCGCACCGGGCAAATATTGTACAACATCTTGTGCCAGCAGCCGAAATGATTTACATATATTTTTTTGCTTCTGTCTGAATAGAGTGGACAGCTGGTGAATCCTTACGCCTATTAATCTTTCAGTGCACAATCATCTCTTGGTATGTAACAACTATTTTTCAATCTTTGGGGCATCTAGTGAAGTAATGAATAATTCTGTTATATTCTTACAGGACTGATGGGCATTTCTGAACGACGCATTAGGTTTGAGGGTGAAGAGAAGGAGGGAGAGGGGAAACGCTAGCATAAGGCAAACAGCCTATTATTGCCTTTTCATTGCGGCAAACAAAAAGAATTCTTTCTAATCTGCTCCTCAGGGGATCACCATAAAACTCCGACCATCCATATATATTTACTGTGTGTATGCACGCATGTGAGTATCTGTGTTAAACTTTCTTGCTGTCAGGTACGATTTTTAGTACTTCAAAGCTCTTCGTGTCTCTAGTCTTAAACTAAATTGGGGAAGCTATAAAAGTTTTAATCTCTCTTGGCCCTGAAACTGAAATTTCTGTGCCAGCTGCACAGAACAAGTCATGGCAGTATGTAGCACAGAATATAAGACACTACGTGTGGTTGAGCAATGAACTCAGGCACCCAGTTTTAGGCAAAAGGGAAAGGAGACGAGTCAATACTTCAATAATTTAATCAGCTCTAAATTGAAAGGCATATATGTATTTGATGGAGAATGAGGCAGTGAAATTTATGGGATTATGTTTTGACGTGAGATTTTAGAAATTTCTCATCAGTATGTTTAAAACTAGAATCTTGATAAATATTCATAAAAAATTACATTGGCCTGGAAAGTCTCAATAGAGGAATGATAAAAAGGGTGGATCAGGTTTCTCCCTGTGAAATGGGGATCCTTATTCCAAAAGTTTCTTCTTCCTCTTAATTTTGAGGACTGTTTAGAGAATTTAAATAACTTTTCATGGTCCCTCTCAGTGATAGGTCCCAGGTGCAAACCGAATGTGCAGTCTCTAAATATAGTGAGTGGAAGATTGCAGTCCCTCCCAAATGCCCTATCACAGGAGCTTCAGCTCTCTTGAGATCCCTGTTCTAACTGATGGGTTACGATGTGCAAATACTTCAGGTAAAGGTAAAGGACACTGCAGAAAAACTTAGAGACTACACACTGATCAGGCTTAAGACCCTTTTGAGATACACCTCTCGGCTTTTCTGTCTGTCTCTCTCTCTCCTTTGCATTTTCTTTTACTGCCTTTCCTTATTGCAATGTGCATAAATGTGCATAATTCCCCTTTGAGTGGAAGCCTTTGAGTCTGTGACAGCCAAACATGATTGAGAGAAGGCACACACTTAATTTTAAGAAAAAAAAGAAAAAAATAATCATATCTGTCACTGAACAAGAAATAAGGCTGGACTATTAACAGAGGCAGGAAGGTTTTTCTGAGCAGTAAGTATATTAAAGAGTACTCTTTGCTGTGTGTTGCAGAAAAGAAGAGAGAGAAAAAAATCCAGTGTTAAAAGAAAACTCTGATGATGAAGTCCAAAATTATGTTAGCAATTTGAGTCAGGTATTATTATTATTTATTATTATTATTATTAATTATTAATTATTTATTATTTTTATCATCAGTCTGTAGCCTACAAAATTTGGCAGCCTAAAAAAGAGGAGCACAAGAAATATAAATCACTCATTCTATTGCAAAAGAGAGGTGCTTCTGCAGAATGGGATGCTAAGGACATTTCAGTGGGTTACCCCACCAAATGCTGATTAACTCCTCCCCAGATCCCCTGTTAAAGATACACAAAATACTAGCATATAATTAAATATGTGTTCTTTGATTATCAAAGACTCATTGCAAATGGTACCAACCCCTTTGGAAGGCACCCAGCCCACTTCCAATTAAAAACTACCTGACCATAAATAATAAAAGCTTATTGCATACGCAGTAAATAATGGTTCATAAAATAATGTATTTCAGGAGCTATATTTTAAGGACACCATATGTGTTCCCTGTATAATGAGCTCTTCCCTCTATCAGTATAACCAGCAGCCTCTCAAATCTAGAGACCTAAAAAGATTAATTTGTTGGGTTATGTTTTTTTCTAAACATTAACCAGTTGTTTTTCTTTCTCCATGTTTAAAATTAAATTCACTGTTTTCTACTTTCCCATTCTCCTTCACAGTAGGGAACAACCTGAAATTTAAAAGTAAATTTTCAGAAAAGAAAGAAAGAAGATTCTCATTTTTGGAGATGTAGTCTTAATGCATGCATGAGGATGCCTATATGGAATCCACATATGTCTGTGTGATATGTGTGTGTGTTTGGTATTACATTTATATGAATGTATGTATTTGTATATATGTGTATATAAATATATATGTTATGTAGACATAACACTAAAACTAGTGCATTAGATGAAAATGACACACTGTACAGTGAATATTTTATTATTTTTTTTAATATAGTGTGGATTATTCAAAAAAAGAAACATTATGCAGTTCCTTATGTACCAATAGAAAAATAAAAATAATAAAAAAATAAAAATAATAAGAAAAAGAAAGAGAAAAATAAAAGAAAAAGAAAAGAAAAAATAAAAGAAAAAAATAAAAAATAAAAAGAAAAAGAAAAAGAAAAAAGAAAATTAAAAAAAAAACACAAAAAAGAAGAAGAAAAAGAAGAAGAAAAATAAAAGAAGAAGAAAATAAAAAGAAAAAGAAAAGAAAAAGAACAACCAAAAAAAAAAAAAGAAAAAGAAAGCATGGAATTACCACTAAAATCAGGATTGGGATTCTTCCATACCCTAGCATATACAATAACCCTGAAGGACACTTTCTCACTATGAATTTGAGGTGACAACACATCTGAGTGCATGTGTATTTGGCTATTTTAAGGAGACGAAATAATATTTTTCCCATTTGAAAAGTCTCATGTCAGGAACACGAAAGACTTTTTTCCATAGTGGCCACAGTCAAACTCCTACTGTAAAATGAGACAAACTACTGGTTTCATAGGAAATCTTAACTCTCACACTTCAGAATCTTTTAGTGCTTAGACCTTTCTCCACAGAGATGTCTATATGTACATACAGACAAACATACATAAATACACATTATACCTTCCACATCCAAAGCCCTCAAAATATTTGACACATTACTTAGAAAAGAAACTAAGGATCTCTCATACCATGTGTATCATCCAGAACTGAAATTTATTTTAAACGGAAAATGGAAAGAATATAGTTGCCATTGCCAGTTTGAAGAAGAACATGAAAAGCATTCAAAGTGCACTTTGGACCAGATAACAGCATTTACATGTCCGCTCTTGAAAGTGTCATGACTTATCCATGACTTCAGGCTCTCAGGATCATGACTTTAATTAGGAAGAAACTACACCAATTTACAGGTTATTCCATAATTGGCTATTTCAGAGCTTTCATAGCTTTCTGTGCTACAAAAGCACAAAACAATTGAAAAGAAATGGACCGAAAGTTAAGAACAGTATCAGGAAAGGAAAACAGTGAGGCTCCACCAGTGACAGCTACAAGAACTAGAGTTAAAGCAGTCTGGTTTCCAAAGGATTTGTGAGTCTTTTGTTGATTGACTTTTTACTGAATTATGTTAGAATTTTCTGTTATCTCCACATTTATTGTTAATATTATTTCTTCTTGTCCTGCTTTTAATAATTTGTAGTGGTTTATGCTTCTTAGTAACAATATCAATGTAAGTAGCCTTGAGCTTTGTGCACTCTATTTGTGCATTCTTGCCATTCAGTGTTAGCATTTGCAAAGCCAGGAAGTTCTGCTACTTACTTTTTTTTTAGCTGATGCTGAAGCCATCTGCCTTGATGGTTTATTGGTATTTGAGAAGACTAGGACTTTGAATTGCTTTGATTGTGAGAAGAGTTGTATTTGACTTCCACAATGAAGACCTCACAAGATAAAAATATGCTTGTGTTCTAGCTAGCTACTGCAAATTTCTCATATGCTTTCTCTGTTCTTATTATTTTTCAAATCTATGAGTACATAATTATCTTGAGACCCTCACTTCTCAGCCCCACTGGGTTTCAAACAGTCAAGAAGCTTAGAAAGGTATTACGGGAGACCCAGATATACCTACAGACCAATTGATCATGTTGCCTCATTCCCACAGGAAAGCAGCCTACACATAATTATAATTCATTACAAAAGAGACTGGAACCCCTGTGTCCCACAGATAAGTATCTAGGCCATGGAAATGTGCCGCTGTGCCTGCCTGCATCTTCTGACCATCTGCCTCTGTTTCTCTATTTCTCTTGCTCTCCAGCTCCCACATAAACTAGAATAATTCCAACAACAAACACTAAAAAGGAAAACAGTTTCATAACATTACACAATCTTTTCTTAATGGTGGCAGTTTTAGGTCTCAGTATACCCTAAGGAAGAGGGGGAATTTGGTACTAAATCTTTTGTAAACGCGTAACCTCACTGTATAAGGAGCATCGACTGTGTAACTGCCTGTAAAGATTTTATTTTCTTTCTGTTCTTTAAAAAACTCTTGAGGGATGTTTCCCAGAAGTGAAGTAAGTAGAATGGGGATTAGATCTCAAAATAGACTGAGGTGTCTAGTACAACTGGAAATTAGTCATTGTATTTCTCTTTCCACTGTATTAGGAAAGATGAGTATTTAATGGGAGTTACAATTGTGTCAGGAAAAAAGCAGAGACACTGAGGACAGCAGCATGTTTGAAAATACCCATCTTTTTAAGTATCTGAGCAATTCTTTGAACAAGCCATCTCTGGGAGCATGGTCTCCAGGGTATAAACTAGCTTTCTGTAATTAGTCATGTATAGTATTCCCTTGAGATGCCATTTACTGATACTCTGTTATTTGAGGAAGAGGAGGGCAAGACGGCGCAGGAAGCATTTAACATAACTTTTAGCCATTACAGCACCGGTACAGAAACTGAAACATATGGGCTTAGTTTAGATCCTAGCTTCTATGGATTAAATTCCATATCTGTGAGGAAAATGGCTTAAATGTATAAACACAAAACAGCACCTGTGACCATTCTATATGTCTCTCCAGCTGAACTGAAGGCATTGAACAGCAAGAGCCATGGATCCAGAGGGACAAGAATGAAACATTGGCTAGTGTGACTTAGCAGAGTACTATTCAATGGAGATCTTGATTTAAAAGCAAGTCCATTTAATCATCGCTGTTAGTGAATGAAATTCCTTTGTGCAGGGACCATCAAATGTGTCCTGCACAGAGAACTAGTGAGCCGGCAGCAGAGCTCCTCTGCCCTCTCACTGAGAGCTTCCATGAGAGGTACATCATGATCATGATCACTTCACCTGATGAAAGACAACACCTCCTGTAGCCACTTTTCACCTCCAAACAATGTAATGATGCAAAACAACAGCTTCACTTTGTCACTGCTTCACGTGCCAGGCCTCCATGCTTGTGACCACCTGCCAACAACATCCCAAAATAAACCCAGGAATTTTAGAGAAGGTTGCCTTATCCATCACTCAGGTATCAGGATCCAATTTAATGAATCATACTTTATAATATCCATATACACATTATCACTATGACTACCACTTGACTTCATGGTTATCTTGGATCCAACCAGAAAGATAATCTCCTCGGATTTCCAACAATCTTGTGCTCCAGACTGATAATGTTATTTTTGATGCCTATGTTCCTTCATCTCCAAATCTCTAGATTAATCATGCTTTCTGCAGCCAGTTAAAAAATATTACTATTTAGGCCTGGAGGGAATCATTCTATTTGAAGTATTTACAGTACATATTGCTTAAACTTTTCCACAATCTCAGGCAAGTGTTTCATTTGAAGTGAGCTGGAATCAATTTTAAAATGGAAGACTGTTCACCCAGAAAGACAGTGTTCTTGTTTGTAACCAGATACCCAAGTGTTGAGGGAGACAAGTTTCTGTGGCACAGTGTCCACATCCCAAAACTGTGAAATGAACATTTGTTGTCTTTTTCCTTTCTACTGTTTTATCTCTCAGCTCTATGTGAGCCGACATGATACTTGTCAATCAATGCAATCAGTACAATAGGAAATGAAACAACTAGAGTAAGTCTCTGTTTATCTCACATGTGCAGAACTGCTTTCTGTTTATTTTTTTCTTTTTCTGTAGACACTAATGTTTTCCATTGCCACCTGACAGAGGAACTTATAATTTACTGCAATTCATACTAATGTGGCACATATACAATCTAAGGATCTATTGCTGAATAAACTTTTACTAGGGAACATTGATTTGTTAGGTACTTCATTTTGAGAAGAAGCTGTGAGAAGACTCACCTGGGGCCTCCATCCTATGGCTTGGGAGCTATTGTTGTCTGAGCTCTTGGTCCTTGTCCAAGCTACAGCGCCGGCATGCCTATGCCCCAGTCCTCACTGATGCTGACCCTGACCTGCTGTCTGGGTTTCCTGGCTTGGCCTCAGACCTGTTTCATGGCTATGCACTTGTCTGGGAATTGCTGCCTGTGGCTGGCCCTGGGTACCATCACTAGATAAGCTCTTCTTGCTGTCAACCTCAGTTCCTGGCTTACCTTCCCCTGCTCAGCAGCCTGCTTTTGCTGCTCCCTAATGATATATGAATCCTTTACACTACCTTCCCAGGAAAAGTATAAATGTCCTAGGAGGACTGAGGTTTATGGGGCACAGAAGAACTCCAGTCTAGTCCCACAATCAATTTTGCATACCAGGTGGTCAATAACATAGGTCTTTGTGGATGCACTTGCATACTCATTTGAAGATGTCAGATAAATAATTAAAAAAAAAAAAAAAAAGAGTTCTACTTATTATTAATGCAGCGTATTGATCCTTAGTGTTGTCATTTTCTCCTTTCATGTCACGTCTTCTTTCACAAATTGCATTTAAAACACCCCCAGCAAACAAAAAATGACTACTTCCAATATCTTGAATAAATGACCAACAGGAATAAGCTAACACATCTCCTTTCATGTTACTGAAAAAGACTTTCTTGTATAATGTATTAATAAATTATCACAGTGCGAATATGAAAACCATACATTGAATAATTCTAAAGTTAGTAAATTATTATTTACTGTCTACTTTCCCATGGCATCCAGAAAAACCAGAACATACATTATAACCCAACTGCAATAGATGCTACTGAACACAAAACAAAAACTGTTATATCAGTCCAAAATAATTTTTCTTTATTTCCTTTTTTGTTGTATGTTTTGCTAAGCTAAATACTGTTAAGACAAATTTTGAGAATAGCTCCCTGTCAGGGAAAAAAAAAAAAAAACAAAACCAAAACAGGATTATCAACTCTTCCTGAAAGTTGAAATTTTTAGATTAAAATACAACCAGGTCTTATTGTAAATCAAGAATTCAGGGAAACCTGATGATTACTGCCCTGGGATAGGGACTCGGGTCTTCAGAATTCTTGTTTCTGAGCTTGTGTCTGTCTTATTGGTGTGTCTTTGAGAGGACACATTCCTGCATCTCCTTGTTGATCTATAAAATGCTTCTGACACTATTTGGATGGACTGTAGGTCTTATTTACACATTTTTTTCCAGAAGCATTTTGTTATCCTTAATAGAAATATCGACTTATATGCAAATATATAAACACATTCTAGTATGAGATTTCCACTGTGCCTCAAAACCTTAGACCCTTATAAGTGAATTGGTGTCTGAAGATGCTGGTTTTGCCATTTGTTATAAAGGAAATCTAGAAAAAACACACTTCCTTCCTCGTTTCCTTAGTGAACCACCAAGTTAGGTAGGATGAATAACATCAGTGATGTTTCCACTGCTACCTAATGGCCCATGGGTCATTTTAGGAGGGTTTTTCTGTTGATGGTGGAAATCTGTGAGTCTGTGATCCCCATCAGCTCTCTCCATCATTGGAGCTTTAAAAGGAAACTTCTCTTTCAGTACTTTTCATACACAACTGACTTTCCTTTACCCTAAAAACTTTTGCTACAGTCTAGTCAGTCCATACAGTGTTGTAGCTTAGGGTTGATATCATGTTATTGTAGGACCTAGAAGAGAAAAACCCTATGGCCTCATTGACAAGGTGAAGTTAACGGAAAATCAGCTGATATGGTTAGGCATATCTGGCAGAAACTGGGTAGCATGGATCCTTTATCACCCCAGGACCTCGACAGTGTTTTGATTCAGGCACAGTATCTTGGAAATAGTGTCTCCCAATAGCCATTACATATTGTTCCCTTTCTTTTTTCTATAGGTCCCATTCTTATTTTCTATATTTACTATGGTTTGTAAGGCTGGCCTAAAGCCAGTTAATTTATACACCAGCTACTTCCGTGATGAATAAACTCCATTCCTTCACCTTCAGCAGCTGTCTTACTTGAAGCTGAAAGTTGTACTGAATGTCTGCATAAAAGGTCTGCCCTTTTCTGGAGTGTATCTACTGGTTAATGCTACTCTAGCATGGCAGCAGCAAAGAGATTTCAAATTCTATTTTTACCGAAACTTTCTATATGACCTCAGAAGTTACATTTATTCCCTTTGTGACTAAATCTCTTATATTTCCCTAGCTCCCATCAGTGCTCAAATATGGTGATAACAAGACCCTGGACCCTGTTATTACCATAGATTGATGTGTATAAGTACTTGTCCCCTCAATCAGCAGGTACTGTTGCACTAATCGGCATTTGAAATGATTGCTTTTTCTTGCTGTATTCAACTATTTTCAGTACTGTGGGGTGAATGACCCAGTGAAATAGTGGATCTCTAGTACAAAACACTTTGTCCTTTCCCTAAATGACAGGCAGACTCCAATCTTGTTCTTGGTATTTTGCACCATTTGTTCTTCCTCAGTCCTGAAGCCTTGTCAGTCTGTTTGGGGTATTAGTATAGGTCAACACTATCCATGGGGCGATGTGAATTGAGGTTGGGACAAAGTGTGTGACTGGCACTAGTGACAAATTCTTATTGTGCCGAGATTTTAGGCATGACAGTTATTGGTAAATTAATCTGAAATAATCCCATTCAAAACTGCCAGATTTACTACAAAGTGATATGTTCCTGATGATCTTTGCCAGAATAATGATTGATGCCCGCTGCCAATCCATGCTGAGACTCAGTTGCTCCTTGTTGTCATTCATCTCTAGCTACACAGAGCATTTAACAAAATGAAGGGGCATATTTGATGTTTAATGAATAAAACTACCTAGAGATGCTCATTTAATAGGTTCACACCTGTGTTCACTGGAAGGCAAGCCTGGGCAAATCACTTGACTTTATTGTGCTTCAGTCAATCCATCACTTGAGTAACAATAAAAGAAAGAAACAAAAAAATACCCATACACGTACACCGAAAAAAAAACCCAAACCACCAAAAAGGAAGCTCACCTGAAAACAGTCAGAATTTGAGCTAGTACTTACTAGGGAGATTATATGTGCATGCCCATGTTCTAGTACCTCATCAAAGGAGCTCTTAGCTTCAGTAGTTGTACAGAAGCTCTTAGCTTCAGTAGTTGTTCAGTAGCAATCAGTAGTTTGATTTTATATTACATTAATTTACATTTTTGTTACTTGCAAGTGAATATAATTAATGAATATGGAATTGTATTTTGATATTATTTTGCTTCATTTTTATAGAAGTCAGATGCTATGTTTTGTAAATCATTCCTCCCCAGCAAACTCCTAAATTTTAGGAAAATGCCTAATCTCACTGGTGGCAATGAGATATCAGTGGATGCTTACACTTAAGCCTGCACTCAAATTAATCAAATACTTTCTGAACAGGAAATCTACTAAAAAAAAAATAAAAAGGAAAAAAGAAAGGTTGAGACACATCAGACTGAAGATGTGTATGCTAAGGGATTGTAAACACGCCAAGAAATGTGACTAGACCACCAGCAAAGGTAGGTATACTCAATAAAGATCCCAATACTTTATCTTAAGCTTCAGTCTTAGTGTATTAATTAAAAAGTTCCAGAGACTCAGGACACAGCAGTTATATTGATGCAATTTTTCTCTTTTATGCAAGGAGAAACTCACCTGATAATACTAATAATGGCACTTACATAGCACTTTAAATTCGCAAAATGCTGTACCAACAACACATAAACTACACCCTGGTTTGTATTAGTTCTTTTACTGCTGTTACAAAAAGGGTTTTAGAGGACAAGGAATAGGGACAAAGCACCCCTGCAGTTATTGCACCATCTAAGGGCTTCATCCAAACTACTCTTTCCCTTGGGTTTCTGATAAGTCAGGCTCATTCTTGCTTACAAATTTTGTACCTTTTCCACACTAATTAAAAAACAACAAAAAAAAAAAACAAAAAAATCTCAAACCTTCTTCTCTTGATTCCTATTACCATTATCTTAAGAATCATCACTGCTATGTTTAGCTGGACATCAATGAATTCTGTAGATCCTTGCAAGTTGTAGTTAAAATATTCCAAGCACTCAGCGTCAGCACAGTCATATACTCACCTGAGACAAAATAAATGACACACAGCTCGTTTTTTAAGTAAATTCAACAACATTTAACAGCAGGGGGATGAATTACAAAGTTTTCTGTGATGCACATTGGGACGTCCCAAGAGAAACCAAGATGTCAGTTCACAAGTTTGACCTCAATGAGTCAGCTCTTCTCAATATATATTATTCCACTTATCAAAAAATGGTGGCCATCCCAATACTCTTAAACACTTTACACTCAGTATTAACTACAGATTCACTCCCCCCTCTGTATTCCTGCACTATAACATATAAAACCAGTTCTGCCTTTCTGTGGGAACGTGAACTAATGAGCTCTTTTACAACTTCTTCCACCCATGTTGGGAACGAAAAGAATAACTTCCGTGTCTAGTTCTTTCTTTCTTTTTATTTAAAAAAAATCAAAGCTTTGAAGCCCTCACTGACCTGAAGTCACGTCCAACCCAAGTCCCAGAATACTGAGGATCTCAGTTCCCAAAATCTCCTGTGAATGTAGCCAATATTCTTAATATCATACAGCAGCAGGGTCTGGTCATTAAAACTTTCTGTGTCTCCCCTCATAGCACTCTCGTATTTCCTAAACTTATTTACTTTGCTGAAATAAATCCTAGTATTTTTTTTTTCCTAAACTATGCCCTTTACTTACTAATCTTCATCTGTGTCTATTAAAGGAGTCTTTTACTCACAGGGTTCAGCTGAAAAAGTCCTACTCCCACAAATCAGTCAGTATGCTGTGACTATATTCAGCTATGTGCTGAAAGAAATGTACACGTAATATTAGCCACAGGCTAATCTGCATTAACCAGAAGGGTGACTTGTGTCTTCTTTCATAAGGCTTTTTTGTCATCTTTTGAAAACCATTTGACCAAGTTCACATGAGTAATTTCTGCATTATTCCGCTGGCTGTTTTTAGAGCCATGCAGCTTGCCAATTAAATCATTTGAAGTTGCTGAATTATTTGCTGTGTGTGATAGTCATGAAGGTGTATACAGAATGTGCTGCATTTAATCTTCAATGGATGGAAAACTGCTGGCACTATGAATTTTGCCAACCTTTGCTTTTGCCCCCGGTCTCCACTTTGCAAATGGTTTTAGAATCTAAATGCAAATACATTAAGTATAAAGAATGAATTTGGCGTTTAAATTAATGGTTTCATGTCAGATACAGTACAGGTTTTGTTTGTTGGAGGAAGAAGCTAAAACATGCATTAAATCTACTGAATGGCTCAGGTGATTGACCAGCACATTTTGTCCACAGGATGAGTTGCAGAAACAGATCTCAGCTGTGAAATGGCTGGCTGACTTTCATTATTATTTTTTCCTGTCTTTTCTTTTTTTTTTCTTTCTTTTGCTTCAAAGTGTCTTTACCCATGAACCAGTAGAGTTTTTTCCCAATACAAACTATCAAGTTTCACACTACAAGTTTTCAATGGCAGCCAATCTGGAGGACTGCATATATCTACCCCCAGACAGCTGCATTATGGAGCTAAAGGAACTGCATCTAAATTCATGAGCCGATAAAAAGTAATCTGGCTAAAGTCTTTTTTATACCAGAATATACACTGATAATCACACCCCCTTGAATTACAAATGTTCCATAACCATTCAAACTGGTACCGAGTTACTGACATTATTTGAAGTAATGACATAATAAAACACACTTTAAAAGACAAACCCATAATTTACTTACTTCTCGCTTAAAAAATATTTCAGAAATCTTTTGAGATTGTAATTGATGGGATACCAGATTTCATAGACCATCAAAGACTTGAATATGTTTTAATAAACCAGAAAAATTAAAGTCACTTTAGCTTACTAGCTGGCTTTAGATTTTTTCAGTATTATTATTTCCTATGATTTTCCCCTTTCTTTTATCTTCCAGATCAGTTCCGTCTCTTTTTCTCTCACTAATATTTTAAAGCTGCAGCTAAAAAATTATTAAAAATTATATTGACCTGCAGCTTTATCTCACTGACAAATATATGAATTTTTATTTTCTTTTCTCCTTAGAGACAATAAATTTATCTCCATTCTCAATTTGATATTATTATAGGGAGGTGCGCTGAAATGAGGAATTTGATGCACCCAGTTTAGGCAGGGCATCTAACTTCCTTCGTAATGGTGTGACTACCTCCCTGTTTGTGCTATACAGAACTCTGATAATTAATAAAGTTTCTCAGTATAAGGACTTGGAGGAACTTGCAGTGTCCATCTGTCTTCCTCATTGGCATCCACAGTATACTGGCTGAGATTTCAAAAAAGTCATAGTCACGATACCTCTTCCTTCCTTCCACATCAGGAAGAAGTCAATTTAATTAAACTCCCCAACTTGTGTGTTAAAGTAGAAGTGAATTCTTTATAGCTAGTTAAACTGAGAAATTCAAACAAATTAAACATAGTCTAAACAACTATGTTACCTTCTTTTCTCCAGGTAACTTCTCACTTAACTGAGAAAACTCTGTGTAGGGACAGAAGAGTGATCAAAGTGTCAAATTTTCTCAAAGTCATGTGATTAAATACTCTTAGGGGCTTTCTGAACAGAAAACTTAAGAGGTCTTGGCCTTAAAATAAAGGAAGGAAAATTGTAATTTACTGGGTGAGTTCCTTAATCTTTTAGTTTTTAAATAAAGAAAAGAAAGTGAATCAAACCAATTTGCCTGGGTGCCTCTGAATGAAAAAAGGTAGAAAAACGTGGTTACATTTTGCAAGGTATATATTTTCATTAAAAATAATAAAAAACCAAATAAAACAACCAGAATTTTTTTTTTCCTACCCAAACCAAATCTAAGCACATAATAGTCAGCATGGATAAAAGTTTGCATTTTTCATGGGAGATATCTTCTAGATTAAGATGGTGGTGAAATAATGAAATAAAAAGAGTTCATTCTAGAGTTGCAGGGAAGCTTACAGTCCCTAGTATCAGGCTTCTAACTCCTCGGGTGTCCATACTGAATCTTGCAACTCTCAATTGGCTTAAGTCACCTCCATTAACAACCTCCACACTCAGTTCTTGTTTACCCATGCCCTAATGTGCCTGAAGCTGAAAGCTCTTTTTATTGCAAGAAAACTTGATGTAATAACAACACAATGGCAGTTTTGGGGCGAAATTCTGTGCCTGTAGACACTACTCTTCTCTCAGTTTGTATTTACATAGTAGAACAGAAGATAAGCACTTCACAAAATGCCGGCAGGTAGTGCTTTTTTGCAATTAGTACCAACATCTGAGTAGACCGAACAAAAGACTACTTCAAGAGACTCATCTTAGCACCGCTTGTGGCAAATTGACTTATGTAAGACTCTCAGCTTCTTTTCTTTAACACACAGACTTATCTTTTGGTACATCTGGGTCCAGCTGAAAAGGTGCAATGCTCTACCTGTTCATGCCTTAAACCTTGGTTTTCCACCCACATGTCCACACTCACAAATCAAGAAAGTGAAGGGTCCTGTGTGTGAAAGTGGAATGGAGATGTCACAGCAGGAGAGGACAACTTGCTGGCCTACAGCACTTCACTGCACTACAGGGACTTCTGTGCTGTTTCAAGCTGGTGGTCCATCTAGTGGCTGTTCACAAGGTACCTCAAAGAAGGATACCGAAAATCCTGTAACAGGCAGCAAAAGAATAATCTGTCTTTTCAGAACTGATTCCATCTTTTGCCCAAGACTCAGAGTTGGACTCAATTGTAAGTTACACTGGTATATAAAGGACTTATGTCTATTATCTCTTCACCTGTTATACCTTTAACTCTTCCACCTGTATTTTACTTCTTCCTTCATATTATTTCCCCTTTTTAATCAGGGAACACATATCATGAACAAGAAGAAAGGCAAAGATTAATTCCATTGAATTTTAGGCTCTTAGCTAAGACCATTTACTTAGTAGCTTAGTCTATTTATGCAATCAAAAGAGAAAAATATACTTCCTGAAGTGGCAATTTACTCTGCTTAGATCTGAATCACCCTGGAGGTTCCTGTAGCTTTCCAACATCTAAAGAGGGAGCAGAGAGTAATTTATCTAAAGTATTCTAGCCTAAATACCTCAGTTATGAGCTTAAAGTTGGGTTCAGCCTGGGTTTTCACACCCACTACCTCACCTGTAAATCCTTCCTTGCCTCTCTCAACCACCTATTTCTATTCAACCATTTTGTTTAAAAGGTGATCTCATTGCTGTCTGGATATCACATTTTCCCCAGTGGCCCAGATCATGCTGACTTGCTGAACTATCATAACGCAACTTAGCTCAAGAATCTACATAGATATAATCAATAACAGGTTAGTAATAAGAGAAAGCAGCACGGTGCGTCATTGACAGAATTACTCTCTCCTCAACTTTAGTAAATTAAGGAGAGGTGAACACCTGCCTTTACACAATCCTGGAGACAAAGACTGAATTAATTATTAAAGACAATGGTATGCGGACAACTGCTTTTCAGCCAGGCACTTGATTTCTATCCCTTTAATAAGAGATTCCAGAAGCTGTGGGGTTTTTTGTTTGTTTGTTTTGCTTTTACCACAGCCTATCAGCATAAATACCACTTCCTTAGTTAGAATCCATCTGCTCTGTTGACAATGTACTCAAATTGCAAGCAAGCATTTAATGGTGTCATGCTGAAGCACAACAGAGTGGATGCTGAGAGAGCCTTAGGAGTCACTAAAATGAAAGGGTTTTTCTCTTAATTTCAGTCACCAGAAGACTTTGAACAGAACATGACATCTTAGCCATCTGAGCTTTTTAAACGAGACTTTGGCAGATACACAATGCTCAGCTCTGTGGTACCTAAATAATTGAGGCTTTGAAACATCAAAGTACGCACACCTTCAAACACTCAAGTAGCTTTATTTGAAAGATTCTTTTCACAAAAGAAGACTAACTCTGCCATTTGAGATCAATGGATCTCTCTGAAACATAGTGTCCCTACTTTAGATTGGAACACATTGGTTGTTTACTATATATTGACTAGAAGTGTCCCAGGTGCAGAAAGCATTTGATTAAATGGATGTCTTTGTGATGGCATGATACACTGCAGAATTAGGGATGACATTTGAAAAAGAGGAGAGGGGGATCATTATGGCAAAAATTAGAAATTCTTAGATATTTCACTCTTTATGTGTGCGTTCTATTTTATTTTTTATTAATTGAATGCAATTTAATGTAATATAATTTCATTTCATTTTGCTTTGCTTTATTTTGTTTTGCTTCATTTTAGTTTATACTCAACAGATTTCTCTGGGACTAAGAACTGAGATTTGTGGCAGATCAAAAGATTACTCTTTGATGAAACACTCTTTTCCAAGGCCGTGCGGTATCTCCTGGATTGTCTTCTCATTAACAGGTTTTGGTCTGAGCTTTAAAAGTTCTCCTTCACTGTTGTATTCCTCTTCTTCTCCCAGCTATCCTTCATAAACCCTGGCTAAGGCACAGTATGGAATTTATATCCTACCCATAGGAATCTTACAGTTTTTCACATCCAGATCTACTTTCTTGTTAAAGTTATTATAGTTGGTTTTTATAACTACTAATATATTTTTCTAATTAGTACATACAGTAGTCATTTATAGTTCTTGTTAGTTCATAATATACAAGAAACCAAATTCCAAAAGGAAATTATGTCCTTAAACTGAGCTTTATGTCCAAGACAGTGATCCTCAACCAACACTTCTTAGCAACTTCAGCTTCTCTAAAGGCATAGAAAACTTTATTTTTTAGTATAAACTTAAAAGGACCTAAAGTTCTGTTTTTTCATTTGACTACTGTGGCAGAGGCAGACAACTTGGCCTACCTATACATATTTACAATTCTTCAAATCTCAAGTGGAGATTTGAGCAACCTGGTCTAATTCTCCATGTCATCTCTAAGCATGTACAGGAAGCCGAGGTTATCTGGAGTGGTCAACATGGATTCAATAAAGGAAAATCATGCTTCACCAATCTGGAAGCCTTCTATGATGGCATGACTGGATGAGTGGATGAGGAAAGAGCAGTGGACGTTGTCGACCTTGACTACAGAAAGGCTTTTGACCCAGTCTCCTGTAACATCCTTATAGGTAAGCTTAGGAAGTGTGGGTTAAATGAGTGGACAGTGACATTGATTGAGAACTGGCTGAATGACAGAGCTCAGAGGGTTGTGATCAGTGGCACAGTGTCCAGCTGGAGGTGTGTAATAAGTGGTGTTCCCCAGGGGTGAGTACTGGCTCTGGTCTTGTTCAATGTATTCATCAATAACCTGGATGAGGGGACAGTGTGCACCCTCAGCAAGTTTGCTGATGATATGAAATTGGGAGGAGTGGCTGACACAGCAGAAGGCTGTGACACCACACAGCGAGACCCGGACAGGCTAGAGAGTTGGGCAGAGTGAAATCTAATGAAGTTCAACAAGGGCAAGTGTAGGGTGCTACACCTAGGGATGAATAAAATCATGCACCAGTACAGGTTAGGGGTTGACCTGCTGGAAAGTGGCTCTGCAGAGACAGACGTGAGTTCTGGTGAACAACAAGTTGACTATGAGCCAGCAATGTGCCCTTGTGGCCAAGGAGGCCAATGGATTCCTGAGGTTCATTAAAACAAGCATGGTCAGCAGGTCGAGGGAGGTCATCTAGGGGTTGGAACTAGATGATCTTCAAGGTCCCTCCCAACTCAAACAGTTCTATGATTCTATGATACTCCCCATCTACTGTGTCCTGGTGAGGCAACATCTGGAGTACTGTGTCCAGTTCTGGGTTCACCAATTCAAGAAGGACAGGGAACTACGGCAGAGAGTGGAGCACTTCTCTTATGAGGAAAGGCTGAGACACCTGGGTCTGTTTAGCCTGGAGAAGACTGAGAGGGGATCTCATCAATGCTTATAAATATCTAAAGGGCGGTTGTCAACACAATGGGGCCAGACTCTTTTCAGTGCTGCCCAGCGACAGGACAAGGGGTAATGGGGACAAGCTGGAACACAGGAAATTCCATTTCAATGTGAAGAAAAACTTCTTTACTTTGAGGGTGCCAGAGCACTGGAACGGGCTGCCGAGAGAGGTTGTGGAGTCTCCTTCTCTGGAGATATCAAAAAACTGCCTGGGTGCGTTCCTGTGCAACCTGCCCTAGGTAATCCTGCTTTGACAGGGGGGTTGGTCTAGGCAATCTCCAAAGGTCCCTTCAAACCTCCTCCATTCTGTGATTTTGTGATTCTGTGATTCTCTAATCTGGCCCTGATCCTGCGCCCTTCTTCTATGATAAATAAGGATTCTCATTCCCACTACCATCAGGTGTCTCAATTGTTAGAAGTACTCACAGCTCACCTACTAGCTATCCATGGAGTTGAATACAGAACAAAGTATAGTTTTAGGGGCAGTTTTGCAGGTAAATGTGACCAAAAGAAGTGAGTTTATGTATGCCTTTCAGTACTGTCATTCACATATGAATTGGAGAAAACTGCTTATAATTTCCATCCTACTTTCAACAGATACGAACTTTTACATCTTGATGGCATTACACTGAAAATGTTGATGCAAAAGGGAACACTATCTCTTGTATTTGGAGCTAAGTCTTTATTGTTAGTTTAATTAACATTTAACAGACTAATAAAAACCTGATCTTTTTTTTCTTATTAATTCCAGTACCAATACACATAGTGGAAATTAACACAAAAAAAACTTTTTTCAGCTAAAATTGTTATTCAGAAAAATTACTAGTTCTCTTTGCTTTTATGTTTACCTTTCCAATGTGCCTCTGGCACACAATGTTGAAAGCTTCAGTCCTCACAAAAAAAATGCATGAGATGGAGTAACATGTCAGCAGTGTCCCGATGCAGAGAACTGTATGATGTTCATGGCGGGAGATTCCTTTTCCTCAGTTTTCAGTCCACTAGCGTAATTCTTTTTTCTCCTCACATTTTCTTTGTACGATCTGCTCCCTCTTTATGGGTTCCCACCTGAAGTTTGAAAGTGCACTATAGCCTCTACCAGTCCCAAATAACATAAAAAGCTATTGTTCATTACACAGATGTGAGTTATATACTCAGTTCAGAGACCCTGTACTGTCAGGTCAATACAAAGCCTGTGGGCTTGTATCAACAAAAAACAAATTTACTAGGACAAACCAGGGAAATACCGTTAATTATCTATAGTCCAGTATCTGCATATACCCATCTTTGAAGCTCAGCCATTAGTCAGCAAGTTTTGCAGGGTGAAAAGGAAATAAAACAGACCTTCACTCTAGTATTCTGCTATAAAAGAAAAAGTTTAAATTGTTTTATCTGTTCATAATGTTGTTTATTTATGCTATCCAGTGATAGGTCTTAAAAATAAAATTAATTATAAATGATCTTGACAGTCGCCGAAGATCTTCACTCACTTCGATAAGGATTTTAATCTCTAGAATGCAAAAGAATGTCCTCTCCATGTATCTCTGAATCCATGATGACTGCTTTCCCAAGTTGAATGACTACATGCAGATCACTGCAAGGTAATTTAGTCTATCACCCCTGTAGAGATTTGTGATCCTCTTGGGCGTGAAGTTGGCTTAAGCTTTTGTCGTTCCTTTTAATTTCTCTAGTAATGTGCCTAATACAGCAATGGCAATACCATGCAACCCTGTTCACTTTCATATATAAATATATTTCATAGAATCATAGAATCATAGAATCATTTAGGTTGGAAAAGACCCTTGGGATCAAAGAGTCCAACCATCAACCCCACTCTACAAAGTTCTCCCTTACACCATATCCCTTAACACCACTTCTAAACGAGTCTTAAACACATCCAGGGATGGAGACTCCACCATCTCCCTGGGCAGCCTATTCCAGTGTCTAGCCAATCTTTCTGTGAAGAATTTTTTCCTAATGTCCAGCTTAAACCTACCCTGCTGCAGCTCGAACCCTTTCCCTCTTCTTCTATCACCAATTACCTGTGAGAAGAGACCAGCACCAACCTCTCTACAGTGTCCTTTCAAGTAGTTGTAGAGAGTGATGAGGTCTCCCCTCAGCCTCCTCTTCCTCAAACTAAGCAGTCCCAGCTCCTTCAATCGCTCCTCGTAAGATTTATTCTCCAGGCCATTCACCAGCTTCGTTGCCCTCCTCTGCACTCGCTCCAGCACCTCGAGACCTCTCTCGTATTGAGGTGCCCAAAACAGGGCACAATACTCAAGGTGTGGCCTCACCAGTGCTGAGTACAGGGGGACAATCACCTCCCTCCTTCTGCTGGTCACCCTATTTCTAATACAAGCCAGGATGGCATTGGCTTTCTTGGTCACCTGGGCACACTGCTCGCTCATGTTCAGCCACTTGTCAATTAGAACCCCCAGGTCCTTTTCTGCCAGGCAGCTCTCCAGCCACACTTCCCCAAGCCTGTAGCGATGCATGGGGTTGTTGTGGCCCAAGTGCAGGACCTGGCACTTGGCCTTGTTGAAGCTCATACTGTTAGCGTTGGCCCATCAATCCAATCTATCCAAGTCTCTCTGTAGGGCCTCTCTATCCTCATGTAGATCAACACTCCCGCTTAGCTTCGTGTCATCTGCAAACTTGCTGATGATACACTCTATGTCCTTATCAAGGTCATCAATAAAAATGTTAAACAGAAATGGTCCCAACACCGAGCCCTGAGGGACACCACTTGTGACCAGCTGCCAGCTGGATTTAACTCCATTGACCACCACTCTTTGGGACCGCCCATCCAGCCAGTGCTTGATCCAGCAGATTGTAGGCTCATACAGACCATGAGCCACCAATTTTTCCATGAGAATTCTATGGGGGACAGTAGCAAATGCTTTTCGAAAGTCTACATAGACAATGTCCACAGCCTTTCCCTCATCCAATAATTGGGTCATCTTGTCATAGAAGGAGATCAGTTTTGTCAGGCAGGACCTGCCTTTCATAAACCCATGCTGACTAGGCCTGATCCCCTGCTTGTCCATTATATGACTTGTAATGGCACTCAAGATGATCTGCTCCATGACCTTCCCTGCTATCAAGGTCAGACTGACAGGTCTATAGTTTCCTGGATCCTCCTTTCTGCCTTTTTTGTTGATGGGCGCTACATTTGCTACTCTCCAGTCCATTGGGACCTCCCCAGTTAGCCATGACTTCAGGTAGATATTGTAAAGTGACTTGGCGAGCACGTCTGCCAACTCTTTCAGCACTCTTGGATGTAACCCATCCGGTCCCATAGACTTGTGCACATCCAGGCGGTGTAGCAGGTCACTGATCACTTCCTCTTTAATTGTGATGACCTCGTTCAGCTTCCCCTCCCTGTCCGCCAGCTCATGAGGCTGGATGCCCAGGGAACAGCTAGTTCCACTGCTAAAGACTGAGGCAAAGTAGGCATTGAGCACCTCAGCCTTTTCCTCATCCTTTGTAACTATGTTTCCCTCTGCATCCAATAAGGGAGAGAGATTTTCCTTAATCCTCCTTTTGTTGTTAATGAATTTATAGAAACATTTTTTGTTATCCTTAACAGCTGTAGCTAGGTTGAGCTCTAACTGCGTTTTGGCTCTCCTAATTTTCTCCCTGCGTAGCTTTGCTATATCCTTATAGTCTTCATGAGAGACCTGTCCCCTCTTCCAGAGGTCATAGACTCTCCTTTTGTTCTTGAGGTCCAGCCAACGGTCCCTATTTAGTCAGGCCGGTCTCCTTCCCTGCCTACTTGTTTTTTGGGTACATGGGGACAGCCTGCTCCTGTGCCTTTAAGACTTCTCTCCTGAA
Organism: Rissa tridactyla; assembly: GCF_028500815.1. Taxonomy (NCBI): domain Eukaryota; kingdom Metazoa; phylum Chordata; class Aves; order Charadriiformes; family Laridae; genus Rissa; species Rissa tridactyla. Next base: position 80,545,022 of record NC_071497.1, read on the forward strand.
GTATGTCCAGCCTTCCTGGGCTCCTATATCCTTCAGGGCAGCCTCCCAAGGGATTTTGTCCATCAGTCTTCTGAACAGGTCAAAATTTGCCCTCTGGAAGTCTCAGGTGGCAGTTTTACTAACCCCTCTCCTTGTTTCTCCAAGAATCAGAAATTCGATCATCTCATGATCACTGTGATTTATTTATATCTACAGCTACATATACAAATGTTTATATAGAGAGATTGGCAGATAGATGCAAAATGCAGAAAAAGTGTATTTGCTGATTCTGTAGTCTAACAGTTTAATGTTTATCTGGGTTGAAAGTGAAATCCAACTAAGGCTGCTAAATACAAACATGCAGCCTCTAGTTCAAGAAGTTTCCAAGACACAAGCCACTGAAGACTGTAAGAGTACACTACAAAAAGGTACTACAGAGTCGCCCATTATTCTGGTTTACTCCAGTTATCAACTGCTAGGAAGTAGTGGAAAGGGGATATTGGCCTAGGTGAACCTCTGTTCTGATCTAGCATGGCCAGTTTTATGGTCTGATGCCTTTTCTCCCTAAATGAGTTAGTAAGCAAGAACCTGTGCAGAAAAACATGGAATATGTCTGGTTTGATCCCATTTTAAAACTCACATGTCTATCAGATGCAAAACCACGGTTTAATAACAAAAGAGATGACATTTTCTCAAATTCTAGATTAAAAGTATGACTGTGAACCAACAGAGGTCTTACTTCTTTCTGCAACACGTGTCACTATGCTAGAAAAAAAGTTTCAAGGAATGTTGAAAAGTTATATTAAAAAGAAAGACAAATGAGGTTGATGATCATGCCATTTATTGCTTTGTTGATAACCCTTCTGATATCACTGTGACAGATCCTGTCAGAGAATAGAACAAGGTAGTACTGCAAAGCTTCAAGTAACAGATACAGAAATTTGTCTGGAATAAAACTAGATCACTGAAAAATAATCTTTTACATTTCTGCCAAAAGTTCTATACCTCTGTCCCACTGATGTACAGAAAGAGGAAAAATACGACCTCAATATTGCTCTTTCACCATTGACTCATCCCAGAATTGATACACTTGTGCTGTAGTTGCCCTGAAGTGTAATAGTGTACCATTAAATTCCAGCTGCAATACCATTATATTGCTATTAGAAAAGACTGCCGAGCAACACAATTTTTCAAATAAATATAAATTGTGAATGGCTGAAATGTGAAATGCCCTCAAGTGCCCAGGAGCAGGATTTTCAAGTGTCCTTTTTCAGTGGACAGGTTTTATGCTCTCCAGCAAAGGAATGGCTCAGTTTCTCTTTTGATTTTTAGTGGTAGTCTTAACAGGCACATACAATAAAGAGACATACAGAAGTCTGGGCCATGAACTCTGTGTAGCCTGGTGAAGGCACTGAAGTTCTGATGAGTATTGCCCCTAAGAAAGTTGCATCTGCCACCTCAAAGAGCTAGTTCAAAACCTGTTGTGATTCTCAATCCTACCCAGTTGCCATTCAATTACTTTACTGCTGTTCAGTGTCTTGCTTTGTTTGACTTAAAGTAGGGAAAAATTCATCTAATGATAACAGAATAACACCAGAGAAGTACACGGCCCTTTATCTAAACAAATGAAACAAATACAAATCGTTGGCTTTCATCAGGCTTGTCTCCCTGAAATTCACACTTCTGTGTCAAGAGGATGTTTTTTACACCTACTCAGCTGGAATACAGTACACACTGCATGTTGATAGCCAGCATTTTCACACCCACTTATTCATGCATATGCTAATAGTTTTCTCACTACAACTGCTGCGCTTTGTTCAGGAGCCCGTACAGCTGTTTCAAGCATGCACCACCAACCAGACAGCTTCTGAGTAATTTACACCTTCTCCCTACCCCGTGGTATTTCGATAGCTGAACATACAAGATATGTATGACCATCAGCACTGACCACCGAGAGACTTCATGTTCTTCCCTATCAGCTTATAGGTGTAAAACAGATGGGATACCCAACAGAAATAGTGAGTGATTTTAGCTGCAAGTGGAACTCTGCAGTACAGTTGCATACCGTCACTTAACAGCACTTTGTTCATAATTTCCAACTGGTTTTATGCTAATTTTGACAAATATGCATATAGATGCTTTTAATCCTCAAGAAATACGAGTTTAATCATTAATTCGTATTTAAATAACTGTTTAAAGAAGGGAGAAGCATGGATTAAATCACAGATAGGTTGTGATTCCTTCCTTAAAATACTATCACAATTGTTCAACTAGCATACCAGACTGTGAATCACAGCTTCAGCAACTGCTAGTGCATTTTATTGCTAATTCTGCTGATCTTTCTTCATTTAATACCTTTAAATTAATGATGGGAAAATCTTCAAAATAAGGTTGGGCAAACCTGCCGATGGCAAAGAAGGCTTTTTTCTCTGTTAAAGCTCTGCCTCGAGATTTGGGAGAGTTTTCTTCATTCATCACTGCACTATAATTTTTGTAGACTTTGACTTAATGGCATCTGGGGATTTCACTGCAGGATCTGAAGAGATCTGTGTAGCTGTAGGTGTCTGTCCCATCTTTGTGCTAGGGGTGGAAGAATAAATAAATTTTTGTCCAATGGTTTGGTGAAAGCCTTGGAGATGCTATCTTGGGGAAATTCATCCTTTCTATTTGGAAATCAACTGGATATACCCCTATTCAGCAATGAACTGCCTCTGGAGGCTCCTTCGAGACTGACTTGAGTTTCATAGGGATCCAGTTTGACCGGGATTATTTGCTTGTATAGTCTGGCTTCCTGTACCTTGAAATTTTATGGTTTTCGTTTTTGTTTTTGTTTTTTTTTTTATAAGGTGTATTCTAGTACAGACATTGATTTTAGATAAAGTAAATAATTTCACTACTTTGAAGGCCAGAATACGCTATTGAACTATAACACAGGGAAAAAAAAAAATTAGGTTGAAGTACTGTGTTATGACATAAACCTAATTAAATGACTCACTACGGCTGAAAAGGAGATGACTTCCTCCCTCCCCTTTTCTTTGTCTGTCACTCACACTTATTTGAAACATTTGACAATAAACTGAATAGTCTTACTACAACATAAGTGAACTGAATCATCCCAGAGAAGAATCAAATGAATGCCTGAATCTGTGTAAGGTGTACACAACAAACGAGGGAGCCAGGGGAAGAATGAGCTTCGATCAAAAATAAAATCACTGAATAATAGAATCATTTGCGTTGGACAAGACCTTCAAGAGCATCCAAGTCCAACCATAATGCGCAAGGGAAAGAGATGAGAGACCAGGAGCTGTTCTTTGGTGAAAACAAACTGTTTAGATTGGCTTTCCCATACATAGGCATGACGAATCATACCACACCAGAGCTCCTTTCCTTTCTTATTTTTAATTTGAGCATACGAAAAAGAGAGACTACATAGGCATTTAAGGAGAAAAAAACTCTGTGACACATGTATATCCAGGTAGTTTGAACTTATCTTTTTTATTTCATTTTTAAGTGTTCATTATTTTTTTGACTAAAATATCATGGGATACTAAAACTGCATGTGCTGGAACACTCCAAATTTGAAAAACTAGACCTTTATTTTGTCAAAAATAGGAAATGTTTTTCAAGACCCACCTTCCATAAAACTGCACTAATTGCTATCAGTAATATTTTTAGCTTCTAATTCTTTGTTGGTACATTTTTAGGATATGATGAATGACACATCTAAGTCAGAATTTAGATCAGTGGAAAGTCCTTTATAATAACTGGGTAAGTTAATGACAGAGTTTGCAAGTGAGTGTGAGAGAGAGAAGGAATTGTTTGCCTGGCTTGCTCAGGCTGTTAAAATCAGATGCATCAAGAGACAATGGTCTGAATCAGAACTTGTCTCAGATGTTACATTTCAGCCCAGGATTTTTAACGGGTAAGTAGATTCACAAGGCAAAAAGCTTAGAGTTAATTTTTAGCTAATGTTGTCTCTATTTTTAATTAGAATCAATGTCAGACTGATCTGCCTTTTATTCTCTACACTATCTTCTCTTATATTTTTTTGTAATATTGGACCCTATGTCAGTCTTGTAAAAACAATCTTTACATATTAACAATTGCAAAAAGAATTTCATGTTCATGACCTCATCAGAACACACAGTGAACCAGAAAGAGATAGTAATGTGTAGTTAGCTCTCGGCTGTTGACAACCTGCTGGTTAGAAGGGATGCCTGGGATGGAGCTGCCTGATCCCCTCACAAATCAGGTAGAATCTAAACATTCTAGATCCCAAGAAAAAAAAAAAAAAAGAAAAAAAAATCAGAAGAAACTCCATATGGCTCCCCATGTTGAAATGCTTGGAGTTTTCTGCCTTGCTGTGGATTTTCCTTACCAAGGGAAAAATTGCAGTCTTTCCACTGATACAGATCTTCCTTGGACAAAATTTCATTATGTATTAATTTACAGTACCTATCATGCCTCTAAACAGATCAGGGGCAGGAACTACACACTCAAGTAGCCATGTCTGCATCAGTCAGATATGCAAGCTACACCTGACGATACGTCTGTTGTGCAAGCACAGAGGAAACAGAAAACGTACTTTTAGTTGACCATTGGTTTGGAATATGAGTAAAAAACTCAACCTGTGAGAATATTAGACTTTGGAGTCCAGTAACAAAGAGAAAAGAAATAAATCAATGGGTTTGGGTTTGTACACCAGGAAGTTTCATTCAAATTGGAAAATGTGTTTCATTTTCAAGTTATTTAAGCCTTTTTTTCTCTTTTTCTTTTCTTACCCTTTAAAAAGATCAATTTCAAAATGAAAATGACATTTTGAAATGAAACATTCTAGTTCATTCTGAAAATGTTGAGATAAAGTATTCTGACATTTCCTAAAACCATTTTCTTTCATGTGTGCATGTGTATATGAAGACTACTTGAAGGATGAGACATGACCTTATAAATTCATACTTGTTGATAGAACAATACAGGTAGAGGTGTGCATAAAAATGTACTTTTTCTCTTGCTAAAAATATTTCACCCAGCTGTAAAAAGCCCAGAGGAATAGCTGCAGGATTTAACCAATTATTGTGAACCGTATGAACCAGAGCAACCCTTTGCTGTAGACCCCACAACGTTGCAATCTGAAAACGTTGCAATCTGAAATAGTCACTGCCCTGCCTCTTTCCAAATCCATTTTCTATATCACCATGCAACAGCAAATCAACAACAAAAAAGCAACAAAAAATTTCTTTTAGGGATTCAGTCTTTGTCCCGGCAAATTATACTTTAAACGTCATCTATACCAGTAGGCACAATGGCCATAAATGCCCACTTGAACACAAATGACAAGAAAGACGTGTTTTTGACATTCATCTTCACAAGGTGACATTTTGTTATTTTAATGATCTGAGCTATGCCCAATACAAAAACTTAGCCTATTATCATACTTGTATTTAAAAACAAACAAAAAAGGAAACAAAACACTAACCATTTCCCTTTTTGTTCTGCAGTGACAGCAATTTGCCTTTGTGTGTAACAGCTGGGATGAGATGTGGTGAGGTGAATGGGACTCTGTTTTTCACCCTGCTGCACATCTGGTCTGAGAAAAACGAAAGAAGGAACATCACCTTGACTCTCATTCACACTCTGACCAAATGTCTGTGTGGATCAGTTCAGGATGGAAGAGGAGTTCTTAGTTTTCTGGAAGGCTTTGCTGGCCAAAATAACATGGGTAATCTTGTGCAGTTAAGGGATGCCATACAACTCAACATAGCTAGTATCTCCAAATTTGCAGGAACCTGTTGTGAAGACTTTATTGATAGTGCTCAAGTCTAACTTCCTGTGATCACTTTGGCGTTTATCTAGAAGTGGAGGAGAAAAGGAATCTAAACCCCAGCATTTTACCTATTAAAAACTGCCGTGCTGAAAGGAGAAGCTGGGGGGGCATATGCAAATCTGTATTGCCTTTTCTTTCTCTCTCTTTCTTTTTTTTTTTTTTTTAATTTAAAAACAAACAACATGTAATTGGTTTTAATCCTGCTGAAAATTGGGGAAGATTTATGAAAAAGGGACTTGAAGGGCTCATTTTCAGTGGATTTGATATTATTGATTAACTGATATTTAGACTCCTGAGGCATCGCTTCTCATTGTGCAAAATAAGCATAAAAACACTACAAGCAATTAATTGCATGGTTTTTGTACTATGCTTTGTGATGGCCTATCAGCCCTTTATTAATATTAATGAGGAGAATTAGTACCAAAGATCAGGGATCCATGATAGCTGGAAGAACCTGCAAGGACCCTCCAGCTCTCATGCTTTATTATTTTTTAATCAAAGTGGCTGACTTGAAGGCACAAAATTAAAGAACGGAGTCCTTTATGATTCCACAATGATTCAAATTAAAATGATCTATACTTGCATAATTCCAATGAGCCATTTTGTGCTAGTTAAAAACAGTTAAAAATTGCATAAATGCATGATTTAAGGGCTGCAGCTTTCTAATCTTAATGAAAGGGCTGTTTTTTTGTATATTTCTCAACTTGCACATGTGATCAGAATAAATCCACTGCAGAAGAACAAGGGAGGGAGAATATATTTGATGGCAACATTCTGCTACTAAGTTACCTTGAGAAAAGATGGGATTTGGGATCATGGGTAATATTTTCTCCTTGTATGAATAGCCAATTACGTTCTTGTAAGTATATAAAATACCCTGTCTTACTTCTATTTCTATTACAACAGGGTTTAAATGTCTCATCCAGGATCACTTTTCTGGAAGACACTGTCTACACAGTAGTTAGTGACAAACCATGCTGTGATGAGCTCTTCACAAACAATATAAAAGTATAAAAAATAAGAAAAGACAGGAACAGAAGGGGAAACAACAAGTAGCCTGCAGTCATCATCTGGATGAAGAGCAGAATCAGGGCTGCAACTAAAATACGGTGGTAAGTGTTGTGGTTTAGCCTCAGAGGGCAACAAAGAACTACAGGAAGAATCAGAAGAAAAAGGCAAGACTCTTGGGTTGAGACAAAGGCAGTTTAACAGAACAGCAAAGGGAACAAGCAAACAACAACAATTTCCTGCCCCCTCCCCCGGCAGCTCAGGGTGGGCATGGCTCACATGGCATGGAATACCAGGGAAAATTAACCCTATCCCTGCCAGAACCAGGACATTATCCACCCCTTATTCCATACCATCTATGCCATGCCCAGCAGGTTCCAATGAACTGCCACCACTTTCCCCTGTTATATATATATATACACATATATATTCATGCAGATATAATGCCCTTAGTTTATGGGCCATCCCTCCAAAGTGTCCGTTGAGTTCTTTTAATCCATGGCTTTGGGCTCCGTCTGTTAGAACAGTCTCTCAGGGCAGGTGAGATGCTGTGTGATGCTGGTCTGTTGCATGCTGTATTTTTCGGAGCTTGTGACTGGTGCACCCGGTGTGGCTCATGCTCACAGTCCGTGGGCTGAAGATGTAGATCTTGAGGAAGTTGCTGGGCGCCAGCTGCTGAGGTCAGTTCTTATCCCATCACCCCTGTGCCTTACTTGTAGTACAACTGATAGCAATTATAGCAATGAGGACATACAGTGACAGTGTTACTTAGCAATTAACAGCACACAATTTGATTCATTGGCTATTCTCACCCAAAATCAGATCCCCATGAGGTACACATTGGACTTCCCCATCCTTCCGCATCACCCACCAAGTGCACCCAGGTCCTTGGGCAAAAGCAATCCCGCGGATGGGTTTGCCTTTGCCTGAGGCAGGACTAACCCAGACTGTCTTCCCTAGCATATTGTTCATGTGCACTACGGGGACTTTATCCCCTTCTACAGTACGTGGAAGTTTTGATTGGGCAGGGCCAGCCTGATTGTTAGATCCCCTGGTGTTAACTAGCCAGGTAGCTTTTGCTAAATGTGTATCCCAGTGTTTTGAAGTCCCACCACACATTGCTCTCAGTGTAGTTTTTAACAATCCATTGTATCGTTCTATCTTCCCAGAGGCTGGTGCGTGATAGGGGATGTGATATATCCACTCGATACCATGCTCTTTGGCCCAGGTGTCTATGAGGCTGTTTCGGAAATGAGTCCCGTTGTCCTACTCAATTCTCTCTGGGGTACCATGTCGCCACAGGACTTGCTTTTCAAGGCCCAGGATAGTGTTCCGGGCAGTGGCATGGGGCACAGGGTATGTTTCCAGCCATCCAGTGGTTGCTTCCACCATTGTGAGCACATAGCGCTTGCCTTGACGGGTTTGTGGCAGTGTGATATCATCAATCTGCCAGGCCTCCCCATATTTGTATTTCAGCCATCGCCCTCCATACCAAAGAGGCTTTAACCGCTTGGCTTGTTTGATTGCAGCGCATGTCTCATATTCATGGATGACCTGTGCAATAGTGTCCATGGTCAAGTCCACCCCTCGGTCACGAGCCCATCTATATGTCGCATCTCTCCCTTGATGGCCTGAGGAGTCATGGGCCCACCGAGCTATGAATAGTTCACCCTTATGTTGCCAGTCCAGATCCACCTGAGCCACTTCAATCCTAGCAGCCTGATCCACCTGCTGGTTGTTCTGATGTTCCTCCGTGGCCCGATTCTTCGGTACATGGGCATCTACATGGCGTACTTTCACAACCAGATTCTCTATCCGGGCAGCAATATCTTGCCATAGTTCAGCAGCCCAGATGGGTTTGCCTCTGCGCTGCCAGTTGCCCTGCTTCCACTGCTGTAACGACCCCCACAGAGCATTTGCCACCATCCATGAGTCAGTGTAGAGATAAAGTACTGGCCATTTTTCTCGCTCAGCAATGTCCAAAGCCAGCTGAATGGCTTTCACCTCTGCAAACCGGCTTGATTCACCTTGTCCTTCACTGGCTTCTGCAACCTGTCGTGTAGGACTCCACACAGCAGCCTTCCACCTTCGATGCTTTCCCACAATCCGGCAGGACCCATCAGTGAACAGGGCATATTTCTTCTCATTTTCTGGCAGTTTATTGTATGGTGGGGCCTCTTCTGCACGCGTCACCTCCTCCTCTGGTGACATTCCGAAATCCTTGCCTTCTGGCCAGTCCATGATCACTTCCAGAATTCCTGGGTGACTGGGGTTTCCCATTCGAGTTCACTGCGTGATCAGTGCAATCCACTTACTCCATGTAGCATCAGTTGCATGATGTGTGGTGGGGACCCTTTCTTTGAACATCCAACCCAGCACCGGCAGTCGAGGTGCTAAGAGGAGCTGTGCTTCTGTACCAACCACTTCCGAAGCAGCTCGAACCCCTTCACATGCTGCCAATATCTCTTTTTCTGTTGGAGTGTAGCGGGCTTCGGATCCTCTGTATCCTCGCCTCCAAAATGCTAGGGGTCGACCTCGAGTCTCCCCTGGTGCTTTCTGCCAGAGGCTCCAGGTAGGGCCGTTCTCCCCGGCTGTGGTGTAGAGCACATTTTTAACATCTTGTCCTGCCCGGACTGGCCCCAGGGCCACTGCATGGACTATTTCCTGTTTGATTTGTTCAAAAGCTTGTCGTTGCTCAGGACCCCATTTAAAATCATTCTTCTTCCGGGTTACTTGATACAGAGGGCTTACAATTTGACTGTAATCTGGGATATGCATTCTCCAAAAACCCACAATGCCTAAGAAAGCTTGTTTCCTTTTTACTAGTTGGTGGAGACATAGCTGCTATTTTATTGATCACATCCATTGGAATCTGACGGCGTCCATCTTGCCATTTTATTCCTAAAAACTGGATCTTCTGCGCAGGTCCCTTGACCTTACTTCGTTTTATGGCAAAACCAGCTTTCAGAAGGATTCAGACTATTTTACCCCCTTTCTCAAAAACTTCTTCTGCTGTGTTTCCCCATACAATGATGTCATCAATGTACTGCAGATGTTCTGGAGCTTCATCCTGTTCCAGTGCAGTCTGGATCAGTCCATGGCAAATGGTGGGGCTGTGTTTCCACCCCTGGGGCAGTCGATTCCAGGTGTATTGGACGCCCCTCCAAGTGAAAGCAAACTGTCGCCTGCACTCTGCTGCCAAAGGAATTGAGAAGAATGCATTCGCTGTATCAGTCGTGGCATACCACTTGGCTGCCTTGGACTACAGTTCGTATTGGAGTTCTAGCATGTCTGGCACAGCAGCACTCAGCGGTGGCGTGACTTCATTCAGACCATGATAGTCTACAGTTAGCCTCCACTCTCCATTAGATTTTCGCACCGGCCATATGGGACTGTTAAAAGGTGAGCGAGTCTTGCTGATCACTCCTTGAACCTCTAGTTGACGAATCAGTTTATGGATAGGAATCAGAGAGTCTCGGTTAGTGCGATATTGCCGCCGATGCACCGTTGTGGTAGCAATCGGCACCTGTTGTTCTTTGACCCTCAACAACCCCACAACAGAAGAATCCTCCGAGAGACCAGGCAAGGTAGACAACTGTTTAACTTCCTCCATCTCCAAGGCAGCTATGCCAAAGGCCCAGCGGTACCCTTTTGGGTCCTTAAAATACCCTCTCCTGAGGTAATCTATGCCAAGGATGCATGGAGCCTCTGGGCCAGTCACAATGGGATGCTTTTGCCACTCATTCCCAGTTAGGCTCACTTCCGCCTCCAGTACAGTCAGCTCTTGGGATCCCCCTGTCACCCCAGAAATACAAATGGGTTCTGCCCCTCTATAGCTTGATGGTATTAAAGTACACTGTGCACCTGTGTCCACTAGAGCCTTATACTCCTGTGGGTCTGATGTGCCAGGCCATCGAATCCACACCGTCCAATAAACCCGGTTGTCCCTTTCCTCCACCTGGCCAGAGGCAGGGCCCCCCTAATACAGGTCATAGTATCCATTACTCACTTCTTGCATAAATGACTTGGAAGTTCCCTCAAGAGGATCAGAAGCAAGATCAGGCCTTCTGCTCTGTCTGGGGAACGGCCCACTGGAAACTGGGGCGGCACTTTTCCTGGAGGGATCCCCTTTTGTGGTTGTCCTTCCTTGCAACTCCTGTACCCGTGTCCGCAGGATCGAAGTAGGTTGTCCATCCCACTTCCTCATGTCCTCTCCGTGGTCCCGCAGGTAGAACCACAGGGTGCCTCGTGGTGTGTACCCTCTGTACTCTCTCTCTTGAGTGGGGAAATGCCTGCTTCTAATAGTTGAGACGCTGGCCCGTGCAGGTGGGGAGTAGGAGATATTCTCTTCAAGTTGCTGGACCTTCCGTGACAGTTTCTCCACAGCTGAGACAAGGGGGGAAGAGAGACTTTCTTCATATCGCCGGAGCCGGCCAGCCACCTCATCCACCGTTGGTCCCTCTTCACCTTTCCATTCCATTACTGCCAGGGAGTTGGCATATGACGATGGTGCGCTCCGTACAAACTTCCGCCACATGGGCCTTGTGCATTGCACCTCATCAGGGTCTGTGGGTAAGTCTGCATTGTCCAAGTCATAATAAATCATCTCCCGCACGGCTAATTCTCTCAGGTACTGGATACCTCTTTCCATGGTAGTCCACTTGCTTGGCTGACATACAACATCCTCGCTGAAGGGGTACCTCTCCCTCACGCCTAACAGGAGTCGTTTCCAGAGACTGAGGGCTTGGGTCTTTTTCCCGATCGCCTTGTCAATGCCACCTTCCCTAGACAGGGATCCCAGCTGCCTGGCCTCCCTACCCTCTAATTCCAGGCTATTGGCCCCGTTATCCCAGCACCGGAGCAGCCAGGTGAAAATGTGCTCGCCTGGAAGTCGGCTAAAATCTTTGCATATCCCACAACTCACTCAAGGATAGGGATCGAGTAATTACCTCTGGTTCTGCCTCTTCCTCCTGCTCTCGTGATGACCCTGGTTCATCATCATCTCTTACTAAGCGAACTGATTTCTTTGTGTACTTCTTCTTCTGTATGGGGGCAACTGATACCGGCACGGGTTGGTTCCCTGGTTCAGTGGCAGTGGCTGCCACAGGGGTTGGAGTAACTGCAGTGGCTGCCGCTGGGGTTGGAGTAGCCGCACTGTCTGTCGCAGGGGTTGCAGTAGCCGCAGTGTCTGCCGCAGGGGTTGCAGTAGCTGCAGTGGCTGCCGCAGGGGTTGCAGTAGCCGCAGTGTCCGTCGCAGGGGTTGCAGCAGCCGCAGTGACTGCTGGTCTGGTCTCCATCTCTTCCCCCTGAGGGTGCTGCATAATTCTGAGCAGTGCCTGGTAGATACTGGCCAGGGCCCAGCACAGCGCGGTGAGTTGTGCCTCTCTAGAATAGCCACAGCATTTTCCCTTCAAATATTCTACCACTTTATCAGGGTCCTGTAATTGTTCAGGGGTGAAGTCCCAGACCATTGGAGGTGAGAAGTTCTCTAGGTACCTGCCCATGCTCTCCCACATGCCCTGCCACCCCTGACTATCCAACCTCGGAGCAGATCTCCGGGTGGTAGTCTTAAATAGTCGCTTAACCCTAAGCAAGACCTGGAATGTATTCAGGAGACATAACACTAGGAACATGCTGGTTTGAGTATTCCAAGGATATTCAAAATTCTCTAAAGTTGTCATACCTGACCCGAAGGAGAAAAGGGAGGCAAAAGAGCTGGGGAAAATGCCCCCCCCATTTCCCCCACAGACTGGGTGTAATTATTAATGAATTCTGAGAGACGGTGCCCAATGTACGGGCAGGACAGCAAAACCACATAAACACCCCAAAATAGCTGTCTGAACAGTGATGTTATCATATCATAAACAGTTATCGCACAGGACAGCAGAATGATAACCCTCACCCCTCTTCCAGACACGGTAAACAGCATTGCAGGGAGTACATAAGCCATATAGGAATTTATATAACACAGCCATGAGAACAAACCAAGCAACATGGTGACCAGCGACTATTTAGCTAATAAAATAAATGCATACAAAAAAATCCGTTTTTCCACGTTCTAGTTGGATTCTGTCGTTACCTCAACCCTTCGAGCCCCACGTTGGGCGCCAAAAAGGACTGTCGTGGTTTGGCCTCAGACGGCAACAAAGAGCCACGTGCCGCTCGCTCGGGCCTTCCCGATACAGGAAGAATCGTAAGAAAAGGCAAGACTCTTGGGTTGAGACAAAGGCAGTTTAACAGAACAGCAAAGGGAACAAGCAAACAACAACAATAACACGGATAGAAGCATATACAAACACGATTACGGGACCGCTGCTCCCCGCCGCTCACCGACCGGACCCGGGACGCCCCAGCCCGCTCCGAGCGGCGACTTCCTGCCCCCTCCCCCGGCAGCTCAGGGTGGGCGTGGCTCACATGGCATGGAATACCAGGAAAAATTAACCTTATCCCCGCCGGAACCAGGACAATGAGTAATATTCAATAGACCATACTGTCGCTCTAAAACTTGTTATTGTAGTTTATGCAAATTCAGCCCAGCAATGATTTTCAGAGAACTGTGATATGGGGTACTACTACACTAATTATATAAAATAAAGGAAAAGAGAAATCCTTAGATCCAGACTCTTTCGCATACCTTTCTTGATCCCTGGCAAAAAGTACATAGTCTATGAAGCACTGACATATATTAGCTAAATGAGGCTTCGATATCTGTCTAGCCATTGCAGCACAGAAATCAGTGTGAGCTGTAAGACTCTCCCAAGACTCTAAGAAAATTCTTGAGCCATTACTTTATGCTGAGATCTGTTTTGCTGTTCCTAGGACAAGATAATTTCCCAAGCGAGCTTCTTTTGCAGTGTAAGCAGTGTTTGGACTATGCCAGAATCATGACGGTATGATCATGCCCTTAATGTAGTGAAATTTTGGCAAGTTCCTAGTTCCTCTTCGGAGTCATGTCAAAGTGCACTGACCCTCTAGTGCCTTTAACAAATCCTCAAAGAACCACGCTATGGATTGTAAGACATAGTTCAAATATATACAATCAGCCCATAGTCTACATATCATTGATACAGCATAATGGATCATTACAGTACTCTGACACTGTGCATTCAGAAGTCCTAAATCCACGGATCATGAACATTATAGACTGTAACAGTCCCTTCAAAGAGTTTACAATCTATCATATCAATGCAGATTTAGAAAAGAGCAGATTTCCACATGCATAGCCCCTCTGCATACTAAGAACCTTATGCATTCTTAATGGATAGAAGTTATGGTGTATGAAAAGCAGGAACATTTTATTATTCTCCTGCTAGGACAAAACACCTCTTTTTTCAAACACGTATCTGATGTCCATGAGCTATCAATTTTTGTCCCCTTTAGGCATGCCAAGAGCTTTGGTACAGCCTTCCTGATAGAATAACTAGAGCTCAAAATGTACAGAATTGCTTTTATGTCAATGTATTACATAAATTTTGTGAATGAGAGCAATCTTTTGGTCCCAGTTCCCCAAACGGTGTAGTTAAAATGAGATTAGAATAGTTGCATGGAGTGCAAAGCTCCTGTCATGTTTTGTACCAAATATTGTCTTCCTTAATATTTTAGTCCAAAGAGCAAGAACAATTTACACACAGTTCAACTTTTTCCACGCTTTATTATTAGTTGGAAGATTTTATTGGTTAATTCAGTGCCTATGGTTCAGTCGATATGTTCCCCCAATGTATTTCTATAAGGATATCCATCTTCATCAGCTGTGAGTTCAGTTTTTCATTATAAAGGTTTTAAGCTTCTTTGCTTGCTGAAAAAGCTAGAAGCATGAGTTTAAGCCTCATCCAGACCTAAGACCAGCCTAAATAAATATAAGTATGTCCTAGGGCATCCAGGCTGAAAGCCAAAGGTAGCTTCATGTGATACTAATCACACTGTTCCTCTGACACTGGCTACAGAAACCTTTGGGACTTATATCAACCTGGTAAGCTATTTTTGCTCCGGTGGATTCTTGACCTTAGCAATGACCTTGTCTCTAACCAGGCCTGAATTTACCCATGGGAATTTTTAACAGTTATAATAGCCTTCACTTGAGATGGAGGAGAAGGAGAAGGGAACTCAGCTGATGTAAACTATTTTCTTCAGTACACACTGGAGTAACCCCAGTTCAGTTACACCAATTCACAAATTTATGCCAAACAAGGGTATTTAAAAACAGTACAGCACACTTTCCAGATAGAATGCAGACACTGCCTTCCAATTGACAATTAGTACTGGCAGTGTATTTTCATTTTGTAAATTCTTTGAGGTACATATTTGCATCTGCAGTAGCAAAGCCCTGCAACACATTACATTGCAGACACACAAAAATGGACAAAAAGGACTTATACTAGTTGGTTTTCTTTCTTTTGGTGCTCTGTCTCCTTTGGTCCAGCTGGAACTTCTGAATAAACTTCTGTGATTTGGCTTTTTGAAATTTGCAAAAGAAATTTGCTCTGGGATTGAGACCGTGCATGTCAGATAACAAATTTATACGGCTGGCATACAATGTACGTGGCCCAGAATGTAAGGCTTGATAATGGAAAACCTGACAAAATCATAAGTGGTCCTAGTGGGCAATACTATGATGCAGTGTTATTATGCCAGGTTTCCAAAAACGTATATTACTCAAGAACTGAAATTACTGTTTGGCAGCCCAGGAGCTTGTAATGCATTGAATAAACTATAGTTTCTGACTAATATTTGCATGCCTGTCTAAGAATATGCAAATGTGACAGTTTCCCTCCTGGAAAAACTAAAATCCCTAATGAATTGAAGGGCCAAACATGCAAATAAACCTCATGATTCACACATGTGTCTCTCATTTAATTTTTCAAAATGTATTTTGCATTTTGATTACGCTACAAAATGCAGCATGGAGGGCAGAGCAGTGAGAAAAATAGAAGTGTGTGTACAACATATTTTTCATATCAAACAATGTGATTTACTTTAATCATTCCAGGAGTAACAAATAACTGCAAGTGCATGCTTTGAATGCCTTCCAGGTGTATGTAGTCAAGTTCAAAAAAATGTGATGCTGTTTATACTTGCACTTTATGGGCTGTGGGCTTGATTTTTCTCTCAATCACTTCAACTTTCCTCTGGTATAATTCTAGTTTTGACTTTAACAGAATTGTACTTGATTTTTACAGATGCAAGTGAGAGGAGAATCATGCCTCAGATGCCTCTGCTGTGGCAGAACTGAACCTGTTCTCTTGGCATAAGTTTATGCCATTGGACATAAAGTTCAGTATTATTTATTTGGACCCTCAGATACATTCAGCAATGCAAAGACTCTCCAAGTAAGAGGAAGCCCACCCAGGAAATGCCCCTCACTGCATCCCTGAGCAATATACAGCACTTAGCACTAAACTTGCCCAATCTCTTACAGGTGTAAGCAGAAAGTATTTAGCAGTCACTTGTACTTCTTCTCAAAGTCAATGAAGACAAAGGGCAGCGGAGTAGAATATCCTGCTTGAAAATTTTTCTGAGAGAGCAGATAGTAGATCTCCTCTGGCAAATCTGGTTGCAGAGGTTTTAAGATATAGATGTGCTCAGCCCTCTGGGCTCACAGCCTCTAAGCTATTCTACCACTAAAACATAACAGAAAAGAAAAATCTAGCTGCACCTCAGCATTTCAGCTCTCAGTTAAATCCACTCATGTAATTTAGTGCAACTTAACTTTCAACTGGAGCAGTGAAAAGCGGGTGCTTCTGCCACCCACTCTGTAGGGGTAAGCAGAGGGGGATGGTGGCTAGGTTGGGTTGTGGTAACATCTTAAGTTGCAATGAAAAGGTTCACCAGGAGATGCCCCTCAGCACCCAAACACTAGTACTCTGCTAGTCACCGTCATAGCTGCAAAATATCTGCAAAGCAAAAGTGCCTTATAGTTAGTTTACCTGTGGTGTCTTTGCCCCACATAAAGATTAGAATACTTCAGATCTTCATATGCAAGACAAACTGTTGTGGTCGAGCTACAGGGTTTTCTATTACTCAAAAAATGGCATCTGCTTTCTTCTCTTTTCAGCACAGCTGTTGAAAAATTAAAAGGATCAATTTTGTTTTGTTTTCGTCCTGGAAGGTATTTTTGTCTTCACTCAACAAATAAAACTGTGTCCATTTTTTTTTTTCCTTTTCAATTTTGAAAAGCGGATTTTTTTTTTCAAATACTATTTTCCAATTGGCTTTAAGGTAATACAAATAATAACTAAGCAAGACCAAAGAAGGTGATTTTTTTCATAACTGTCAAATAATGACAACATGAAGCAGAGACAAATATCATCCTGAAATTAATCATACAGAATGGATCTCAGTGAATGTCCTTTCTTTCTGCCCAAAAGATGCATTTCATTTTCCTATCTTTATTCAGATAGAGATTCAGGCAGAGAAAGCTGCCTCCAAAAGCCATTTCTTTAAGATACCACGAAATAGAAAGGTTAATAGTTAACGCTGTTAAGAGTCCCATTATTAAAACTGCTTTGCCATGCAATACCAGGACAAATGGAAAATGAAAATTAGCCTAGACATCTACAACCTCACAAAGGAGATTCAAAGTCTCCAGGGTTGTCATTCCAGCATCTTTACATGATAATCAAGCAGGTTTTGTGTACTTACTGTAGTTAATGCCACCTCTTCCCATTTTCATTTTGTTGCAAGCACAGAAAATATAACCAATAATGTGCATGTTCTTTTTTCTTTGAGGGGAGGAAAGGGGAGAAAAAAGAATTTAATTGACAGATAAAACGGATGTAGAAAGGGTAATTTCATTTTCCATCAGAAGAAGTAAGGTTTTATGTTGGGAATTAAATTAACAGCACATGAAATTGGCTTTTCCTAAGTTCATATTTTTTAAACTTTTTTATAAGAAGAAGAAGAAGAAGGAGAAGAAGAAAGAAAAAGACCCCCAAACCAAGGTAGAGTTGTAAAAAGCCTGACAATGAGCACAGATGATTTCCAAAGACGATAAAACTTCTCCATTGCAGTGTGGTTGTGGGCCTGCTTACTTTCCAATCACTCTGCATTTTCTGCTTGTGTGATACTAAAAAGTTACGCTTATAAATGTTTCCTGATTTCTGTGTGTGATGTTCCATCTTCCGACTCCAGCTGGTTTCAAGCTGCACTCCCCACCCCACATGTTTTCCTCTCTTTCCTCAGCTTATTCAAGTTGCCTGCAGGTTGTGATTTATCTTTGCAGTTAATACATTTGTATTCACATAATTTTTTGCTTCTGTTTGGGTAGGCAAATCTCTATTGGAATACCAATATGTATGGATTTCCATATTGTCATTACTGACAAAATAGCAACATGGGAGTGAAAAAAATCTAAGTGATGAGCAAGAAAAAAATATGCAGAAAAGGGAAAAATCATTTTGAAATCACAAAATGTGGTGGGTCCCCCCTCCCCTTTTAATGCATAAAAGTGAACTTAATGAAAAAAAAAACCTTACTAATATTGTGCTTAGGAGAAACAAAGAAGATATTTATAAAAAGATTCCTTGATAATGTATCAAGACAAGTGTAAAAATCAACTATGAACCAAGTAAAGACACAAATGTGCACACACACACAAACACTTGATGTGTGCCCATTAAAAAAAAAAAAAAACCACAACCAAAACCAAATGCATAAATTATAGTAAACAATGATGAGTAGCATCATAATCAGCTAAAACCTGAATAGTTTTGACAATTTTTGTTTTATTGGTGAGTTGAAAACAGGTGTTCTTAGGCTTAGTCACGTTACAAGAATATTTTTATAGTTTATTTTTATTCTTTAAAAATATGTTATTGCTTTTCACTAGCAGAACACCCTTTATTACCAGAAGGTCAAATTTTGCAACACATTTGCATGGAATTAAGTTTCTGCTCAAACTCTCAAGGAATTTACTGGAAATGGTGTTATTTTCAGAATTATCTCACAACTTCCAATGTCCCTGAAGTGAATACCAGCTCTGGGTGCTCTGAATCCTTAGGCAAATTTGTGTAAGCTGGTCATCTAATCTTAAGGAGCATGATATATTTCAATAAGTGACAGACAAACTTTCGTATGTCTTTATAGTGAGCTGACCTTGGCCAGCTGCCAAATGCCCACCCAGCTGCTCTCTCTCACCCTCCTCCTCTGTGGAACTGGGGGGAAAAATGTAATGAAAAAGCTTGTGGGTCAAGATAAAGA
Source organism: Rissa tridactyla (assembly GCF_028500815.1). NCBI lineage: Eukaryota > Metazoa > Chordata > Aves > Charadriiformes > Laridae > Rissa > Rissa tridactyla. The sequence continues at coordinate 80,564,028 of NC_071497.1, forward strand.
CAGGGAGATAACTTACCAATTACCATCACAGGTAAAACATACTCTGCTTGGGGAAAATGGATTTAATCTATTGCCGATTAAAATAGACAAATAGTAAGAAATGATGGCAAAAAATTAAAATAATGCTTCTCTTCCCACCACACCTTTTTCTAGGCTCAACTTCACTCCTTCGCTCTGAGCCCCTCTACACACTTCCCTCAAGCCATACGGGGCACTGGGGATGGTTATGGTCCATACACGGCAGTTTCTCACTGCTGGTGCTCCTTCCTTCTCACACTTGATCCCTGCTCCAGGGTGGATCCTTCCCACATGCTATAGTCTCCTTCAGGAGCATGTAAGGATACAACAAGGGGTAATGGCTTGAAACTGGAAGAGGATAGATTTAGATTATGTATCTAATTTTTTCACCATGAGGGTGGTGTGTCACTGGCACAGGTTCCCCAGAGAAGCTGTGGATGCTCCATCCCTGGAGGTGTTCAGTACTAGGCTGGATAGGGCTTTGAGCAACCTGGTCTACTGGAAGGTGTCCCTGCAGGGGGGTTGTAATGAGATGATCTTTAAGGTCCCTTCCAACTTAAACCATTCTATGATTCTATGATAATATCCACATGCTCCAGTGTGGAGTCCTCCACAGGCTTAGTGTAGAGATCTGCTCCAGCAGAGTCCTGTCCCACAGGCTGCAGGAGAATCTCTGCCATGGTGCCTGGAGCACCTCTTCCCCCTCCTCCGTCTCCTTCTTGGTGTTCAAAATGTCTTTTTTTCACTTTTTTTTTTTTTCTCCTCAGTCTGCCAATCTGGTATTTTTGTGCTTTCTTAGGTATGATCTAGTTGAAGATGTCCCTGCTTACTGCAGGGGGGTTGGACTAGATGACCTTTAAAGGTCCCTTCCAACACAACACATGGTTCTATGGTTCTATGGTTCTATGATTCTATATTTTTTCCTAGATGCACAACCAGCCTCGCTGACAGGCTCAGCTGTGCCCTGCGGGTGGCGCCGTAGTAGACCCGGCTGGAACGAGATGGAGCTGTGTCTGGCACAAGGCAACCCCAACCTCTCCTCACAGAGGCCACCCCTGCATCCCCTATGTGTATGTCTATACACGTGTGTGTGTGTGTTTGCTGGTGTCTGTGTTTATGCATGCAGGAGGGATTGTATAGGACGAATCCCTTGGAGACAATCTCACGTGATGGCATAGGATCACAAAAGCCATATGAAAACCAGACAGTTGAGAAGGTGACTGGTTGATGAATACAAAAGGTGTTCATGTTCATTGTGAGGTGTGCTCTCCAATACTCACTGACATTAGCCCTGACGACTTCAAAGAACCCTGGACCAAGTTTCTCCATCAAATGTCTTCCAATTCATAAACCAATATAATCAGATTTGCCAATGGCACAGGTAGCTTTTAAACATCTCTTTTTATTTTTGATTATTTTCTAACTATTCACTTGATCATACAAACATTTACTTCCATAATTAGCCTATTTTTATATGCTTATGTATTGATAAAACCAAAATAATCAGATTACTTTTGTCATCGCTTTGAAATGGATTGCCTTTGATTTAGATGTTATTCAGATAACCTAGGGAGCTTGCTAAAGCTTGCCACTGGAGAAACTAAACACTTCTGAAGGCTATCAGATTTCCAGGACCTGATTTTTGTAGTGAGCCTCTGTCTGTTGACTGTGTATAGGGTGAAGGCCTGAGTATTTGTATGCTGAAAGGGAACCAGAGAAGCCAGCAAAGGTTTATATAAGCAAGACTTATTCGAGGTGTCTCAGCAGGGGACTTTGCTTCTGTTATGTCCCTTCTACTACACCAGTTAATGCATCAATGAAGCTAAGAGAAGTAGGTGTAGACAGATGAACACATCAGGCCTTTCTCAATGAGAGTTTAGGCATTTCCCTCTCAACTCCCAGCACATATTAGCTGCTGGGTGGCTCCCACCAATCTCTCCAGGACACCCTTAGCATCTTAAGGTGTGTAGTAGCTTTTGTTTACACACATTCTAAGCTGAAATCTAGAAAGAAAGCATTAGTACTTTAATTCGATTCCAGGCTTTTTTGAGTGTTCTAGCAGAGAAGATTTCTATTTAGATATTTAAAGCTTTGTGTTTTCTTTCACATTTTCCCCCTTCTTAGCTGTTCCTTAGTGAAGTGATAACTGGGATTCCGTGAACAGATTTAAACATTATCCTGATAATTTCAGTGAGGATGATTTAGTCACTGAGTACTGGCTGTAAAGAAAGACTACAGGTGGGATTTGTGTACCCTAGCTTAGACACCTAACTCTGGGGGAGTCATTCCTTCAAAACAATGGGTGAAAACTGCTACTTCCAAAAAGCAAGTACTCTTACTGCAGGACAAGTGTCTGAAATAGAACCATAGGATCATAGAATCATAGGGTCATAGAATCATAGAATCTCCTATCTCCCATCAACCTAACTCTGACAAAAAACATCACTAAACCATATCTCTAAGCACTATGTCTACTGGTTTTTTAAATACCTCCAGGGATGGTGCCTCAGCCACTTCCCTTGGCAGCCTGTTCCAATGGTTGATAAACTTTTCAGTGTAAAAATTTTTCCTAATATTCAGTCTAAACCTCCTTTAGGACGTTCCCTCTTGTCCTATTGCCTGTTACGTGGGAGAAGAGACCGACTCCCACCTCTTTACACGCTCCTTTCAGGGAGTTGTAGACAGCAATAAGGTCTCCTCTCAGCCTCCTTTTCTCCAGGCTAAACAACCCCAGCTCCCTCAGCCACTCCTCGTAAGACTTGCTCTCCAGACCCCTCACCAGCTTCATTGCCCTTCTCTGGACATGCTCCAGTCCCTCCGTGTCTTTTTTGTGGTGGATGACCCAAAACTGGATGCAGGTGAGGCCTCACCAGTGCTGAGTACATGGGGAGGATCGCTTCCCTAGTCCTACTTACCACACTGTTCCTGATACAGGCCAGGATGCTGTTGGCCTTCTTGGCCACCTGGGCACACTGCTGGCTCATATTCAGCCAGCTGTCGGCCAACACTCCCACGTCCTTTTCTGCCAGGCAGATTTCCAGCCACTCTTCCCCAATCTTGTAACGCTGCATGGGGCTGTTGTGACGCAAATGCAGACCCGGCACTTGTCCTTGTTGAACCTCATACCACTGGCCTCTGCCCATCGATTCAGCCTATCCAGATCCCTCTGCAACACCTTTCTACCCTCAAGCAGGTCAACACTCCCACCTAACTTGGTGTCATCTGCAAACTTCCTGAGTGTGCACTCAATCCCCTCATCCAGATCATTGATAAAGATGTTAAAAAGAACTGACCCCAATATCAAGCCCTGGGGAACACCACTTGTGACCAGCCACCAGCTGGATTTAACTCCATTCACCACCACTCTCTGGGTGAGAGACTGGCCTTCCAGCCAGTTTTTAACCCAGCATAGAGTACTCCCACCCAAGCCATGGGTAGTCAGTTTCTCCAGGAGGATGCTGTGGGAAACTGTGTGGCCTTAGTAAAGTTTAGGTAAACAACATCCACAGTCTTTCTCTTATCCACCAAGCCAGTCACTTTGTCATAGAAGGAGATCAGGTTTGTCAATCAGGACCTGCCTTTATGAACCCATGCTGACTGGGCCTGATCACCTCGTTGTCCTTCATGTGCCATATAATGGCACTCAGCATGATCTGTTTCATGACCTTTCCAGGCACCGAGGTCAGACTGACAGGCCTGTAGTTCCCTGGATCATCCTTGTGGCCCTTCTTGTGGATGGGCATCACGTTTGCTAGATGCCAGTCAACTGGGACCTCCCCGGTTTGCCAGGACTGCTGTACATGACGCAAAGTGGCTCGACGAGCACTTCCAACAACTCCCTCAGAACCCTCAGACGGAGGGTGTTGGAACAGGTCTCTCACCATCTCCCTTTGGATTACAGGGGCTTCATTCTGCTCCTCGCCCCTGTCTACTAGTTCAGGGGTCTGGGTACTCAGGGGACAATAAGCCCACAGAAACTTCATCTAGAAGTAATTATTTCCAATGATTAAAAAGAGTCCTTATCATAATTAGTTCAGTTATTGATAACTAACTTTTATACATCAGTTAGTTAGTAGGTGAACGTAGTCTTGATCTGATACACAATTATTACTTGTGGGTTGGGGAGGCAAAAAAGGCAGAAATTTTCCATCAGTTCAGCAAGCTGACCTGACTTGCCTGCTGCCCTGGTACTCCCAGTCCCAGTGCAAAGAAGGAAGAGCAATATTTACTGGTGGAGGGGAAAAAGTATACAGTTGTCCTCCTCAGCACTGTCCCATGCTTGGGTAGGACTAAGCAAGATGTGGAACTGCACATTTCGTCCACTGTGGTATCTGTGCAAAAGACGAAGATTTCTTAGTGAACAAATTGAGAGAATGGAACAGACTGTGGCATGATTTAAAAACCTGCACAGATTTTACCATGTTCGGTGCTCAGGTCATACTAACTGATTTTGCCCCACCATCTATCTCAGTTTGGGTAAATATTTCGTAGGACAAAAATTAAAGACTACCAAAATGATGAAATATTCTGGACACGTACAACTCTGACTGGAGAGAGAATGAGAGAAAGAAGGAGCAACACCAGGCAGATGTCAATCATGTTACTTAATTCATTGCTGCCTTAAATATAGGTAAATAGATGACACTGAGAGCGTTACACCACTAACTTCCATAATGAGAGCTGAATTCCAGCTTCTAAGAGCTTCGTTATATCCTTATGCACATACAAAGAAAGGTATATCAAATATATGTACCTACATATATATACTTACACATATATTTATATGTATATGTTTAAACAATATATAAAATTATGCAAATGTAGAGTTATATGTATGCATATTTGTGTGTGTATGTATATGCATAAATAGATCTTCCATTTCTCAAAGTCTGGTTTTGCTCCTGTTTTTCCAGCACTAAAGATAGGATCTGTCAGGAGGAAAAAAACCCCACAATAATAAAATTCACATTAAAATTATTTTATTAGGAAAAAATGAACATGAAGATGTTGACATAGGAAAAGAAAGAAAGTCAGAAAAAGAAAAGAGAGAAAGAAAAAAGAAAACGCCAGTGTGAGATGGAGGTATGCATTTTAGGGTGACTGCATTCTCAGAGAATAGGAGCTTTATCTTGATTTCGAGCTCTCCTTCTAACAATAAGGGATAGCATCTCAGAAAATGGAACTTCTTTTTTCTTTTGCTGACCTACTAAAAAAAATAAAACACAGTACAAAAAAAATCTCCATTGCTGAGATATTTCCTTTTTCTTACCTTTCTGCTGATAAGAGCTCTCAGTGTTTCTGGATAAGAAGAGATACTTTATTGTCTCCTGCAAAGATATAAGAGAAGAGAGGGGAAAAAACAATGCCTTTTGTTAGAAAGGAAACTAACTGCAATTTGAAGAGAGATTGTAATAGACAGTATTGCTGAAGGCAAACAGAAACTAAAAAGTAAGCTCTTTAGAATATTATCCTTCCTTAACATTTTGATAAAGTTCCTTAAAATGGGAGCCACTTTTGCCTCTGCAGCACTTTAATTTCCTATAATCATCTCTGATGGAACAGATGATACACACAGAGTTACCCCAGGTATTGTTTAAGTGGGGACTGAATTACTTTTATACTATCACTAAATGATTGAAAAAAGGAAACAAAACATGTTTTCAGCATTGCTCTGCTTCCATGCTTCAAGCCCAGCATAGTGATGCTCTCTCTAATTCTGTTTAAACTGCATTCCAGAAGTATTCACAAGTCTATTTTTTTAAAGCCGTTAAAAAGAATGTACAAGCAACATAGGGTGGAAAGAAGAGGCAATGTTCATTATCAGGCCCAGAAGAAAAGGACGTTTTGAAGAGAAAACCCACAAACTACAGGACTTTGAGGAATTTGCTAGTTATCTTTTCCACTTGGGTGACTTCAGGCTTCGCTACCAAATTGAAACACCATTTTCTGAACAATAATACTATACATTTTTTTTTGACATCACAAAAGAATGCTTTTAAGGCATAAAAAAATGTATTTCCCTTATGTAATCAAAAACAAAACTCTATAAATTATAATGCAATGTACAGTCCAATTCCTCCATTCAATGCATTTAAATGGTATGTGCTGATTAAGCTCTTAGTCATTTATGTTAAATGTCTAATGAAAAGCTCTTTGAATCTGGTTTAACCCATATTAAATGCCCTAGTGGTGCCCCTGGAATTAAAAAAGAAGAAAATTAATCCTATTCTTTGTTCACTTTATACATTTTAATAAATTATACTGCATCTTCGTAATGCATTTATGTCTCAGACAAAATGCCAAATGGTTTGATCCTTTCAACAAAAAGCCAAGGAACAAATTTGCACATTAAAATGTAGAGTTATTCAACAATTCAAGGCATAGTGTTTTCCAGAAGATGATGTGTTTTCTATGTTTCTTAATAACTCTGCACGATGATTTCTGCTTTGTGTGTAAGCAGGCTCTGTTGAAAGTTTGCCGAGTTTATTTTTTTCTTTTCTTTCATTCTGTACAGCTTAATAGAATAAACACAATTTTCAAAATGCAATAGACCCCAGAGCATAATGTTGTGTTGGTACAACGGCTTCAGTAAGCTGGTAGTTGACAGTACCATAGATAGCCAAAGTAAATTCACAACAGTCAGGATGGCCTCTTCTCCCAGGTGAATAATGACAGGACCAGAGGAAATGGACTGAAGTTGCGGCAGAGGAGGTTTAGATTAGATATTATTAAGAATTACTTTACTGAAAGAGTGGTCAGGCACTGGAACTGCCTGCCCAGGGAGGTGGTTGAGTCATCATCCCTAGAGGTATTTAAGAAACGTCTAGGTTCGGCACTTCAGGGCATGCTCTGAAAGGCAGAGATTGTAGGTTGGGTTTTTTTGTTGTGGTTTTTTGTGTGTGTGTGTGTGTGTGTGTGTGTGTGTATTGTTGGACTCGATGATCTCAAAGGTCCTTTCCAACCATGAAGATTCTATGATTCTATGTCTTATTTACATAGAACGATAGAGTTTTATCTTACCTAGTTGCTCTTTCTGGTCTAAGGTCAAACCATATGGCCAGACAACTCTTAAGGGATGTTTATCAAACTTGTTTTTAAAAGTCTTCAAGGATCAGGATTTCATAAGCACCATAAGTCACCATTTTTTTTTCTTTTTTAGCCTTACAAAGCACCAATACAGGCTGGGTGGAGAATGGTCGGAGGGCAGCCCTGAGGAGGAGGACCTGGGGGTGTTGGTGGATGAGAAGCTCAACATGAGCCAGCAATGTGTGCTCACAGACCAGAAAAACAGCTGCATCCTGGGCTGCATCAAAAGAATTGTGGCCAGCATGTTGAGGGAGGTGATTCTGCCCCTCCACTCTGCTCTGGTGAGACCCCACCTGGAGTACTGTGTCCAGCTTTGGAATCCTCAGCACAGGAAGGACACGGACCTGTTGGAGCAGGCCCAGAGAAGGGCCATGAAGATGGTCAGACGGTTGGAGCACCTCTCCTATGAAGACAAGCTGAGAGAGCTGGGGCTGTTCAGCTTGAAGAAGAGAAGGCTCCGGGGAGACCTTATAACAGCCTTCCAGTACCTGAAGGGGGCCTACAGAAAAGATGGGGAGGGACTCTTTATCAGGCAATGTAACAATAGGACAAGGGGTAACATTTTTAAATTGAAAGAGGGTAGATTTAGATTAGATATTAGGGAGAGATTCTTTACTGTGGGGGTGGTGGGGCACTGGAATATGTTACCCAGGGAAGTTGTGGCTGCCTCATCCCTGGGGGTGTTCAAGACTGAGTTGGATGGGGCTCAGAGCAACCTGGGCTAGTGGGAGGTGTCCCTGCCCATGGCAGGGGGTTTGGAACTAGATGATCTTTAAGATCCCTTCCAACTCAAATCGTTCTATGATTCTGAGATTGTACAAAACCACTTCCAACAGACCATAGAATCATAGAATCATAGGATGTGTTGGGTTGGAAGGGACCTTGAAAGGTCATCGAGTTTAACCCCCCTGCAGTAAGCAGATCAGATTGCCCAGAGCTTTGTCAAGTCTGGCCTTGAATGCTTATCGCCATCTCTGTTATACAGGGTAATTTCACTGGTTGCAGAATCAGCTGACTCTTTCTTGCTTTCCTCCCAAGAACACGGAAAATAGTTATTGTAGTATTTAACTATGCTTCATCATCTGAAAATGATCTCTTTTTGGCTCCACAGATAACAGTCTTGTAAGTTGTTTCAAGACCCAATACCTTAGCACTGGGAGTTTTCATGATCCAAGTTTAAAATCTAGTGACGGGTAAGATTCTATAAATTTTAGGCAGACACTAAGCAGAATAATGTAAACAACAAAAGTAATGATGTAAATACCTCAACAAGAAAATGAATCAAGAGATGGAAATACTTATGTTAACAGAATTCAAGATATGGGAATTAGAGTGTAACTAATGATTGTTTCTGTGTGTATGGAGAAGTGTGTAAAGGAAAAAAATTAATTGCACTTAAGTATGCTTTGTTTCATCCTGATTACTAAAACATTATTTTAAAAATTCCTAAGACTTGCGTGGAATAGGAAAAATCTACAGATTACAACTGAGAGTCTTCACACAGACTTTAAACCTAAATACACTGTACTGTTACAGGATTTCTGTTTCTTCCTTTAAAGGGGAAATGATATTTATTTGCTTTGAATCGCATAGTAGTCCAAATCGGAAAGTGCTAATGTTTTTAAATATGACTTCAGGACTAAACCTTCTGGGAAATGAAGAATTACAGTGAGAATTAATGGTAGAAAGCAGTTAAATACTGTGGACTTTAGCTGATTCATGATACATGGGTGGCCACTGAAGAACCTGAGGCCTCAAGGTCAATGACTTCTTCCCTGGAGGCAAGATATTCATGTCTCTCTAAATTTTTACCTTAGGTGCGTCTGAAACTCTGAGTGCTCGATGGTCCTAATTTCTGTCTTAAAGACAGTCTTGAAGCCACAGAAGCTTATTCCTAACTAAATTTTGTGATCACTAATAAGCACGTCTCAAGAATTTAGTTCTTGAAATTCCTAATGTTCTTGCTATGGAATCAGGACCTTGAAAGTCCTCAAGACCTAGGAGACAATAACTCAATAAAATTTTCAGCCTAAACTTCCAGATATGCTTGAAGAAATCTGGGATCCCTGAAGGTTTTCCATACTTGAAAACCCTTCACTGAAGCACAGAGTTGCTAGAAGCAGTGAGAGCTATGAAGGTGAAGCTACACACCTTCAAAGTACCTGTTGCAAATCTGGGAGCCTGAAGAGATAACCCTGTGTACAATAAAAAAAAAAAACAAACAAACAAAACAACAAACAACAAACCAAAAAGCACAACACCTTGGAAATACATTACTTCTACCTTCATGTCTTCAGAGTCTCCTGGTTTCTCATCTGGCCAGCCACTTCCACACTCCATAAATTAAATGTAATAAATTTGCCTCTAATATCCATTCTAGCAGCTGTAAAAATGTTAAGAACATATTTAATTTCCAAATACCTGTTTGTAGGAGTACCTGATATGAGAAGGCTATCTTGTCTCTTTGTTTCTTACCTTTGGAAAATTTTAAAATGGCAAACATGGCAAAGTTTGGATATAATTCTGGCTTGTTAGTTACTTATAACACCTCCCCTTATTCTAAGGTTTTATCTATTATTGCTTGAAGAGAGGTTGGAGGAGCTAAACTGATTTAGTATGAGGAAATGAGGTTGTCAGCAGTGGGAAGTTAGGAAGTTATATGCCGGACAAGCTGTACAACATTCCTGCTGGGTACAGCTGTAAACTGTAGTGCATAAAGCTGCAATGAGTGCTTCTGTGTCCTAATGAAAAAAACGGAGAAGCTCCCAAGAAATTCATGGAAATTGTTGATTGATATGAATGGGATATAAGCAAAGGCATTCATTGCATATAAAATACCTCTTTGTGTTCCATATTTCCGGTGACAGAGAATGATGGGAACAAGAATGCTGAGAAGTGGATGAAAAAATAAAAAAAAATCTCCCTGTGCTCTACATTCTCCCTTCCTCATGAATCCATGCTCCAAACCACTGTCACAGGCAGGTGGTACATCCTGAAGATGAATCAGCAGCAGCTCACAAACATCTGCAAAGACCTGGCACAAGCTTTCCCAGTTTGCATTTGCCAGCTCGCTAGTCAACAAACAGAACTTAGTAGCAGGTTGGGAGTGCAGGGTCCAGTCACCTGCAGAGGTTTCATATAGAGAGAAAGTGGGCCATATAGTCTGATGCTTTTATAATAGGTCTCTGCACTCCAAATCTGTCTGAATATTCATCCACAGTCATGCTCTGTACTCCCACCATGCCATGTTACAATTGCCTTCCATAGGGCATCACTCACCTTTGCATCCACAGCCGTAAAATAAATGATTTGGGCTGAAGTGTTCTGTTGGGCACAGAACAGATGGTACTAGCCACAGAAAAAACCAGCAACACCTGGTTTCAGATACTCAGGCAGCAAATTCCCTGCCCCCAAAGCCATGGCTCATTATTCAGTCCAGATAATGGACCATTCATACAAACTTCTGCTATTTAAATCTCAGCTTCTGAAACAAACCAGACTCTCCAATTCCCTCTGCAGATCCAGCTTTGCCTTGGCTACATCTGTCCCCAACTGTTCTCTGGATGGACTTTTCCATACATTTGAAATCCTTCCCTAGTAACAAATATGTGCAGCTGTAGCTGCTTCAAGCTGTTTTCTATGTAATAGTCTCAGCAGCTGTTTTCACTTCAGTGGTCTCCTGTTGAGCTATTATTTAAAAAAAGTTATTCTCTAGTCTCTTATCTTCATTCATTATACCTGTCATCTTCTGAATCAAGTTTTAAATTTTTCTTTTCTCTTACCCATTATTTGACACCTCAGCATAATGTGTTGTGTTTACCCTGAATTCCTTCATAGCAGCTGACATGATATATTTACTAGTTATATCTAAACTGTAGATTAAGGAGTGACTGGAAAAGAGAGAATGACCACAAACCCCCTTTTTTTGGCTCCACATTTTGTAGATGTGGTCAGATTTCCCTATACTGGATGTTTCCTCATTATGTCTTGCAGTTCATCATCATAATTGCAATTTAGTGTGCAGAATAATGGGAGATGGTAGGGGATACATACATTTCAGATTCAGAAAAGTAGGTTGCATCCATAACTGGAAACTAGATCCTCACAATTTAGAAACTGGACCTATCTCTTGTGCTGCAGAGGCATTAGAAACAGTAATGTTCTCTCTACATTACTGAACTTTATAATTGGCTTCTTTTTATTTGCACCCTGAAAATAAACTATCAATAAAACAAACATTTTTGTTTTTCAGGACCCTTAAAAGCAAAAAGAACCCCATTGATTTAATGTCCCATCCCTTCTCATTAGGGCCACCATGAAGGTTTGGGTATCTTTGTTAATCAATGAACTTATGGGGGGAAATCTGCAGTGACATCATTATCTGCCTGCCTCTTGTAAACATCACCAAAAAATCCCAGAAGCTATTCCCAGGGGGTAAATTAATCCAATCATACTTCAACATATAGTCATTTCACCTTCCTCCAGCACATCTATTTCCACAGAAAGAATAAAGAGTGTGTATGGCTCCAAAGTTAATAAGGGAACAGTGTTCAAGTGATATACTATCTAGGCATACTTGAGAGGAAAGATTGCAAAGAATCAGTATTCCTACTACAAAAATAGGCCTGCACTGAATGCAAAATCTGTGACTCCTTGGTATGTTATATGTCCATGTAATGTATTCCCAAACTACATTACGCTGGTACCTGGGCGAATGGTAGTGCATGGATCCTGTTCTTTGCTTTCATCCAGTCTGAGATTACTTTAGGGAAGTTCCTTGCTCTCATCTGGCAACTTCTTTCAGCAGCAGACCAGAAAACCTACCTAAGGTCTTCAAGGGCTCGAATGGCATGTGATTCTTCTACAGTTAAGCCAATTTATGCCGAGTGATTTGCCAAATGTCAGACAGAGTACTGTTTATAGGACTCAGGATACCTTATTCCCAGTCTGGAGCTCTACCTATTAATGACACTCCTTTCCTCAGCAATTCTTCCCGAAGCTGGTCTGATTCATCCACCACCTGCTGTACAATATAGCTAGGCATGACATCTTGCAGCAAGATTTACTACTAGGTGCTACATGCTGATGACAGTTTGCAATTAAGGGGACTGCTTTTTTCCTCTGTTTCTCCCCTAAAATGAATTATTTGATTCTGTAGACCTTAATGATTTTCCTTTGCTCTTAATTAGATAATTAAACTCTGAGTTCAGATCATAACATGCTGCATTAATGATATCTATTTAATCAAAATGTCCATTTGTTTTCATTATATTATGTTTAGTAAGAGATGTTTAAGAGAGTTCTACATTAGTTCAGCTTTTTTCTTCCTCTTGGCTTTTTGTTATTTATTGAGTATATATCTATAGATATTAAGACTGACAAATATTAACACTATAATAATAATAAATATTTTTTATTTTTAGAGAACAAAGCCCCAGCATGTAAGTCAGTTGGCATTATACCGTTATAACAGAAATAGCATGATCATATGTTCAGCATTTTTGAAAGTTTGAAGTTATCACTCTCAATCCATCTAGCAGTTCAGATTTTGGATATCATCTTTCAGAATATTTTAAGGAAGCTCCTTTTGAACTATATGTTCTTCATAGACACTGAGAAATAAAGGTAACTGAAAAAAATTGGTCATGTTTTAGAATCCTTCCTCGTAGATTTGTAAAACGATTTCCGTAAAAAAAGCTGGAATCTTTTATAGCAGACCACTGATTTTGCTTTCCTTATTTCCCATGCAGGCTTAATCTCTATCAGATGTAAAAATCAAGATAAAAGCAGTGGAAATTATGTTCTTCTCCATGATACTGTAGGGTTCCTTCCCCGCCCATCCCCCTCCGCCCCCCCACTTTCTTAGCATTCTTTTCCTCTTTTTTTTTTTTTTTCCCCCCTCTTAGAATGCAGGAAAGCATCAATTGCACTTAATTTTTCAAAAGATAAAACTGAGAATGATGAACCCAACCACATAGTACACTAAAACCACAGAGAAAATAAATGGCTACCTGTCCTGTGACTTTCTTTTAAAGGACCTCCCTGGCCTTGCCAGAAATTTGGCAGATAATCATCCTTTAGCATGACAACTCCATTAATGAATGCCCTAGCTCTTTCACTTGCTGACTCATAGCAGGATGCCTCTCTAATGGAATACCAACTGCATCAGCCCTCTTCCTGCTGTTATCATTGAATAAGGAATTTTCTACAAATTCATTCCATGAAACCAGATTAGGAACAACACTGAAGCTTCTTGGATGAAACAAAAATGGAGGCACTCATCAGGAGCATTTATTTGAAGACCTGAATATTTTGGGATCCCTGCAACAAAACATAAGGTTTTTTTCAGACTATAAAAATAAATTGTTCATCCAAATATTCTGTGAAAACTCCCTATGATCATACAAACGAAACTTGAATAAATGCATCACTCTAAATTACTGGTATAAGATTAATCTAGAAAAATGATTAATTGAGGAATAAATAAACATGGGTAATAACATCTTTAGTAAATGTTACACATACTTTTAGCTGCATTCATTTGCACATGCACATCACCTAACACCTTATCTGAGTGTGTGGTACAAAGCATTGCATACATTTGAAATGGCTGCATGATGAAGGAGTGGCTAATTGTAAATCCATGCTGCCCATATTGCATGCTGACATTTAGAATTCATGCTGCCAAGAGTTTTCAGTGGCCAGTTTAGGGGCTTTTCATAAATCCTACATAATTTATAAAGTATAATATGATAATGCAAATACTTTGGGAATGGACATAACTGTTCGTGAATTAAAAAAAAAATAGCTACACATATTGATCCAAATTCCAAGATTTGATAATGTGTTTAGAAAACTGACAATTTCAGCCTTAATCCCATTCAATCCAGTGCCTTGTAATTATGCACAACTAAACAGTCATAATTTATGAAGCAGTAGAAGAACATCCAGACTGAAGCTTTGCAACTGATGTCAGGCTATGGGGACAGGAACAGTGGTGGGGGCAGCCTCTGAAAGCCATCTTGCTACTTGCCAATCTTATTTAAATTTTATTGCTGCCCAAATTGGAAAGATTAGATGGTAATTAGCAGTTTCCCCACCAGTATAGATTCTGCCTCTCCAAACAATCTTTGATAATGATCCTGTCCCTCCTCCCCGACAACTTCAGGGAAATTTCAGAGCCAAATATTAAACAGGCTGTTATGAAATTGTGCTCAACCACCTGTTCTCTTGACCCGTGGCCGACCCACTTAACAAAGGACTGTATATCTCAATTAGGCTAGGTGATCCCATAGATTGCCATTCAATAATTAACACACTGTCCCCTTCTCTCAAGTTTATACAAGGCTCTTTTCATGAAGATGCCTTCTGTGATAGAGAAGGGGATGTCAAAATGATGCCCTGTCAAAAAACTAGCTAAAAATTTGAATAGTATGTTTGAAGAGTGATAACAGACACATGAAATCATGGATAAGAACGTAAGATCAAGCTCATCTTAGACAATATCCTGTCTTTGGCCAAAAATAGATGTCCAGTAATGAGTATAAGATCAAGGTTAGTGTATGTGATACTTCTCTCGCTACTTCCTGAGCCTGCAATAATTGCAGCTCAGTTTTTTTTGAGGTGGAGATGGGTTCTACAGATGTAATTATCCTCAATGACCTTGTCCAGTTTCCCCTTGAAACCATACAGACATTCAGATTTGACAAGATCCTGTGGCATGGAGTTCCATGACTTAATTAATGCAGAAAAACTGAATAGAGAGTGATAATTCATTATTTCTCAGAATACAAGAACAAGAGAAATTGTCAGACAAAGGTTAAAAGCGAAAGAACTAGTTTTTCAGCAAGGCACTGAAGAAGTCGTTGCTGCTGTAAATTGTGGAAAATGGAAGTACCAACAGATTCAAAAATGTGTTGATGTAATGGATGCATCTAACCATGGCTATTAATTATTGTTGATTTAAATATATTTTTCAGCTATGGAGGACCAGTCATTATCAGAAAATGGGAGGTTATTCAGGGAGATGAAATATGTCCTATTATACCCATTCTTTGTGCATATACAAGCACTTCATAAATTTACCACTAGACAGTTTGGATGCATGGTTCAAATGGCTCCTGTTATCTTATAGAGATTGTAACTATATAATCTGATCAGTGGTGAACTTCCCCCACATCTTTTATGAAGCAGCAAGGGAAAATTGTGACTGTGACTGTAGCAAATGCAAAGAGAGGAAGACTGTGAAGTGGATATGAAGATTTAGGGTAAAATATTTGTCCTTTACTAACTTCTGTGAGAGTCACAATCATTAAAAATATTTGTTGCCTTACAAATCCTTTAAACTATTTGAAGAGGAGACAATTATGGGACAAGACTGTCAGAGCAGTACTGTAGAATAAAGGAGTGAAAGACAGAAAAAATAAGAAAAAATAATTTCAAGGAAGGAAAAAGAGGCAGAAGCATTAGACAGGAAATCAAGGAAGGCAGGAGAAAGGAAATATTGGTGAAGGAAGGGAAGGAGATGAAGGGCCATTTGAAAAATGAGGAAACAGAAAAAGAAGCAGAAAAAAAATTACAGAGGAAAAGATAAGGAAAAAAATGTAAAATTTAAATTAGAGCTGGGAGAAAAGAAAAAGAAGTATTTGAAGAATGGGATAGAAGGGTGAAATGAAGAAATAAGGAAATCAAAAGAAGAAAACAAAACAAGACCTTCAGCAACCTAAGGTAAATTTGAAGTTGGTCCTGCTTTGAGTGGGGGGTTTTGGGCAAGATGAACTCCAGAAGTCCCATCTAACCTTAATTATGCTATGATTCTATGAATGAAAATATCTCCATGTTAAGCTTTAAATATTTTTGCTTATGGTCTTAGTTGTGGATATATTTATGAAAAAAACTTTGCTATTTTATGTAGCGTACTTTGACATCTACACTTAGAAGGTTACATAAAAGGTTGCAGGAATTTCCCTTAACTGCAATACAAACCACAAAGAGGTATTATTTTCCTTGAAAGAGTAAAGTGTATTCCAAAACAACAATGTGTTGATATGCAGATCTTGCCATTTCTTTAACTAGGTTATAAATTAATTGCCACAATTTAAAGAAAATGAGCTGGCCTATGAGCTAAAAACTCATTGAAATACTGAACTGAAAGCTTTATTGCCCTCTGCAATCAATGCTACTAATTCTTTGAGTATTCTTACATACACAATTGCAGTTCAGGCCTTCACTCCAGAGTGTGTATTTGGAGATTGCTAATGGAAAAATCAAACATGAGCACTGTTTTCCATTCTGTTCCTTATCTCTTGGGATTCATTGTAATAAGACAGACTGGAGTGAGAGACTTTCTTCTTCCCTTACCAACCATCACAGAAGCACACAGGTATTTTTTACTTCCTTTATTTCCAAGAGCCAGGAGTTTTGCTAAGTTTCTTCAAACAAAGCAGGTCGCTAAGGAAATAGATGAGAAAGATAATTGCACAAAGGAACTAACAGCAACTCTCTGCAAGTTTTAGCTGTGCTATAACCCGGTCAAAATACAAGCACAAAAATTCCTAAATTTCTTTTAGGTATGTTTGTATTAAATGGCTTTAGCGGAATGAATTTCTTGTAAGAATCACCTCTCTGGCCACAGTTTGCTTCTGCCCAGAAATGTGGAAAAAAAAGACAAACAAAAAAAACATTTGACCAGGTACAAAAATCCTGGAAAAAAAAGCCCAGTATGCTTGTAAAGATCTCAGGCCCATCCTGTCTCATCTTCACCCACGCAGGATCACGTCTGTCTGCACAACTCTGGAAGGGTTTAGAGAAGGAGTCTGGAGGAAGAACAGGACAACCTCTTGCTCTCCTGGAAAGCTGGAATAGAGAATAGAGAAGACCTGGTGGTGTCTGTGACTGCATCTATTCTAGTAGATTAAACATAGGACAATTTAGATTTGAAGAGAACTCCAATTCTAAATTACTCCCCAGATTAAAAATTAGATCACACTGGTCAGTCCTGGATCATAGTTACTATAAAGAGCTTTTTACTTTATATCTAATTGCCTTACATTTTCTTTTCTGCATCAAAGACAACCATGCTTGGAAATATATCTGTCAGTAAGAATAACTGTCACAGAGTGCCACATCCAAGCTATTAAATTCCCTTTCCCTTCAAACTGGGGTGTCTGTTTCTGAATTGCCTTTTGCAACTGGTCCTTGGCTGGTGCCAAGTCTTGAGCCATGATCAAGAATTCTTTGGGAAAGTGCTAATAGGTTTGTTTCAAAATCTTGGTGTAGACCGCTGTGACCATTTCACAGTATGACTAACTGAGTTCCAGTGCTCAAGACGTTTCTTCAGACTGCCAAATTTGCCAGTGTAGACAGACATCCTGGGAGGAGACCATAGCAGTAAAAGATGGCAAAGGCAAAGATGGGAAGAGGGCGACAAGTGTTGAAGTACCACAGTCTCCTTCAGCTATGGGATACAGTCCTCCAGGAATGGACTGTTCTCCTCTCATTGTGAATATATTGGCTATTTCTAACAAGTTGTAACAAAAGCAAGCTTTTTACAAGAGATCTATGGATAAGCAACTTGTACCATTGATATCAACAAAGTATGACATTTCTAAATGTTAGCAAGATCCATCTTTACTGATTAGATTTCAGAGTATTATTTTATTGTCTTTATGTATGGCACATAGAGATATATATATATAAAAATATATATATATAATTTCCTTGAAACTGTAGCCACAGAATTCTACCTTCCTTACACACAGCTATTCTGTGTTCCTGAACAATTCATCCATATTCTGAAGCATCTGGAAACAGCTCAAACACGTGCTCTCATATGTCAGAGAGGTTGGCCACCACTGACTTAATCTCTGTGCCCAAAGTTAAAGAGTATCAGCCCTGGCAAAAATAATTTTCTCTGTCAAAAGGGAATCTTTTAGTCTTTTGTTTGTTTGTTTGTTTGTTTACTCTTCTATTCATTCAGAGTCTGCCACCACTTTTGGAGTCCTTCTGGTTTGCTTTCAATTAAAATGAAAACCTCACCACCATTTCTGATCTCTTTGCTGTACTTTTTCTGCGCTCCGTTGTTTGTGTGGTCAAAATAACTGCCTACCAAGCAAAGACAGTGATACCAGCTCCCTGTGGTTAGTGCCAACAATTTGATTGCTATTAAATATCCATATTGATATACTGTGGACTTCAAGGAAGAAAATTATGAAATAAAATCCTCACACTTCTTTTGCTTAACAAACAAAACTGTTGGATCAGGTATTCATCTAGTGTAAATGGACATAGTCACAGGGTCATAATGAGAATTATCAGGCAATATTTAGGTGTCTGGTATGAATCAGTGCTTTCTAAACTTTACATAGGTAGATTTCACTTTCAAAATGCAAATGTACTTTCTTGCAACAAAGCTATTTCCATGTAAAATGTGTATAGAATGGACCACATAATTAGTAGGAAATTGCAAATCAGTTAAAATATCCCGATTTGCTCATGGATCTTCCAGAAAAAAAAAAAAAAAAAAAAAAAAAAGCCTGAGGAGCAGTCAGTTATAAAGGTGCTTGTTAGAGATGATCAGGTCATTGGAGCTTTAATCTCTATGTGGTCAAACATCATAAAGAACATGACTCCTGATCCACAGTCAAGGAATTTCCTAGTGGGTAACTAACTGCTACTGACTTTTCCGATAGCACTCAAACGTGTGCCCTGAATGTCTCTAAATTGCCTCAAAAGTTCTTTTGTGACCCAAAAGAAGTACAAGTAGTGCCTGACATTTTGGAGAATGGAATATCAAAGGTAAACCAGTGACATTCTGAAATCTGGCTTTGTTTTTCATGTCAGTGGAACAAAATCTGTCTTCTTAGATAAAGGCATAAGGTTTCATTCCAAGTGAAGAAATCATCACGTTTTATTTGATTTCACAGGACTGCTAAATAGAACTACCTTACATTTATGAATTAAAAATTGACACAACGAAAAAGAAACGAATACAACTAAAACCAGCTGACAGAAGCTACTCATCCCTTAAGCATGACTGCAAGTTAAGAAGGTGTATTACTGTTGGTCTGACTCCCAAAATGATACTATTTCAGCACACCTTCAGTGAAGTTAGCACAGTTGCTGGTTTAAAATGCACATCGAATTATTTTTATTTGTGTCTCTCAAAGTCTTCTTATCTCTCACAATAAAACCTGTGCTGCAAGAGGCATAGTGTACATGTTCAAGACTGCTATGATCATTTATTTTGACCTTCTATGACACAGTATTTCTTGAAAGGCAAGTATCTGGTCATGCTGACTACATTTTATTTACTGAACAAATGAAGGGACAACATATGTTTCCCAAGCAGTTGATCTCAACTGCAGAAAGTAAAGAACTGTGAGATCTTCAGGTGAAAGTTGCTGTGGAGAATAACAGATCATATAGTTATGCAGAAAAATGAATGTAAGTCAGGAATAGGTAAAGTTTGTCAAGTGTTTTTCTGACCCTAACTGCCCACAAAGGCACTTCGAGTACCAGCTAAATGAAGGCTAAGGTGTGAGAGTTGAACACATCATATTAAGGAAGCTGCTAGTTTCCTAATGAATCTTCTGTTTCTACAGCAGTCCAACAAAGATTTATTCTGACTGGTAGACTCATATCATAAGCCTGTTTCCATTTGAGTGAAAGCGTAAACCAACAGATTACCTAATCAAGAGTAAAGCTCCCTAAGAAAGTGGAAAGCTTCAGTGAATCATGAAGTCATTCCACCCTTTATGTCTGATAACTCAATACCTGTAATCTTTGCTTCACCAAACAATCACAAAAGCCATTTAGCTTCCTATTGCTTTTAAGTCCTGAAAATTTGCTCTGTGGAAAATTCTGTAGTAAGCAGGCATTTGAGTGACATCTTTCACAGAAATTCTCTTCCCCTTTTCAATATATTGATGATCTCAGACCTCTTCTCAGAAATCAGGAGCAAGTGTCACAACCCACAACTGGCTTGCTGCACAATGTGCCCCCTTTTTGGAGGTCCCAGCTTTAATATTTTATCTTTTAAACTTTAATATTTTATCCTACCTGGTTAAAAAGTATCCCTTTTTCTTTAAACACCCACCTGACATGGAAAAAAAAAATAATAAAAAAATCTCACTTTTCTTCTTGATGCTGTTTTTCTCCTTTTGTCTGTATGATTTTGAAAGCATAGTGGAGTAAATCTATCCAAGACCTAAGGTATTTGAAATATATGCTGAATCACTGTTGGTAATTATAGAAATAAAATAACTAGCCCAGAATCTCAAGGTAAGCTAGATACATTTCAATATTTTCTGATCAGAAATGCAGCTAATGTACTTGGAATTAGTCTATTAAAGCTACTTTGCAAATTCTCCTGATATCACTTCACATTATTTTCCCTTAAATCTCTATCTTTCTAAAGAACATTTCAATACTGGGTCAGATTATGAATATTAAAGGCTATCCAAAACCCACGCTAATTTTAAACTACAGGCACTGTGAATTGCAAATGACCTGAACTGTTTAAGCCTCATAGTGTATGTGACTCATCTGCTTCCAAAAAATCAGGTCGTGAAATTTTCTGTGTTCACAAGCAAGTCCCTGAAATACCAAGTCAGTGTTACGATTCTCCACACTTTTCTTTTCAGGCATATTTTAAAAAGACAATCTATAGCCTGAGAAAGACCTGTTGTCAGAGATCCACAGTGCTCCAGAGACTAGAGTCTTCTCTTCAAACACCAGGTTTCTTATGCACCATAGTAGCCCATGGTGAATATAACTGCTGTTGTTCTTCTCTCCTGGATCACCCCAAATTATTGTATTATCATTTGTGACTACAGGGCAATGATTTTCAAGAATTTATTTGCTGAGATTCAGGATAGACATATCAGTCTGTATTTTGCAGAAGAAGTAATTATTCATAAGGATTAAATTAATGAGCCTGAGATTATCAGTCTTATCAGAAGACTAGATAACTTATCTAGTAACATTTACATATAATATATCCCTAAACATCAACAGAAATATGCAAACTTTGATAGAGGTCAACCATAAACCCTGACAAAATTTGTTTTGTAATCCCACCTCTCCCCATCTTCCTCTTCCTTAATGCAGATTATGTTGTCACTATTTTTCATCACAATGCAATAAAAGATTTTGAAGCACAAATAAAGATGTAAATAACCTATACAACAGTAGCAAGACGGGGAATTTTTTTGTAGAGAGCTGTTTGATTGCTTAACTATAATAAAACCACAGAAAACAGATAAAACATTGGACGTGATGCACTCTTTGATTACTTTTCCTGACGTGCTTGTCCACAAAACTATGGGCTGACACAGAATAACTAGCGAAACCTGAGGATAGGTTGACCAATCTTGCCTAGAATCCCCCCACACTATAAATTTCTTAAAAGGCTGATTCATCTGATCTAAAAAGCTTTTTTTAGGATCAGTTTTGTTGCACTCTAGAGTTGCCTATTTCTTTCTATAATTTATAAAGGTGGTGTGGGCTGGCCTAGTCTATCAGCCAAGTACCCACGCAGCTGTTCCCTCACTCCCTAAGGGGGAAAAATGGGGAGAAAGAGAGTGGGAAAACCCATGGGTCAAGATAAAGGCAGGGAGATCACTTACCAGTTACTGTCACGGGCAGAACAGACTCGACTTGAGGGAATTAATAACATTTGTTGACAATTAATATAAATATTTAATTACTGATTTGGGTATTGGGAAACAAAAACAACAACAAAAGAGGAAGACACATTAAAATACTTAGGGAAAACAATTTTCTGCCCCCTTTCCCAGACTCAACTTCACTTTTTCTAAACAGACTTCTCTCCCTCTGCTGTCACAGCAGGTTACATTCAGCCCCTTCAGACAGGACACAAGTGGAGCAGAGGGGTGGTTGGTCAGTACATAGCAATTTCTGTCTATTGGTCCTTCCTCCTCATGGTTTTCCTCTGCTCCGGCGTGGGTCCTCCAAGAGCTGCAGAGCATATCTGCTCCACCATGGAGCACCTCCTCCTCTGGCCTTGGTGTTCCCTCTCCTATTTCTCGCTCTTTTCCCCTTCCTCCTCTGCCTGTGTTGCATTTTATGCCCTTTCTTAAATACGCCTTCACAGAGGCACCACAAACTTGGCTGATGGGCTCAGCTGTAGCCTGTGGTGAGTATCCTGTGGAGCTGGCTGGAAAAGGCCGTGCCTGGCACAGGGCAGCCCTTCACCTCTTCTGACAGAGGCCAGTCCTGCAGCCACGCTGCTACTAAAGCCTTGCCCCATATACCCAATACGAAAGGAAACCTATATAGTCAAAGAAAAAACATATCTTTTTGTTGCTTGAATTAGTGCAAATCTTTTCCATCTCTACCCTTTATCAGCGGCCACATTACTGGATAAAGTGCTTCCTGGTCCTTATGCGCCCACAGACAACCAGCAAGGCTGAATGAGTGCCCTGAATGAGCTGTTCTTGTAACTAATCCTTAACTCTTTTCAATAGCAATTAATTCAGTTAGAGAAGACGACTGTTTTACTGTTGGAAGTACATAGTGGATAGTTACCTCTGGTATTGCACTTTTGCTGGTAGCCTAACATGTAGCACACAGACCTTTTCTCCTGGGCTGTAAACATTTTGTATAAGTTTTAATTAACCCTTTCTTTGTTTGACCAGCTCAACAAACAAAAGGTCGTAAGTCTATTACAATTAGTTGGCCTTTTGTATGGTAGCACCTTTCCTAAGATCTCTATTAGCATTTAAATGAAGAAAGGTCAACTGCACACATTATAGCTCAATTGTACAAAGCCAGCCAAATGATTAGGGAAAAAATACAACACTGCAATAAAACCAAGAGTCGGGAAGCACACTTGGAGGGTATGATGCCTAACCCATTTTAAAGAAAGGTATAGAAGCAAGATGAAAAGTTACTTCTGAACTCAAACGGTTCAGGTTGTTTTATTTGTTTAATGACAAATTGTCTTCCTGATTTCTCTTTTCATAAGGTCAAAAATCTGTTTGGCTTTATACAAATCAGAATCTGAAGTCACTCCAGATTCATATTGCTCTCCATAGAAGCAGAATTGGACCCATGGGCTTTCTAAATCAAATCAGATTACTGGCTTCTGTAATGTTAGAGGTTCAGTTTTCCACTTGGCTATTGAATCTGATGATCAGTTTCAATCTCTGGCACAGGAGGTTCCCACATTCATTTTGCTGGAGGGACAGTTTTGATGAAAAAATATTTCATATTTGTTCTTTTTTTTGTATTTTTTCCATAAAATTTAAGGTATGCTTTCTGGCCAAAATCAGAGGCAAGATATAGTAGAAATGGAATTTCATTTTGACCCATTGTGACATTATTATAGTTGCATTACCATGACCCTCCCACACTTTCTTTAAGCTGTGGAAATTTACTGTAAAATACTATATAAGCAGGTGTCCTTGTTCGTTTCCACATATGTGGTATTGTACCTTTTCTAGGGTATCACAGGTGTACATGCTCCAAATCCATACAATTGGTGCATATAGTCCTGATTTTGGCAAAGGTGGCTTAAGAAGAGATAAAAATGAACCACTTAAATCAAAAAATGTTTAAGTGTTTCAGGACCAGGAATGTTACATCCTTCCCATTTTAATCCTGTCAGAGTATCTAATCATCCTGTACTGTGCCAGTACCTCAAGGGAAAGAGAAATGCTATAATTTCCCCACACTGGAGGCCTGGAGTAAGACTCAAATTGCCCACATGTTTTAGGATTTAACTTTTCTTGAACTTCATAATTCTATGTATCTTCAAAAGAACCCCAAGTAATTGGTCCACCCAAAATCTTGCTGTGGAACAAGAAATAGATTGATATTTTTTTAGTTTCTGGCATAAGTACCTGTTCTGTTTGGGTTACAAGACACAGTGTGAGTCGTAATGTAATTAACACAAAATCAGAAAATAGTTTAAGTATGTGTTGTTGCTAAAAGTAAAAAAAATATTTTCATTTATACATAACAGCAACGTGGGGCCCCTTGGAGATAGAAGCCATGCTGTGTACATCTATGGTAGCTCATAGAAGCCCATACACGCTCAGCCACTGAAGAATTCCCCCCGGTATGGCCTTTTGCCTCTCCTATCGTTTTCCAGTTTTCCTTTTCTCTTTGCTGGTTGAACCTCTGAGGTGGTGACGGCTCCTGTATGTGACTCATTTGCTCCTTGTATTTCACCTTTACACTCAGACACACAGACAGCTCCTGAAATGTGATCCACCCAATGGCACTGCCTCAAAGAATTGATCACTTGTTCACTTAAAGATAACCTCCAGCTTCACTGCTGGTAAAAGTAACCAATGGTCTCTCACTTTCACGGTCACTTTCTGTTACACAGAAAGAGAGGCCAATCCCAAAGTGTAGGTCACACCATCCTAAAATAAGCAGCTAACAAAGCTGGGATTAATTGCATTTTTGGAGGTGTCTAATCCCTCCATTAACAGAGACAAACTACATGTTTAACTGTAAGCATGGATAAATTTAAGCAAGGTGGATAAATTTAAGGAAGGTGATCCCATCAAAGGTGTTTATTACTATTAAAGCTGAGACAATAATTCTCTTCTACAAAGGTTTCTTTAGAGCTTTCTTTGCCCAAAGCACGGTGCTCAGTGGTCTTCCAAACCAAGAGTCAGATTCTTAGTAGCATTTGAAATGCCAACAAAGCAATAGGTAGTGGAGCCATTTCTGTTTTGAAGGATGCATTAGCCATCCACGATTTTCTCAGATGGAATCAATTTTAATAAATAAAACTACTTTTATTGTGTTTTTTTATCCTTATAATAGAATGATAATATAACTACATTTAGACATGATTGCATGCAATCCTTTACCAAAGCATCCATTTGACCCCACATTGATCATTTTAGGTTGGTCAAAGTTGTCTTTTATTTACTCCCTTCCCTGACTGGATAAGTGTGCCAAAAGATTTGGCCTCAGAATTTGTATTAAGATGAATATTTTTATAAATATTTATGAACATGGCTTTTGGATTCTATTCCAGCCATAGTCAAAAAAGGCCACTTGGTGTATTCATGAGAAAGCCAGTTTTACCTAATGGCAATAGATGTACAAAATTGCAAATTAAAAGTACATTTCCAGAGGGAATCTGTCCACTTCTGGTTGGTTTCAGGAACAAACTTCTTTGAAAAATACTGTTTCTCCTTTATGTATTAGATAGACATCCCATGTTTTCACCATGCATATAACTGATGGTTTTGTAAACAAATTCCTTTTATCTCCAGCCAGGCCTCACTGAGTTGATTGCTTGCAAAAAGTCTTCACTGATCTTTGGAAGAATCTGGAAGTGAAATAAACGCGGTGGTGTTATCTAATATGGCAGATGCTCTGGGTCACAGGATAAGGAAATGCTTGTCTTGTTCCTTCAGCTTCACTCTTGGCTGCCCGTGAATCTCCTTCTTGGCTGTATCTGGCCTCCTGCTTTTT
This sequence comes from Rissa tridactyla, assembly GCF_028500815.1. Classification (NCBI taxonomy): domain Eukaryota; kingdom Metazoa; phylum Chordata; class Aves; order Charadriiformes; family Laridae; genus Rissa; species Rissa tridactyla. Next base: position 80,589,594 of record NC_071497.1, read on the forward strand.
CTTCCTGTCCTTCTGGTGGATGAGTCTTGTTGAGAGATTTTAGCATGACTTTATGGTCATCAGTGTAGCAGTAATGAAAGAGTCTGAGACAGTGATAGAACTGCTTTAAACAGCGACAATTTCTTTTAGAGAAGACTTTAATTTTGTTTGTTTGTTTTATTAACAATAAGAGGGTGGGGGGAAGCAACCAACCTTACATAAGTGAGGGATAAGCAGTAGAACAGGCAGTCAGGTAATAGCTGACACATCATAGAATCATAGAAAGTTTGGGCTGGAAGGGACCTTTAAAGTCATCTAGTCCAACTCCACCACAACAAGCAGGGACACCTTCAACTAGATCAGGTTGCTCAGAGCCCCATCCAACCTGACCTTGAATATTTCCAGGGATGGCACATCTACCACCTCTCTGGGCAATCTCTCCCGGTATTTCACCACCATCACTGTAAAAAAATGTCTTCCTTATATCTAGTCTGAAAATTCATTCCAAGTTCACTTCCTGGCTTATCATTATTCAGCTTACTCTGGTTTAATGTTCTCCTTACAACAAAGCTAAATGTCCCTCTTTCTTAGAGTATCAACTAAGAAATCAGCAAGGTGATCTAGCAAGCAAATGGACTAGTTGACAGAGCATTGCATTAGCCAAGTGTGAATCCATTAAAAATTTTCTGACACATGCTTTACAAAATACAAACTCATTCTATCAGATGTGCTTTGATTAGGTTTGTGGGTTTGCTTGTCAGTTTGTTTTTTGTGATTTTTTTTTGGTTTTGGTTTTGGTTTTTTTTGCCAAAAAAGCCAGACATGTTCTACCATGTGTTTTCATGCTCATTATTTAAAACTGTGAATGACTGTGTGTGAAGGTATATTTATGTATATACATGTACTCTCTGCACTTGCTAGCTACGCTCTATCCAAATAAAACAAAATGACAAGCAGGAGTGCAAAACTCCATTCATTTACTTGTCAGCCTGTGTACAAGACAGAGAGGAATTGCCTCTAATGATGCTTCCTTCCTTGTTAGTATTTAAAAGGGCAAAACCATCATGGAGGTCACTTTTGACAAACCTGTTTATTTTCCATTTTCCACAGCATTTGCTGAGCATCCTGCTCAGTTTGTGATTTCATTTATTTATTTATTTATTATTTTATCTCCACTGCCCCCTCCTCTCCTTAGCCTTTTCCCCCTTTTTCCTCCTTTGAAAACTCTAATGACTAGAATCAACTAAAATGTCAACATTTGCAATTCCGGAGCTTCATTTAAGCAATAAAAATAATAATTAAAAGGGTAAAACCTTAGAGAGATTTCTTCATTTTATATGGTTTGCCAGAGATGATACACATTCAAAAAAGCCAGTAAAAGAATTAATTAGAAACAGCTAAAGCTCAACAAGCTATGCAAGTTAATGAAGCAGAGAGGGAAATGTCATCTTTGAGACCCAGAGCTACATTGGCTTGGATAATATATACTCCTGTCTTACTCTCCTAACTAAACCTCTTTTAATCTCTCCTCTGAAAAATCAATGGTAATGACACTGATTTACCAGGAAATGACAGGCAAATAATACCACAGGAGTTGTTCTTGTTTAATGTTAACTTAGTTCTGAAGGAGAATGGCGAGAATTTATTTTGAAGCATAGGTTTTGCTATTTCAACTTACTTTCAACTTTTTATTTTTTAATTTTCTTCTTCTCTTTTCTTTTGTAGATGATCCTGAATTGTAGCACAATCTTCCTCCATTCCCTGTAAAAAAAGATAAATATCTTACAGAATAAGACCAGAAAAGATCCATCTAGCCTATTGTCTTTGCTAGGTTTCTCTTGCTTTTTCTCTCCACCTCTCATTTTTTGTGCTGAAAGGTAAATGAAGAACAGCAAAAATTACTGCATATAAGCAGCACTTAACAGCAGATCTTGTTCTTCATGAGCTACCTATGCATCTTCACTTTTACAGAATAATACGTGGCATTAAAGGAGGAATTCATTTATTCTAAAAAATTAAAACTAATTAGATGTTGACAGTAATAAAATCACATAAGACAAAGGAAAGTGGACACTTCTCTGAATGAGTATTAAAAAAATCCAGGGAAAAAGGTTTCTATTAAATGTCCTTTTATTTGGAGAATGTTTAACAGTACTGTCCCTTCAGTTAAGCTCTCACTGTCATCTAAATATTCCTCCCAAATATTTCATATATATTTCCAACTGCTGTCAGTATCACAGTGTCTGAAAACATTCCAGTAGCTCTGGGACAATTTCAGCAGCTCTTCTGAACTATCTTCCGGGAGTTTATTGTGAGAATTGTCATGGGTTTTCTATGCTTTCTTCTCATTTTCCCAAATATTTCATTTTTCTTTGCACAGACCTAAAAAGAGCTTACTGTGTTATGTATTGAGATGTTGAGGTATTTTTAGTCTTTTTTTTTTTTTTTTTCACTGAAGCCTTCGCCTAAGACTATACACCAAGCCATGCAATTGCTTGACAGATCCGAATAATAAGTAGGAAAAAAGTACATAAAGTGTAAGTTGGTGATTTTCTAATGGGTATATAAAGTTTCTTTATTAAAAAATTTCTGCTTGCCTTTAAAAAGTTTTTGTTATATTATATATATATACACATATATATATATATGCATCACTATTACTTTTTACACAGCCATAGAAAAGCATTTTATAATTATTTTATTGCTAAATATATGTATGTGTTATTAGCAGAATTTTCTCCTACCTTGTTATATTATTGACTTAGTGAACTGGTTAAACTAATTTGCTGGATGATCTAGATGGTTCAAACTGCTCCTAAACCCTATACATCTACAGAATAGATGTTGGAGGAGGAAAACCTTCCTGTACATTATCATCCTTGCCATGCAAAGTATGGTTAGAGAAAATGTGGTTAGAGCGGTTAAAGAAAATGATGTACAGCCTAAACTCTTAGGATATATGCCGACAGCTAACAGTGCACAAGCCTGAGAAGGATATCAGGTCTGGAACCCTGATCCAAAAAGTCCTTGGTCCCAGTTGTGACACACGTAAATTGTGTACAATACTATTTACCACCTATTTTGCACTGGATATTCATTAATATTTTTAAAATTATCTAAGAAGCTTAGCTCAAAAGTGTCATATTCATGCAAAGCTTTATTACTGCTATCACACAGGAGAGCCATGAGGACTAATTAATTAATGTTTGTAGAGTATCTTGCAAAAGCAAAGTGCTATGTGAATATGGATCATTATTATTTATTATCCTAAAAGTTATAAAGATATATGGGAGAGCCTGAGCTCCTTTTAAGTTGCACTTCTATTGCATCAAAGTGGGCATAAAACTGCCTGAAGGCACCTGCTGAGGATTCAAAAGGAACAAGGATGATCAAATGTCTAGGAAGCACGATCAGTAAGAAAAGAGCAAAGTTTATGTTAAAGAAAACAGTGATGTGGAACCTGATAAAAACCTTCAAATATTTTAAATATGCAAACAGGAAGCAAATAATCTGCTCTCTTTATACCCACTAGATATGGCCAGATAGAAGAAAAAAAAAAAAAAAAAACAAAAAAAAAAGAATGAAAACTAAGAAGGCCTTTTGAAAAAGATACTTTATATTACATTTCTTCTACAGGGTTAGGGCTTCACTGCTGGAGTTTTCTAAATGTTACACATATAACTAGCAAGAATGAAAAATATATTTGATTTTGCCTTTTGAAAAGTTACTGGGCAGTACGACTAATTTGTATTCTCCTCAGAGCAATTTTCTGTCATTCTGTGTGTCATTAGGACTAGAGAAGTTTGAACCATGCTTGGAGGTGAGAAAGAAGCATGGCCAGCTGGTGAAGGGAGGTGATTCTGCCCCTCTACTCGACTCTCGTGAGACCCCATCTGGAGTACTGCATCCAGCTCTGGAGTCCTCAGTGTAAGAAGGACGTGGACCTGTTGGAGCAGGTCCAGAGGAGGGCCACAAAAAGGATCAGAGGACTGGCGCATCTCTTGTATGAGGACAGGCTGAGAGAGTTGGGGCTCTTCAGCCTGGAGAAGAGAAGGCTCTGGGGAGACCTTTATAGTGGCATTCCAGTACTTAAAGGGGGCCTACAGGAAAGGTGGGGAGAGACTCTTTATAAGCGAGTGTAGCGATAGGGTGGGGGGTAAAGGCTTCAAACTGGAAGAAGGTAGATTTAGATTAGATATCAGGAAGAAATTTTTTCATTGTCTGGGTGGTAAGTCACTGGAACAGGTTGCCCAGGGAAGTTGTCAGTGCCCTATCCCTGGAGGCGTCCAAGGCCAGGCTGGATGGGGCTTTGAGCAGCCTGGTCTAGTGGGGGGTGTCCCTGCCCATGGCAGGGATGTTGGAACAAGGTGATCTTTAAGGTCCCTTCCAACCCAAACCATTCTGTGATTCTATGATTTTAGGATGGAATGGCATAAGTCATACAACTCATTCCTTTCATTGTGGAGTCCAACATCCTTACCCAATTTCCAATGCACAGGAAGTTCCCAAGAATGCTTTGCGTTTTAATGTCTGGCCCCGTACTTGTTACTGGAAATATGGCGGAGAAAGAATTTGCTTCCCTCCTTCCCTCATAGACTAGTGTACCTTTTTTTTTCTGCCATCAGTGACTGTTTCGTTAGATCCAAAGTTAAACTTGGTCTGCAATCTTAGCTTCGAGGAATAATATGTTTTGGGGTCTTTTTTTGTAAAAAAAAATAAAATAACAAAGAAATAAATATTAAATCTGTAAAAAGTGATAGCTTTAGACTCCTGCAGCATACAACAAAACTTACAGCAAATATTTACCTTTTTTTTTTTTTTTTTTTTCCCATGGAATTACTTTGGGAGTCTTAGCATGAAGAAGATGGCTCTTTCCCAGTTATTCTCAATATCACTCCTCTCTAGGGGACGTCTGCCTGTTTTCCCTCCCTCTGCCATTTCACTCTGTAATGCTATATGGGAAATGCTTAAACTGTGCCTACACACTGCGAATTCAAAAAGATAGTTGAGTTAACAAACAAAACCAGCAGTGCTGCCTTTCCCCATTTTTGCTGCTCAGCCATTACTTGGGAAAGTGATAAACGCTGGTTTAGCAGGACAAAAAATAAAAGCTAAGTGAGGAAATGGAAGGAAATGGAAGGAAACAAAATAGTCTAAATAACATATTCTTTTTCAAAGATATATTCATATAAGAAGTGTCATTTTCTGGACAAGTATACATAGATATACACATATATATATTAGTATTTTTTTTATATATATACCTAAGAAGTTTGTAACAATTAATCTTCATTTGATAATAAATTGCATTATATGTTTAACTGCATACAATGAACGTATTGACTCCCCTTCAAAAATTGGTGCTTTTAGGTGAGGTAATGAAGGCAGATATAAGCTAACAACGTGCACTTGCAGCCCAGAAAGCCAACCATATCCTGGGCTGAATCAAAAAAAGTGTGGCCAGCAAGGCGAGGGAGGTAATTCTGCCCCTCTAGTCCGCTCTGGTGAGAGACTGCTACCTGGAGTACTGCGTCCAGCTCTGGAGTTCCCAGTACAAGAAAAACCTGTTGGAGCAGGTCCAGAGGATGGTCACAAAAATGATCAGAGGGCTGGAGCACCTCTCCTGTGAAGGCAGGATGAGAGAGTTGGGATTGTTCAGCCTGGAGAAGAGAAATCTCCTAGGAAAGCTTATAGCAGCATTTCAGTACTTAAAGGGGGCTTATAGGAAAGATATACTTTCATTTTTACCAGGCCTGTAGTGACAGGACTTGGGACAATGGTTTCAAATTGCAAGAGGGTAGATTTAGATTGTGTTTAAGGAGGAAGATGAGGGTGGTGAGACACTGGAACAGGTTACTCAGAGAAGTCATGTATGCCTGAGCACTTGGAAGGTTTCAAGGTCAGGTTCGACCGGGCATTGAACAATCTGATCTAGTTGAAGATGTCCCTGCCCATGGCAGGGAGTAGGACTGGATGACCTTTGAAGGTCCCTTCCAACCCAAACCATTCCATGAGTCTGTGATTCTGTGCTTTGCAACAGCAAGTTGTTCTTGGGCTTTGTGTCCCTTTGTTTATTTTCTCCAAAGGCTTCAGTGTGAAAGACATACCTGTACCTCTGAGTGGTGTAACCTAGATGAAATGTTCAAATTGAAGTTATTCTGGACATGGGACTTCATCGGAAGAAGATACTTAAGTGTAGGTTACCACTACAGTTTCAGATATATGGGGAATCAACATTACTCCCAGATGTACTGCGTGTCC